>NC_138164.1:85966674-86442886 GCF_964165515.1 Mesoplodon bidens
AAAAAATTCAAAAAAGAAAGAAAAGAATATTGGGCCACACTGGGCTTCCTCTTTCTCATCAGTCCTTGGCTGGTCTTGGACAAGAGGGGTCTCCAATCAACCAGTCTCTATCACTCCCCATTGACTTATACTTGTTGGCGTTTCAGGTCTGGCCTCTGTAGACATTTAAACTTATGACCCTCTGCTTTAGGCTACAACTGTCCTTTTTCTTGGGCTTCTTTGAAACTGAAAATTCATTTGGGAGGGGAATCACATAAGTAAAAATTTGACAGGATGGATTCAACTTTGAAGTCAAAGACAGCATTCTTTCTCCAGGGATAGGGTGGGAGGTCTAAAATTGGATGGATTGGGGCAGGAAGGCATGGACCTGACATATAGTAGGTACTCAGAAAATTTTTGTTGAATAGATGAAAGCAGAGTGGTACGTTATGAGAGGGGCCTAAAGTCAAGCTTTTTCTTGAAGCACAGGCTCCAGCTATCACCAAGATGCACTCTTTGGGCATCAGGACAGGCTTAGCTGATGAAGTCCAGCACGGTCCATCCCTGGGCCCCTTTACTTTTGGGGGACAATGTTTCCTAAATTAAAAATAAGGACAAAATTCAACCAAAGTTTAATTTGTCACTTTGTTTCAAACTAGCTTTAAAATATTTATTACATACCAGGGACTTTGCTAGGCTTTGACGGTATAGGATAAAATCAGAAATGTTTCTTATCCTGAAGAAACTCAGTCTTACAGGGAATTCAAAAAAGAAATTAGCAATTAGTGTGGGAGAGGTGCTATGATAAGAAATACAGGGTTGGGGCTTCCCTGGTGGCGCAGTGGTTAAGAATCTGACTCCCAGTGCAGGGGTCACGGGTTCGAGCCCTGGTCCAGGAAGATCCCACAAACCACAGAGCAACAAAGCCCGTGTACCACAACTACTGAGCCTGAACTCTAGAGCCTGCAAGCCACAACTACTGAAGCCCACGTGTCACAACTACTGAAGCTCCCACGCCTAGAGCCTGTGCTCTGCAACAAGAGAAGCCACCGCAATGAGAAGCCCACGCACCGCAATGTAGAGTAGTCCCCGCTCGCCTCAACTAGAGAAAGCCCGTATGTAACAACGAAGACCCAATGCAGACAAAAATAAAAATAAATAAATAAATTTTTAAAAAAAGGAAAGAAATACAGGGTGGTATTACAGGAGCACCAGGGAAGAGAGCCTACTGCGTCTCTATATATGGTACTTTATGAGAATAAGAAAAAGGACCTCCTCTTCTGAGCAGATGCAGTCCAACTCAGGGCATATGGCTTAAATGCAGCTTGGTCTTGAAAATGTCAGATGTCTTGACCTGGTGCTTTTGGCCACAAATGAGGTGATGTTATTATGTAGGTGGCCGTATCAATTAGGTTTTGTTCTGCTACAGGTAACAGAAAAACCAATTAATTGTGGCTTAAACCATAGGACATTTACTGTTTACTTAGCAAGAGGTCTGGAAGTAGGTGGATCCAAGGTTGATGCAGCAGTTCTGTGGTCTATGGGCCCCTGGGTCTGTGTCCCAGCTAATCTTTAGGTCTTCTCTCCATGGTCAAAAGATGACTGTTGCAGGTCCAGGTATTCTCACACAGTCATTTTCAAAGTCAGGATATGGGGCGACAAGAGTGTCACAGACAATTCTTCTTGCATGCTTTCTGCTTCGATCAGAGAGAGGAAATCTTTCCATAGAGTACCCCCAGCAGATTTTCCTGTATAGTTCATATGCCAGAGTTAGATCACATGACCACTCCAGCTGACAGAGAAGCCAGGAAAACAAGTAGCTGGCTTTTTCCCTCTTTACAGTGAGAGGTGCCTTGGGAAGAAGGCAAGCTGGGAATGTTGGTTGGGTGGACAACTTACAATGTCAGCCACACTAACTCAGATTTAGAGAGTGAGAAAAGATTTCCTAGTAGAAGTGCTGCTTGAGCTGAATCCTAAAGGATGAGTTAACTCCAGAGAAGTAGTGAGGGAGGCTGGAAAGCAGAGAGAAACTGAAGAAGCCAATGAAAGAACAGTGTGAGAGAACATGACAGCAAGTCCTGCAGGGTCTGGTAGCATCTTAGAGAAATAGAAAACATACAATGAATGGAGAGACAGAAGAAATAAGTCTTATCTTGACAATTAAAAGACTTGTCAGCTGGATGGAAGAGGAAATTTATAAATTGTAGTCTGAAATAAAAGTACTAAGATTTTTGAAATTTCAGTAAGATATGTAAGATTTTTAAATGTGCATAATCCTGCATCATTTCAAGGGCCTGGGCATTTAATATATGGTATCTCAATTGTGAGCTTATAGGAAAAGGAGAATGAGCACCTACAGGGAAAGACTCTTTGAAATTTATCTGTTCTTCCTTGAAAAATAAAATTGAACAGACTTCATGATGATGATGATGATGATAACAACAAAGGCAGGTGATATTTATTGAGCACTTACTATATGGCAGACACTATTCTAAGTGGTTCACATATATTAACTCATTAAACCATCTCAACAACTCTATGAGGCCAATGCTATTAAGTTCCCATTCTGCAGATGAAGCAAACTGAGTCTAATGGATTAAGTACCTTGACCAAGATCAATGTAGAATGGCTCAGCCAGGAGATAGCAAAGCATGTTGATGTTGAAAAGGTTTCTTTTTCTCCCTGTCAATGGGCCGTACTGTCTGTATATATTGTGTTTGACCCAGCAGAGATTAACCTTAACTGCTTTGCACTCTATGGCTAACATGCCACCTAGTCACCATGGGATAGAAGTGAGAGATAGATTGTGCTCTCTATGGATTGCCTTGCCTGAGAGAACATCCTGAAAGCAAGGGGACTGATCAAGAGAAATCAATATGTCAATGTGGACATTTTATTAAACCCCAGACTTGGTTTCTTGCCCAATAAAGTATATTGCTTAGAGCCTCTTCAGAGCTATTGCTGCCACCTGTGTGCTGTAGTAAACAATAGATTCAAGTCCGGATCATTGATTTCGGCTTTTTAACCCTTCATTTGTTTTCCTTCCAAGAAAATTGTATTAAATGCCTGGTATATGCCATGTCTTGTATGAGGCCTTGGGGATAGCCAAACAAATAAAATGCAGTCCTTGCCCTTGAGGGATCAGGCAGTGATGTTTGTCTTCCTAATTTCCTCCTAATCTGTTGGTTATCTTTTTGTGGGATTCTTGGAGAAGTTTGAAGAGGATCCTACATTCTCAGATTTGGCCCAGATGCCATTGAAGCAGCCTGGTATGATGGAAAGAATGTAGAATTGGAAATCAGGAAACCAAGCCTCTGATCAGGTTCTGTCACTTATAAGTACTTGGACTAATGACTGTACATTAGGCTGGCAATGTGGAAGAGACTGGATTTGGAGACATGGTTTCTGTTTTATCACTGGTTGCCTGGTTGTTTGCCTCTGCCTTTAACCAGCATGAAGGAAGGCCAAGCATGGCTTAATCTCAAGGAAAGGCTATACTCTCAGTGCCCAGTTAAGACATATTTCTATCACTACCAAACTCCTAGAGTTCCCAGGAATTGCAGAATAGACTAGAGAATTCAGGAGGTCTGGAATCACACCTAAGTTGGGCCATATGCTCTGTGACATTCTAGCTGTGGCATCTCAGGCTTGTGATTTAGGAAAAAACCCAAATAACCGTGGCTTAAATAAATTAAAATTTACTTCTCTTTTGTGTAAAGATAGACCACACAGGACTGGTACAATAGTTCCTTACTCATCAGCGACACTGATTCTGTCTATCTTGTTGCTCTACCATCTTCAATACGTGACTTCCATTTCATGGCTCAGTGATTGGTCTAGTTCCAGCCATCACAACTGACATCCCAAACAACAGGAAAGAGGAAAACTTGTCTCCTGTCATTTAAGAACATTTTTCAGAAGTTGAACACACTAATTCTGTTTATATCCCATTGGCTAGAACTTTGTCACACACATACATACCTGAAAGGGGGATGGGAAATGTAGTATTAATTCTGGGCAGCCATTTGTCCAGTTCAAATGTGGAGGTTCTTTTACTGAGAGAGAAGAAGAGGACATATATTAGGCCATGATGAGCAATTTTAGCCAAAACTAGTAACTAACCTCTTTGATCCTTCATTTTTTAATAAGTAAATGGGGCTAATATGATCTGTTTCATTAGGATTTGTGAGGGTTAAAGGACAGATGCTTGTGAAAGTATCTAGTACATAACAGATGCCCAATGAATGGGAGTAAGTATAATTACGCAGGTAAAATATCTGGCACATGGTAGGTGCCAGTTCTCCCTCTTGCTCCACTCCTCCTGGTTTCATCCATGCTCGGTGATACGTATGAAAGTAAGCTAAGAGGAGCCAGGGCCTGGACCAATGTAGGCCTGATACATGCAACTCTTATTGCTTATACCTCTTCCCCCTTGCCTATTCCACCTGAGACAGGTCTGACGTTAAACACAGTTAGGACACGAAAACAGAAAGTGAACCCTTGATAAATTGCATCTCAATTAAGTCCATCTTGTAGCAATTTTCAAAGTAATCACTATCAGGGATCTGTATTGGAGAAAGTAAAGGTCAATGAGCGTTTCTTCAATGAATAAAAACTCTCCATTCTAGGGGATGAGTTTGGGTAAATAAAGCTAAGCTCTTAAAACAATCAGGATGACCCAATCATTTCAGAGAGCCAGAGCTGGGAGCCAAGCTCATGCTGGGGCTCCCTGTGTCGGCCCCAGGGTATGACTCTCATTGCCAACATCCAGGCTATGTTCTCCCAGGTTCCTCAGAACAGAGAAGAGAGCTGATGGGCAAGGGTGCATTCCACTCAGTAGAATATCATCTCAATGTTGCCAGTGCCTTTCCACAGAGGTTGGGTGAGTGATTACCATCTGGGAAGATTCTAGACAGCAACCAGAGGGGGTCACTTGAGGGAAATCACACTTGGGATCCTAGAAAGCCAAACTATCCCCCAAAAGCTTTCCTCCAATCTACTGTGGAAAGAGTCAGCTATGGGAAGGTACAAGGTGTGGGGTTCCAGGTCCAAGAGTCTCAAGCAGGGACATTCTCAACCTTTCACTTTGCATCTGGTGGAAAATTCATTGTATTTATGAATTAATTAACACATTCATTCACTCTTCTAATGATAATTCATTAAATGCCTACTATGTGTTAAATACTGGAAAGATTAAAGCCAGCCTTAAAAAAACTTGAAAGCAACAAAAGAGCAATAGGCATGAAAGAAAGGTATAAGAGAAAAATGGTCAAAAGAATACAGTTCCATTCTATGTGCTGTTTATTATATATATGGCCACTGATTTTTTCCCAAATGACATATTTTTCTATTTAAAATCTAATATATATTTATCACAGAAAATTTGGAAGCTATAGAAAAGCAGAAGAAAGAAAATAAGAGTCTCATATAACTTCACAGGAGTGATAAGCGCATCTGGGTTTTTAGTATATAGCCACCTGCTCCCACCCCCATCTCCCCCCTTTCCAGACTCCCTTGCAGCAAAATGGGGAGCTGAACAAGGGTGTAATTTTAGGTAAAATTCCAAAGAAGTTAGCTTCAGTTTAATCCCACAGGAAAATTCTGGATTATGCAGGGGAGCTGGGCTCCAGTAGTCTGAGGGGAGTCCGCCTCAGAAGTTACTGAGTGAACTTCCACATCCAAGTTAGGAGGAAAAACACACAGAAATGGGAAAAAGGACTTGAGGAGATCTGGGCAAAGCCCTGACTATTTGCTCAGTAGTGACACTCAAAATGTTTTCCTGAACTGTTGCCTGTTCTAGGACTGCTACAGGTTGGCAATGAGATAAATAAGATATTGAAAGTAAGTACTTAGAAAATGTTACAGCAATTTGACAGAGTAATTTTATGTCTTTTGAGTACAACAATAATTTTAAAATTGGCTTTATTTTTCTAGTAATTCACTTTATTTGCACTTTACAAAGGAATTGGTCTATGTTGTACTAGAAAAAATAACCTGGTTCTTCACCATATGTGTACCACTGGGCTCTGGTACACATAAAAAATGTAGCTATTACTAAAATGGAAAGCCATTCATTCATTCACTCACTCAAAAATGTTTATTAAATTTCTGTTATGAACGAGAAATCTTTTGTGGGGCTGAAAATTCAGTTTTTGATGTTACATTTTAGTGGAGGAGAAAGATGATAATCAAATATACATTTTTAAAGTAAAAAACAACTTAAATGTCAGATAGTGGTAAGTATATAGAGAAAAACAAAACAAGGAAAGAGAAAAGGGATGGCAGAGAAGGAGGTTTTATAGGGTGGTATATTTGCTATCTATTGTTGAATAATAGATTAACACAAATTTGGTGGCTTAAAAAACACAACTTATCGAAGTATAGTTGATTTACACTGTTATATTAGTTTCAGGTGTACAGACTCTAGGGTAAGAGTCTATTCATTACTTAGCTGAGTCCTTTGCTCAGTGTCTCAAGACTGCAATCAAGGTGTTGGCTGAGCTGTGTTCTCATCTGGAGGCTCAACTGGGGATTAATCCACTTCTAAGCTTACTCTGGTTGTTGCTAGGATTAATTTCCTTGCTACTGTAGAATTGAGGGCTCTGGTTTCTTACTGGCCATTGACTGGAGGTCACACTCAACTGACAGAAGCTACTCTCAGCTCCTTGACACTGGCCCTCCTGACATAGATGCTCACTTCTTCAAAGACTGCAAGTCTCTAGAGTGAGTCTGACAGCTTATATAATGTAGCATAATCATGGGAGTGACATCTCATCACTTTGCCATATTCTATATAGTTGAAGCATGTCACAGGTCCTGCCCACATTCAAGGAGAGGGATTACACAGAGGCATGAACATCAGAAGGTGGGCATCATGAGGGCCACTTTTTTTCAGTCTGTCCATCACAGTGGACACAGGCCTCATATAAAGTCAAAGAAGGCTCAAATAAGGGAATATTTGAGCAATGGTCCGAATGAAGCAAGATAACACACCATATAGACATTTGGTGGGAGATTGATCCAGGCAGAGGGAATGGTAAATTCAAAGGCCATGAAGCCAAACTTGATGGTGTTCAAGAAGCAAGTATGGCTGGAGCAGTGTGAGCAGAGGGGAGAGGAATAGGAGATAAACTCAGGGGAAGACTAGGGAGCCAGATCATGCACGGCTTTGTAGGTCTTTGTGAGGACTTTGTATTTCACTTAGAGTGAGATGGGAGCATTAAAGGGTTTTGAGCAGAAGGGTACCATCATCTGACATGATCTGGCTTTCCTGTGGAGTATATACTATGTGAGGAGACAGCAAGAGCAAATGGAGAGAGAACAGTTAGGATTTTATTCAATAACAGAGGCAAAAACAGTGGTTTCTTAGACCAAGGTGGTAAAAGTGGCAAAAGAGTAATGAGATCATGGATTTAATCAGAAGGAAATGTTGACAAGATTCACTGGATTGTTGAATATGTGGCAGAAGAAAAGGGGAGGAGTCAAAAAGGACTTCAAGGTTTTTGTCCTGAGCAAGTCAACCAAGGAAGTTGACTATCTACCGAAATGAGGAAGGTGGTGAGAGAAACGGTTTTGAGGAGGCACTCCTACAAGAGAATACAGAAGTCTGTTTTTTCATGTGTTCCATTTTTAAAGTTTGCCTATTCATTAGGCAAGTAGTGATGTCAAGTAAGATGCTGGATATGTGAACCGAATTCATAGATGAGGTCATGGTTGGAGATAAAAATTTGGCAATCATCAGCATAAACGTGATGTATAAAAACATGAGATGTGATAGGATTACCTAGCGAGTCAGTGCTGATAGAAGAGAAGTCTGAGACCTGAACCCTGAGCCAGCTTGAAGGTGATGGAGATGAGGAGGACTCAGCAAATGAAATTGGGAAGGAGTGACCATTGAGGTAGGAGGAAAAGCAGGAGAGTGTGGTATCCAAGAAGCCTGGAAGTCTGGGAGGAGAGATCACTTGTGTCAAATTCTGCTAATAAGCAGTGGCTTTACCCACATGGAAGCCATTGGTGAGCTCGACAAGAGTTGTGGAAAGCATGAAAGCCCGATTGGAATGTCTTCCATGAAAATGAAAAGGAGGAATTGGTACCAAAAATACAGACAAGTTTTTATTTTATTTTTTTTAAAGAAATTATCCTATAAATGGGAGGAGAAAAATAGGTGATGACTAGAGGAGCATATGAACCAAAAGAAGGCTGTTTTTTGAAGGCTGTGACTTTTGTGAAGTCACATTTGTGTGTTGATCTATGAGAGTGAGAAAAGTTGGAACTGTAGGAGATGGAAGGGACCTTAGCTGGAGTGAAGACTGAGTGGCATGTAGAGGGGATGGAAAGAGTAATGCTTCCTAGAGTCGAGGGGAGGATATAATGAGATACAAAATGGTATCTGATACATGTTGGGGGTCAGAAAATAATAGCTTTTACTATTATTGTGTAGCATACTGGGGCAGGGGAGGAGGTAAAAGCAATCCTCAAATTCAGAAAACTTGAGGTTGAGATTAAAAACAAGTGTAAGTAAGTGGTCACACCTAGTATTAAGAGAATATGGGTCAGAAATTGGGATCATTGAGGTGGCCCAAGTTTAAGTTCCTCAGCTGGGAGAAGCAGGAAAGCAAGAGGCCACTGTGTCAAATGCTTTGGTGTGTTCTCTCTCTGTCAGTAACTAACTGCATGCTCAAGTCCCTGAATTAACCTAATTCATCTAATTTTGTCTCCTATAAAAGGAGACCAGTAATACCCATTCTCTTGACTTGTAAGTTGATTTCTAAGAAGCCAGCCAAGCTAAGCAGGAGAAAGTAGTTTAAAGCAGCACTCTACAAATGAGTGTTGCTTTCAAGAAGGTGTGGGGATTCCAAAGACTCCCTGGGATTAGAAAAACCAAATACTGTACAGTATACAATAGCTCCTTCAGCAAAAGGGAGGGGAGAGGGAGAAGGCAAAGTGGTATACAGGGATCCGGAGTCAAACAGCCATTAAGGGAACAAAGGTCAGCTGGATGATAATTAAGGCAGTTAGGGAGGGAATTAGAGCTGGTGAAGTGCTAATTACATGGGCCCTTTAGACAAGGGTGGGGCTTCCCTGAGAGGAACAAAATGAGGGCTGATTACCTGCTAAAAATAAAGCCTGCCCCTCTGAGCTTGGGCTCACAAGTCTGGCAGCGGCTCAGGCAGCATGAGGCTGTGTACTTAGCTCGGCAATGCCTACTCTGCTTCTAGTGTGGACAGGGCCTGCTTTCATTCCTCATCAGATTCTGATCCTAGGTCTGGGAGCTCTCTGCAGGTCACTCACCAGCTCCATGGGGGGCAGGGGTGGGAGTTGGCGGTAGAGGGTCAGAATCTGGGTATCCATCAATCAGTAGAATCACTCTAGGGGGTGGCTGTGCCCTGCAGAAGGGTGCAACCCAAGAGGGCCAGGAAGGTGAAATCCAGGCCATACTTTGTTCTTCATGCTACTGCCCTGGAGTGGGGCTGCAGCTGCAGGGAGGAAGGGGTGTATTTTCTTGATTTACCTTAAGTCACTATATGGACTATCTCAACACTGTAGCCAAAACAGGAAGGTTGGTGCAGCTTTCCCAGGTGCTGGCACTGAATGCTTTATTTCCCTTACCACCCTTTGGGATCACTGTTTCCCATTAAGGGCTTGATGGAGCAGTGAAAAGATGTGGGAGAGGTGGCAGAGGGAAAGCACACGCTTCTAGCTCAGCCAGGCTCCTCTGTGTCTTGCTGTACTTGTACCCATTGTGAAGCTTCCTGGGGCACCTGCATCCCACAGCTGGCATGGATGATCTCTCCTATACTGTGAAGAGCCTCTGTTATGATGGGTAAAATAGACTACCAGATATTAAGTTCTCTGTGTGCTTCATGTGATATTTATACTTTTTTTGGGGGGGGCAGTTTGCTTTGTAATAGTTATCTATTACTGCATAACAAATTACCCCAAGATTTAGTGCTTTAAAACAGCAATTAACATTTATTATCTTTCATAGGTTCTACGGATCAAGAATTCAGGAACAGCTTAGGTGGGTGGTTCTATCACAGGGTCTCTTAAGATAACATTCAAGATGTCAGCTGGAACTGAAGTCGTCTGAAAGCTTGACCGAGGCTGGAGGATCTACTTCTATTTATTTATTTATATTGTGTATATTTATATTTTTATAAATTATATTTATATTTTTATTGTTTATATTTATTTATATTGTTTGTATTTATATTATTTATATTTATATTATTTATTTATTTAAATATTTATATTTATTTATTTATATTATCTATTTATTTGTATTATTTATTTATATTTATTATATTATAGATATAATATATTTATCATATTATTTATATTGAGGTATAGTTGATTTACATTATTTTATTAGTTTCAGGTATACAGTGTAGTGATTCAATATTTTTATAGATTATACTCCATTTAAAGTGTTTACAAAATAATGGCTATATTTCCCTGTGCTCTGTAATATATGGAGGATCTACTTCTAAGATGGCTCACTCACATGGCTGGCAAGTCGGTGCTGGTTGTCAGTGGGAGGGTTCAGTTCCTCTTTGTGTTGGCCTCTTCACAGGGCTGACTGTTCTCATGACAGGGTAGCTGGCTTCCCCCAGAGCAAGTGATGCAATGGTCCAAGGTGGAAGCGACTGCATTTTTTTTGACCTAGGCTTGGAGATCACACATCACACACTGTAATGTCTACAAGATTCTATTTGTCATACAGACCATCCTTGATTCACAAGCGTTGACAACCAGGAAACAGAGCTAATGTGGAGGTCATCTTGGACCATTGTAATATAGCCATTGTAGTAGGCATTTGATCATATCTACTACATTTTTTGAAAATAAAAAAATACTTGATGATTGTTGCAGAGCTGTTAACTCTCTAATGAGCTTCCATTCACAGGAGCTTCCTTGATCTTCAAGGAATCTGTAAGTAGGTAGAGATGGGTATTCATTCATTCATTCACTCAGTCATAGATTTATTCATTCCTTCAAAAGTATGTGCTGGGTACTACTGTAAGCTGGGCACTGTTCTAAGCATCTGACAGATGGAGAAGGTGACGCATATAAGTCCAGTGACTTGCCTAAAGTTGAGGCAAAGGGCAATGAGAACCCAGGTATATGGCCACCATCATTAATCATTTGAACAGCAGTTGAGTGCTAGGCTCTGGGGGTTTAGAGGTGAATGATACTCCTGCCCTCAAGGAATTTGAGGTCTACTAGGGAGAAGCTTAGAGATAAGACACATATACACAAAGCCAGTGATTGTGATAAGCACCAAAATGCTATGGGAAATAGCCATAGGAGTTGCAAACATAGTCATTGCCACCAGAATTGGTCAAGGATGGGGGCAGTGCTGAGGGATCAAGTTAAGAAGAGAACTGAGAACTGACAAAATGAAAGTCTTTGCTGAGCTCCACGATAACAGATGCAAAATAAAAATGGAGCCTCTTTGGTTGAAGTCAGATTGGGTTGGATCTGGGTTCTGTTAGTGGTGGTGGGAGGGGGCTAGAGCCAACTTAGTATGCTCTTTACACTAATTCATATGTTGAAACTTAATTCCCAGTGGGATGGTATTTGGAGGTGGAGCCTTTGAGAGGTGATTAGGTCTTAAGTTTGGCATCCTTGTGAATAGAATCAGTTCCCTTAATAAAGAGACCCCAGAGGCCATGTGCGGACACAGCAAGAAGGATGCTGTCTAGTAACCAGGATGGGGGTCCTCATCAGGCACCAAGTCTACTGGCATCTTGGTTTTGGACTTCCCAGCCTCTAGAACTGTGAGAAACAAATTTCTCCTGTTAATAAGCTACCCAGTCTATGTTATTTTATTATAGCAGCCTGAATAGACTAAGACAGCCCCCAAAGCCCCTTTCCAGCAAAGTGACCAGTCAATGAATGGAGTCCTTCGCAGGGCCTCTCTCTGGGTGCAGCAACAAAGGCTTATACTATTATATCAAAAATGCTTCCTGATACCCCACTTTTTCATGTTTAGGTTTCATGTGTATGTATCCTGAGACCATAAACCCCCAAGGGCCAGAACTATAACATTTGCCCCCATATTCTCAGTGCATTCAGTGGGTTTTCAGCATGCACACCCAAGGTTTCCTGCTGCTGACATAATCTCATTTAGGGAAGCAGTAAGGTGTAGCACTTAAGGGCATAGCCTCTGGAGCCAGATTGCCTACATTCAAATCCCAGCTCTGCCACTTCCACACTGTTTGAACCTCTGTAAGCTCCTTAGCTTCTCTCAGTCTCACGTATCTCATCTGTAATATGGGGATAATGGTCCTGTCATCTCAGTGGGTTTTGTCTTAAGGACTGAATGAGTTAATAGGTGTAAAACCTTAGAATAATTCCTGTAGGAAATGCTCAAAATGTATTCTTATTTATCCTCAGATTATCTACATCTGACTAGCAGATCTCATTGATGACATTGATCTAAGACACACTATCATTTAAGGGTGGCTTTCCAGAGGATTAGGGGGTGAGTGGTTTGGAGGGACGCTGCAGAGAAAAAACATGGTATCAAATGTAAGTTGCTTCTCCGGAAATATTAAAATGAGAAAATGTGGATTTATAATTGAGGAAATGAGGTACATAAACATTTAAGCAGCTTGTCGTCACCTTTTCCAGCTGGGGCACATCTGCACCTGGAGGCCAGGATAGGATGTCAGGGAGCCTTTCAGAGAGTAGAAACACAACCCCACAGCTTTGGGCGGAAAGAGAGTAGACATTTTTTCATTGATATATAATTTGCATTCAGTCAAATGCCCAAATCTTATGTGTACAACATAAGCCTATATTTAAAGTTATATGTGCTCCTGCCATAATGTTTGAAGCAAGTCTGGGTGTAAATATTGTTGTATTGAAATTTGGAACAGATGTGTCTAGAGAAATTTATTATGAAAAAGACTCAGTCAATATCAGAGCATTTTTAGGGCTGGGAGGGCAGAAAACTTACACGAATTGAACAGCTATTACATGCTAGACCTTTTCCATGTGTTTTTTCATTTAAGACCTGCCACAACCCTGTGAGCTCTTTATTAATAGCCCCATTTCACAGATGAGCAAATTGATTGATCTTCAGTTTATATAATTTTCCCCAAAGTCACAGAATATTTTGTGCTTTTGAATTGAACCCAGAACTGTCCTGCCTCAAATTACTATGCTCTTTTCTTCCTACTTTAATTACAATTTATTTAAAGTCAACACATCCCCTTATCTTAGAGACATATGTTGTATTTTTTTACAACATATTAAGATGAAACTGTCCTGGGTGCTAGGGAAGAAGACACTGAGATCAAAACTATGTGCCAGGGTTTCTCTGGTGGCGCAGTGGTTGAGAGTCCGCCTGCCGATGCAGGGGACATGGGTTCGTGCCCCGGTCCAGGAGGATCCCACATGCCGCGGAGAGGCTGGGCCCATGAGCCATGGACGCTGAGCCTGCGCGTCTGGAGCCTGTGCTCCGCAACGGGAGAGGCCAGAGCAGTGAGAGGCCCGCGTACCGCAAAAAAACAAAACAAACAAACAAAAAAAAACTACGTGCCATTTTTTAAATTGCTGTGAACAGTCTGGAATGAGTCCAAATGGAATGAGACAAAAAGGTAAGTCATGTGTGATTTGTCTCATCCTTTTGGGGCTAGGGAGGAAGTATTTATAGAATAAAATGTCATGAAGATGCATAGTGGAAACTAGTGACTGTTGGCTTAGACATAGAAAGAAGGAGAGAGGGAGAGAGAGTTGTTGCCCAGTGTTGGCCCTACAAGTTGGCAGAGTTTGTGTTTGCCCAGGTGTGTGGAACAAATATTTCCTCCCCTCTCCTTCCAACCCCCAGTTCTTCTAGGCCTTCATCAACCCATCCGACCAAACTTTCAATACTCCTAGCAAGGGTTACACTGAAGAAGTCATTAATTAGCAAAGTCAGATCAGGGTCAGGCAAGAACAGATCACAGAAGAGGGAAGAGGCCAAGGAAATGGACGAGTGAGACCTTCGTAGCAGGGTCATTGGAGGGGGAGAGGAATGATCAAGACTTCCTGAACTACACTTTTCCAGAACCCATGCTATTGCTCCATGACAGTCCATGCTATCATTAGGCTTTCTGTCTTCTGAGGCCTTAACTTCCCAATTTGATTTTCTAGGAAATGCATCTCTTCTGTGGCCTCTCAGTTTTGATGGTATTCAGGAATATAACCTATACACCACATATACACTTACACACTCACACCAGCACAGCTTTCCTTAATTAAATAAGTTTATGTCTGTTAGAAGCTTTAAAAAGGTACTTTGTGTTTGATTCTCTCATTTGTATCTATTTCTGGGAGGCCAGGCCTTCATCAATGGGCAGCCTTCTTGATTTGGCCTCATTTAAATTCGTGCTTTCTGGAAGGCATACTGAGAAAGAAAACTGAGGGAAAAATAGACAGGTTGGGTACTTTAATCTTTGAGGTAACCAGTCTCTTGGGGAGTGCCCATACCATGAGGGACTGGAAGTCCCAGTGAGGGGGTGTGTGGGCTGGCCAGATAAGAACCCCGGTGAGAGCCAGGTCTGAGGTACATGGCCCAGTGTGCTGAAAACTTTCCTTTCTTTCACTTATTCATTCTCTCATTAACATATATTCCTCCTTCATATTCACCTGAGTTAGGGATACAATGGTGAGCAAAATGGTCTCTGTCTTCTCAGACCTTGGCCTCATGAAGAGTACAGACAGGTAAATGATACGAAAAGTACAGACACGGAGCACCCAATCCAGGCCTGATGTTTTATTTTTAAATTGACTCTACTTTCTCAGCTACGCATTTCCATGCTCCAGCAGAGCAGACCAGGAATAACGTCAGAAGACCTGGGCAAAATCCCATGGTGGCTGTTTCTCTGTCCTACCCAGAAAACTGCTCAGACCTCATTGATGAACTAAGATGGTACCTGCCTAGCAGTCAAACCCCACAGAAATGCAGCTGATTGATACTATTGTCAAAGCTCACGTGACTGAAGAATAAATAGTAAACTTGTTGTTTAGGAAATAAGGGTGTCATGGGTTGAATAGTACCCCCCCACCCCGCCCCAAAGATGTGTCCAAGTTCTAACACCTGGAACCTGTGAGAATGACATCATTTGAAAAAAAAAGCAACTTTGCAGATGTAATTAAATGAAGGATCTTCAGATGAGATCATTGTGGCTATAGGGTGGGACCTACATCCAATGACTAGTGTCCTTACAAGAGAAAGGAGAAGGAGATTTGAGACAGACACACCAGGGAGAAAGCCATGTGAAGACAATGGCAGAGACTAGAGTAACATGACACAGAAGCCAAGGAATGGCAAGGGTTGCTGGCAGAAGCTAGGAAAAAGGCATGGAATGGATTCTCCCTCAGAGCCTTGAGAAGGAATCAGCCCCACTGATACCTTGATTTCAGACTCCTGACCTCCCAAACTATGAGAGAATACATTTCTGTTGTTTTAAGCCATAAAATGTTCGGTAAATTTTTACAGCTGCCCTTGGAAACTAATTAGAGGACTAGTGAGATTTTTGCTACAGTCTCACTCCCTGAATAGACAGGAGACCAAGAATTGGGATAAAAGGGTCCTAATCCCTACAGAGAATGACAGAATTTTGATATGGCATCTTCCCCAGGCTCTGAAAGGGGCAATTCTATGTGGCTGCATTGTTACCACATGATCCTATCCCTCCTGGGTTTCAGCCATTGGACAATGTTTGGACCACAGACCCAAGGAGCTAATAAGCAGAACACCCACGTACACAGATCAAACATATGCCAGCAAAATCAGAGACAAACATGCCCCAAAAAGCTTTTGAAATATTTTGATTTTTGATATTTCAAAAAAGAATTAAAATAACCATAATGACAAAAGCAGAACTTTTTTCGAATTCCTTATATTTATCGTATATGCATGAATATAAGTCCCCCAGATGGGGTTATTTCCTATTCTCCCAGGGAGAAAATCAACAAGAAAAGTTTGCTTGTCAACTCAAACAGATAAACTTCTAGGTATGTAAATAGAATAATCCAAATGTATGCATATTGTATCTAATCTATCAATTTAATTATATTTAAATATTGTGAATCACATAGAAAATCTGTATAGATTCAGAAGTATGATATTTTTTCTCATATATAACAAAACAACCTTACTCAAAAAGTATCTTTGATGTCAATAACTTTGTTATCACTGGAGCCACTTTTTGAGTCATTGAATCACTTAAGAATCAAAAAATTTCCTTTGCAGAGAATATAGTCTGTGTTTCTGTGTGAGTTGTTGGAAATAGAACATTTATTGAATCCTTATATGACGTGGTCACTGAATATTTTATCTCAAGCACACAAGAAGCCATTTCTAAAACAGCACCCTTGCATTTTTCATATGTATGTGTTTGCAATTTCCATGTTAACACTTATTCTGTTGTATGTTAAAATGATCCTCAAGGAACTTATTTACAACAATATCCAACATTTGAATTAGGGTTTCTATCACTTTAAATTTTTAAAAATGCTATGTGATAAACACATTGACAGGGACCTTTGAGGAGAATGATACTCTAACCCAAAGGGATGATTCTAAAGGTACAGATATTTGAATCTCTGGAAAGTAGGCTAGATTGGGAAGTACCCTCAAATCAATGAGATATGTTGCTGCTCTTTCACTCATCTGAAGGACAAGACCTGGACCTAGGGAGAAACACGAGGCCCTCTCCTTGCTCTAAGAATGGCCCCTAACAGGACGTTGGCAGCTCTCCCAGACTGAACAGATAAAGAAGGGGCTAGTGCAGCCGTGAGGATGTGGATAGACAGATGGCACCTACTTATATTTATTAAGGTTACAACTCATGGTCAGAAAGCTCCAGCTAGATTAGGGATGATTACAATTTCCCCTGTGAGTTTGTATTTGTCAACCTCCCTGAAAAAGTCATGGCCCTGGTTATAGAGGAAGGGAGCACTCAAGAATACAGTCAAAAGGAGCACAGAGAAAGCCTCATGTGTCTTAGTCCTGAGGAAAGGATGACCTTGTTAGCATGTATCACAATTTGTTGGCCCACATACATTCTGTATATTGATCAAAGGCTTGACATGCTGTGGGGCCTGCAACATGATACAAATCCATCCAAATAATCACCAAGATCTCTAAATCCCTTCCAAATGTCACAAGCCACTGTTCAAATTCCATGTGTGTGGGTGGAAAATGATGGCTCTTCATGACCTCATTGGAAAGACCCAGGCGTATAGGGGAGCAGACAATGGATTAGGCTCCAAGTTTTATTTCTTAATGGAATGTATACCTTCTTAGTATCTGGAGTTGAGAGCTCTTTCATGTTAAAACAAAACAAAACAAAAAACCCCAAACACCTACTATGTGCCATACACTTTTTGTAATGAAAACAGAGCAATGAAAAAGATAGACAGGGTCTCTACCCTGATTGATAAGACAGTAAGTACAGGACAATCTGGCAGCATATTGGAAGGCACCTCACTTATCCTTTGGGGTGGTGACCAAGGAAGGCTTCCTGGAAGAAATGAGCTAGAGGAAAAAGAAATAGTGAAGGAAAAGCATTGGCAGAGGGAGCATTAAAACCCAGAAGGAACAGAGAGATAAGGCAAGTTTGAGGAACTACAAGTATTTCACCAAGGCTAAATCAGAGCCTGCAAGAGAAGGAATGATATGAGACGCTTGGATCAAGTCAAGAAGGATTTTGTGAGTTGTTTAGACACTTGGGTTTTATTTTGAGTGCAATAAACATATTTAAATAGAAAAGTGAGTCTCTCTTAATTCAGAGTTTTTGTTTTCTATGCCAGAAAGAAAACCAGGTACTTTAAGATTTTCAGACTCTTTCTTCTTTCATTACATGGATTAGGCATCATTTTCAGTAGAAAGAAGGTTAAAATAATGGATGGATCATGTGAGGTTGTTGGGAAAGTGACTTGAAAGTTACAACACGAAAGAAGAATAAGTTTTAGTGAAGTCAAAAGTGGAGACAAAACCACCTTGGTAGAAAGAAGAGCATGTGGGGAAGTCCAGAGGAGGAAAAGAGCTGTTGCCAGTATTTGAAGAGCTGTTAAGTAGAATGGCATGCATTTTGTTTGGCTACATTTGATGTAGGTGCCAATGGCTAGAAGTTGCAGTAGGTTGGCTATAGATTAAACAAAAAGAAAAACTTTCTAGCAGTAAGAAAACCATAATTTTCCTGTCACTGGAGGATCCCAGAAGAGGGCATGGTCACCTATCAAGGGTGTTTTACAGGGAAATTTCAGTTACTAAATGAGGGGTGACTGGTAATCATTTATTCCTTTATTTCCTCATTCAGGAAATACTTTTTGAGCTCCTGCAATGTGCTAGGTATCATACCTGTGCATGACAGTAAATAATATGCACTCTTAGAACTGACTCAAAAAACTAGCAGTCTAGTGGGGGAAACTAAAAACTCACATGCCAATTACATGGCAGGATGGTAAGTGGCAGAGCAGGTGGCAGCAAAAAGCGCTTTGTGACCACATACGAGGACAGACAGCTAACACAACAGGGAATGACTTCTAAGATAGGCTCCAATCCTATAAAAGTATGATTCCAAACATCAGGTAAAAGTTCTTGTGAAACCTGAGGTTGGGATCCAAGAGCAAGCTCCTATCATGGATGGGAGACTCCATTCCCAGGATAATGTCAAATGAATGGATTCTAGTGCTTGTTAGGAGAGTTAGGCAAGCAACCTGCCTTGTACGATGGCACCTTAACAAATATAATAAAGAAAAAAGTATTACTACTTGAAGCGTTAGCATAGAATTCATTTTAGGGAGAGACCTGTCTCTGGGAAAATATCTTGAAAAGCTTCAAGGTGGGGGATTGGGGGGAGCTATAAAGTGCTGGAAGCATAAAGGCAACAGGAGGCTTCACAATAGAATGAGATGTTTAAGCTTTTCTGCAGGGGACAATAAGAAAAATGTGCGTTTGGTTTGGATTCTGTTTTCGCAAAGGTTGAGAGAGGGCAGGGAGATCAGAGCTGCAGATAGAAGAGAGGAGATGGAAAAGTGGGTCATGGGAATGTCTCTGGCCATTGGCATTTTAAGACTAGAAGATGCCCAATGTTACATTTGAAGAGTCTTGCACTGTTTCTCCATCTCCCTCAGATTCCTGACTGTTCAGTTTAGTTTACCACCCTCAGGAATATCTCCAGGGAGGTTGTGAGTGTGTTTATGTCTGTGTGAACATCCAGGAAAAGAACCGGATTTGTTGCTAGGTCTGTGTGATGTAAACAGAGACACGTGAATGGACACAGGAGCCCAGAGGTGACAGTGTTATATAAGCCTGCAGGTACCTGCAGAAATCCAGGGCAGGTCTTGGAATTCTAAGGGGGAACAGAATGGGGAGTTTTGGACCAACCTTCCCTGGATCTCAAGGGACAAGGAGGACTCACCATGATGAGCTCTGGGGTTTACTCACCTTATTCTAGACTGAATATACTAAACATTACACTTCCATTAGAGCATGAATTATATCATAACTGGAGGTATACATACATCTTTTCCTCCCAGCCGCCTACTCTAAGCATGAGATCCTGGAAAACAAGTCCTTCGTAGCTTCTCCGGTGCCTAGTAGTTGACATAGATGGAGCTAGAGAAACGTTTGTTTGGGGGCCGGTGCAATTCCCCTACAGGCAAAGGAGAAATGAATTAACCTCAAGCCACTAACAAGTTACAAGCTCCTAGACAAAAGCCTGCCTTGGTTCTGGGAATTGTGATAATGAGGCTGTGGAGGGCCTTTGGGTTAAGCCAGCTGCTAAGGACACAGACCCTGCCCAGCTCCAATATCGCGTGGACTGGAAACAGGGATGTGGAAGCTCATTAGGGAGAAATGGTTTTAAAAAATAGCATCATCATCTCTAATCAGGCAGTGGGCTAGGGGTCAGATCCTTCTTAACAGGATGTGGGCTGGGAGGGCAGGGCTGCGGCAGACATGATAGGGCGCGTAGGGGCAGCTGCCGTCAGCTGCCCAGAGTGACCCTTCTGGTCGCCCTCGCCCACCTCCGAGGGCACTGTGCTTGAAGGTCTTAATCAGGCCCCTCTACAGTGCAACTGGGTCCTTGGGAAGCAGTGCCAGCCAGTCCCTGCAGCCTTACAGGAAAGCGCAGATGTGCTCGGGCCTGGGCCTTGGTGGGGAAAGGCGAGGCTGGCCTGGCCCAGAGTGAGCAGCACAGAGAAGGCCAGCTCACCCACAAAAGCCCGGCCCTGCCAGCAGCTCCGGGCTTGCGCTTCCGGGACTTCTGATGGGAATGCTGAGAATGGATGAGGGGAAGGCCCAGACTTCCTCCCCACGCAGACACTGCTTATTGGAAGGATGTTGGCACCAACCTCACTGCTGGCTGTCCCCCGCTTCCCCTCAGCTCAATTAAGGCAGTAAGCGGTACTTCCTAATTGCTGCTTCTGCATCATCTCCTGCCCCTCCTCCTCTCCTGGTCCGCTGAAGTGAAGTATGGGACACTAGCCTGTCCTCTGGGGCTGGCCTGGGAAGAGAAAGGAAGTGGCCTGAGCTGGTAGGGGAAAGCCTCACAGAAATAGTTCTGTAGCTGGAACCCACCCAACAGGGCTCAGATCCAAATGTGAGGCCACCCTCCAGCACCCAGGGTGACACTCAGTCCAGCATTCGGATTTATCTCTACCTGGCCTTGCTTTTCTATTGCTAGTTTCTCTAAACTTGATTCTCATTTTATAGGTTTGTTATTTCATTATAGGTGTCATTGTCTGTGGTAAACCTTCTCAGATCTTTGTGGAATGACCTGAGGTATAAATATAAAAAACTAAATTGCCGTTATTTGTGTGACAGTAAAAACAAGTGGGTGATGTGATGGTGAGGGACTGGTGGGGGTGTGTAGGGCAGCTTTAAAAGAGGGATTGTTGATGCTACCAAACCCAACTTAGATGATCCCCTCTGAGGAGCAACTCCTCAAGTTAGATGGTTAATTCCTGTTGAGGAGCTTAGGGAGCCTGGGGGAGCCTGGGAGGCTCTTCAGAGCTCTCAGATTAAGACTTTTTAACTTGCTGTGCTTCTTGATCCTCCTTTTCCTCCTCCCTCCCTCCCCCCTTCCTTCCTCCCTCCCTTCCTTCCTCCCTCCCTTCCTCCCTCCCTCCCTTCCTCCCTCCCTTCCTCCCTTCCTGCCTTCCTTCCTTCCTTCCTTCCTTCCTTTTTGCCTGCCTATTGAGCATTCGAGTTCAAGTTTCTGTATCAGATGATAACATAAAGATAAATCAGATGTGACTCCTCATTGGAAACTTGGAGCTATGTTCTAAGAAGGGAAATCAGCTATGTTTACACAGAACCATCATATAGGGTAGACAGTGAGGTGTGTCTTTAAACAGACACAGTCAAAGCACTAGGGACTATTCCCATATCACCCACCACATTTACTGCCCAGGGATGATATTCAGGTATTCATTACACCTTTAAGCCTGCCCCTCTTGGATAGGTTGACAGTAGTGGATCCCAAGACTCTTTGTCTCAAGGCAAATACATATTTGAAGCCCTTGAGGCCGAAGATCTGTTTAACTCACCTCTGGAGCAGGCCTGAGAAAGCGCCCAGTTGATGCAGACACCCTTAATTGGTGATTAAGCTGACAGCGAGGGTCTGTATGTGAGAGGCTGACAGAGTATGGGGTTGTTATGAAATCAAAGTCCAGACCATAATAATGGACTCCAGACCGAATAATGCTTTCTCCCAACTCAACTTTGAAATCTGTCTCTATTAGGCATAACTTATTCATCTTCTTAAGCTAATTCATTAACTCTTTCCAAGCCCACATCCTGGAAATTCAGCCTGATTGCCAGGCCCTCAGAGGACTGCTCAGGCAGCTTGGGAAGTGGTCAGTGGTTCTGCATGGTGTCAGACAATGAGGCCAGTGGTATGGACAAGGTTAGGGAGTGGAAGGGCTCTGAGACTCTTTCAACCACTTGGACCATAAAAAAACATTATGAACCACAAGCATGAGCCACTATAGATTTAAAAATGCATAGTAGTGGACTTATTTTCAAAAATAAAAGGATTTTAAAAAGTAAAAGGAAACAGGTAAAATTCAATTTAATAATATATTTCATTTAATTCATTAAATATAAATATCCCTTCAACATGTAATTAATGGAAAAATGGAAATAGTTTCTCTTTTCTTGTGTGCTGGGTCTTCACAATTTGGCACAGATTTTAACCTTCACAGCTTAGACACATTTTATATGCTTAAAAGTCACACATGGCTAGTACAGTACAGTACAAATTTGGACAGCTGGGAGACTCTTGTGACCACCAAAGCCCATTGGCAAGAAATACCAACATTAATTTTTATCTTCATCCTATACGTACACTACATATACACATCACTTTTCCTTCCAAAATATAGTTTATCCATGTAACAAATCAGGAGGTATATATTTTATCCCCATTTTATAGATGAGAGAACAGACGCTCAGAGAAATGTAGTAATTTACCTTACAAATTACCATGACAGATAGCAAGCCATAGAACTGGAACTTGACTCTTCTATGTCTGTTTGATTCTAAATCCTACCAAGCTAGCATTTCCGGAGGTGCTCTAAGCTCCACAAGACAGGTTTGGGGTCAAGGATGTTTGAGGAGAGTTCTTGGGTATTGACAGCATAAATTAGCATGTGAGAGGCTTTGTGAAGTCCTCTGGTTAAAGGAAACTGCTTACCTTTGTTTAACAAAAAGGTTCCCAAACATGGAACATGGAACTGCTTTTTTTCATGCAACATCTATTAACATTCTAAGGAACTAGTATTTCACATAACGTGCTTTGGAAAATGCACTGTGCCAATGGAATGCTGCTTATTGAAATAAGACTCCCAGCCAAGTAAGAGGTCACCTCACAAGTAATGGCAGGGTTTTTGAATGTCAGCCTCAGGTATGACAAAGGAGGCACCATCTGGTGACTTCAGTTTAGCAATAATAGTGCTCCTGTTTAGCCCCTTCAACTTCAGGTTAAAATCACGGAGTGTGACCCACAAGGAACATCTTAGGCAGCCAGAATCCACATAATACAAGAGCTCAAATAACCAACTCTTTCCCCACCTCACACAGTGATGATTTATGCTCATCATGTTAATTGGATCCCTTTAAGACCTTAGAACAACTTCAGAACCAAAACAGAAAGACTCAGACTCATACAGTATAGTTTTAGCATAGAGTAAAGGTAATCCCATTTCCATTTTTTTTGGAAAATCACTAATTTGTGAATAGGAAAATTGGTACTTAGGTGTACTACACATGGTCTGAAGACGTCACAACAACTCGGTGGAAGTAGGAGCTATTATCATCATCATCATCGCCGTTTTAAACTGAGGAAACCAAGACACAGAGAGGTTAAGCAACACGCCAGAGGTCACTCAGCTAGAAAGCAGCAGAACTGTGCTTTCAGGGAGTCTGGCACCTTGCTATATGTTTAACCATCACCATTTAATTCTGAATCGATGAATCCTCCAGAACAACCTGTTTTAGAACCCAACTGGGCAAATGGGATAGTTAAGCATGTGTGCATATGTGCAGAGAAACAGAGAAAGAAAGAGACACAACAAAAGCAGGCAAATTAGAATATATTAGAGACTGGGAGAGAAGTTATGACGGATCCTTGCAGTCACATAGTACTTTATTCAGAGCGTTTATATACATGATCTCATTTGATCCTCATAGTAATTGATTTGAGTTAGATCCTAGTGCTGCTAACAAAGTGGCCGAGTGGGAGGGGAGCTCTGGGCATCTGAGGGCAGTCAGTTCACACCCTTTTCTACCACTGCTTGAGGGAATTAGCCACAAGTTCCCTCCAGCCTCCTCTCCTTGCTTTAAACCTTCTAGGCACATTTTACAGTGACAACTTTGTGTCCATGCTCCTAGTGTCTACCACAGCCCCTCCTTCAAATTTTGAGTCCAGACACCACCCAGGCTTCGCTCTACGTTTCTAAGGCCCCAAAGAGACTGACCAACACAGTGTGGCAAGGAGCCAGCATTCTTATTTCCTGAGGTTGGATGGCTGGGAGGCCTCCGGGTGTCTGGGCCCATTTCCCGGCACACAGCTGCTGTGGCCGAGCCTGTATAAATGTTTCAGCGTTAGACTGGAAAACCGCTTGAGAGACCATGTGGAGGATGGAAACACTCTCCTTGTGTCAATGTCAGGAAAGAAGGAAGCAAACCAAGGCCTACAGGGGAGGCTGGTTGGATATCTGTCTGGCGGCTGCCCTGAAGAACGCCAACCCAGGTAACAGCTGAAAACTCCAAACACCTCCAGTTCTCAGCTGCCCTCAGAGAGCCCGAAAGACTGGCTGGGGATCAGTGTAGGAAATTCACGCTGGGGATAGGGCGGCTTTGGGACAGGCTGTTGTTAGTATTCCTCAACTCAGCCTATTCCTTCTGCTGGAGGGTCACATGGAGAAGTTGTTCCTTTGAGGGACCTGGGCATCATCCTGGCAAACCTTGGGCCTCTCTTTGTTTCCCCTGCTGGTTCCTTCCAGATGTAAGAAGAAGGGGCCTGTTTTATATTTCTGTTGAATAAATTAGTTACACCTTTTGGGTTTTCTCACACAGGCCAGCACATCAAAACATGACTTCGAGTTCTGGAGAATGTCCCAGGGGTCCCAGACCCTCTGGAAAAACACTCATTTGGACAGCTGCAGGACCAAGAACTTGTCTTTAAAGCCCCTCAGTTAGAGAAAACTTGCCAAAAGGGACGGGGAGGGAATCTATGGTGAACTTAGTCCTGTGATCAAAACAAATTCTTTTATTAGATGCTAATGATTATGATGATGATGTTAATAGCTACCATTTATTGAGTATAGCTTGCCAGGCACTTAACACATTCATTCATTCATTCAATAAAGATGGCTTCTCATTATCTTATTTAATTCTCACAATAACCCTTTATGAGCTAAGTATTATTTTCTCCAGATGATAGAACCCAAGAGTAGAGCGCTTATGAAATGTGTTTAGTTTTCCTCAGCTGGTTTTGATAGTGGAGGTGAGACTTGATGTACAGATTTTTTTTCTGATTCCAAAGCTCATATTCTTAACTATTCATTCATTCATCCATTCATTCATTTATTAAACAAATATTTATTGAGTGCCCACTATGGGCTAGGCATTCTTCTAGGGATGTACTAGGGATGTAGGAGTGAACAAAACAGACACAGCTTTCATTCTAATAGAGAGACAGACAAAACCCAGTAAACTAGTGAAATTACAGTATGTTAGATGTTGATGTGTGGGAAGAAATGATGCAGATGTTAGATGTTAATTTCGGGAAGAAAATTTAAGCAAGGTAAGGAGTATAGGGAATATTGGAGTGGAGAGAGGATAATTTATTATTTTATATTGGGTGGTACGGAGTATCAGTTGCATAAGGAGACACCTTAACAAAGATCTAATTGAAGGGAGGGAGCCACTTACATGAGGAGAGTTCCAGTCGGGGGAATCTGTGCAAAGGCCCTGTGGTGAGAATATACTTTGCACTGGAGGAACAGCAAAGAAATCGGTGTAGCTAGAGTGAGACAAAATAGAAGGAAATCAGGTCAGAGAGGAAGTGGAAATCAAGTAGGGTCTTGTAAGTCATTGTGTGGGGTGAGTGAAATGAGAAGTCAAAGGAAGGTTTTGAGCAGAGGAATGACTTGAGCTGACATATTCTAAAGCCTGCTGTGTGCTGGTTAGTGTCCATATATATGATTAGTTCTGTCTGTGGATGGGGCCCAGGAGCAAAGATACCCCCATACCAACAGGTACATCTAGCACCCAGATGTTGGCTTCTAAATGCCTTTTTCCCAATGGAAGAAACCAGGGCTCCTTAGAGAAGGTGTTATTTTCACGATTAGGGCAGGAAAAATGCAAGATGGGATGTCTTCTGGTGAGAAATAAAGGGAGTGCCTGAAGAAAGATTGGGGGCATGTTGAAAGAGGACAGGACTCAACTTGAAGGTCAAATCTAGGGCAATTTGAACAGCAAAACAAATACTAGTAGAGTTAGATTAAATCCATAGGATAAAATAAAAATAATATAAACACATACTTGAATAAATTTAGTAAGTGGGGGAGAAGGAGTCAAATTAATAAGTGTAGAAGGAATGAAGGAAACACAAAATCACCATTAGAATTCCACAGTAATAGTTTTTTCAGGCAAGTTCCACCAACAAATGCTAAAATTGGAGGGTGAAAATTTGAACCGAATAGAATATTAGCACAGTTGTAAAGTATCTCCTCCAAAATATCGACCAGTTACAAAGGAAACCACAGTAACTTTGTCGTGGAGAAACCCAGTACAGGGCACTTTGAAATCAAGTAGTTAAGGTTAACATCACTAACAAGGTCGTGACATTATGGAGCCTGAGGATGATGCAAGGAGAAGAACGCACCATCACTTCTGTGATGTGCTTGCTGCAAATGCATAATCTCAACCTTGTCATGAAAGCACACCGGACAAACACAAGCTGATAGGCATTCTACAAAATGACTGACCAGTACTCATCTAAAGGTCGTTAAAGTCAAGGAAAAACAGAAATTGTGACAGATGGGAGGAGACTAAGAAATAACAACTTTAAGCAATGTGGATCCTGGACTACATCTGGAAAGGGGAACATTTTTTAAAAAACGGAGGCGGGGGGCGGAAAGGGTGAAATTTGAATACAAACCAGAGTTAATAGTGTTAACGTCCTGGTTTTGTCATTGTATGTTAGTCGTCAACATTAGGGGACGTTGGGTAAAGGATATACATGAACTGTCTGGACTAGTTTTGGAATTCTTCTGAAAGTCAGTATTTCAAAATAATTTTAAAAAATACTATAGAAGTTAACCAGACATTGTGCTGAATATGTACACATATAGAATCATTATGTCGTATGTCTAGAACTAACATATGTTATATATCAGTTTTATCTCAATTAAAAAAAACTAGATAAAAAAACATGAAAAACCTTAAACTAGATGTTGCTGGATTGAGAATATACTGTATGGGGGCAAGGACACAAGTCAGAAGACTAGTTGGAGGGCTGCAATGGAAATAATCCTGGTGAGAATAACAGTGGTTTGGACTCAGAGGGAGCAGGCAAAGCAGTGAGTATTTGGAGTCTGGACAATTTTGACAGTAGAGCTGACGATATTTGCTGGTAGAATGATTTTAGGAGGAGAAAAAAGGAACTCAGCATGACTTTAAGGTGTTTGATCCAAGCAACTTAACTTCCAACAGCATACATTTTTTAAAGTGTTTTATGTATATTATTTCCATTAATCCCCCAAAATATGAATTAAATATTCTAATCATCCCATTTTAAAAAATATCTTTATTGGAGTATAATTGCTTTACTATATTGTGTTAGTCATCCCATTTTAATAGTAACAAAACAACTAATATTTTCCAAGTATTATATATACACTGGCACTTCATATGTAATATCTTGTCTCATCCTCACTTGTGTCATTATTCCTATTTAATATAGGAGCAAATGGAGACCCAGGAGGCTACGTAGCTTTCCCACAGTCACCCAGCTGGTTAGTAATGGAGTTAGGCTTCTCCCACGTTGAGCCTCATTCTGGTGGCCACATACCGCACTGTCACAGCTCTCCACTGCCTAATTTTATAATTGAGGAAATGGAAATTTAGCAGGTGGCATAATCTGCCAGAATTCATGCAGTTTGAATGTGGCAAAGCCAGAATTTGACCCCAGCTCTGATTTCAAAGCGCAAGCCTCAGGCTCTGCTGTTGGATCCCGTACGTCTGAGTGTGGATGGCATTAGAGATGGAGCTCCCTGGCACAGCCTGCAAAGGGCTGGCTGGGGGCTGCTGGTGGCAAGAGACCACTAAGGCTGTATCTGTGACTATGGGTACCATCTCCAGGCCAGGGATTCAGGCGGCTTCCTTGCCCCTGGTTCTCCCACCAGCCAGGACTGTTCCATGCCCTGAGCGATGAGGGGGAGATGTCATTACAGGCTGGGGCAGCACGGCAGTTCCATATGCTGGAACCCCATGTGCTCAAGAAGCCTGCTATGCCCATCAGCCTCTTTGGTCAGCTGCCAGTTGGAAAGGATGGATAAATCATGCACTCATTTTAATGGGCCAAAAGGTCCCTGCCTTCCCTTTCTACTCGTTCAAAGGCCTGCCCTTACTACCCCTGCCCCTAAAGCATGGGGAAATATTCCTAGTCCCTGAAAAACAGATATGAAAACTTGTCAGAAGAAGAGAATATGCCCAAATAATCAGTCCTGAGTGTCTTGGGTAATAAATTAACCCCGAGTACTAAGAGAAGGTGATTGCGATTTTATTTTTCTGTTCCTTTATATATTTTTCTTTTTTTCCCATTTTTTATAATGATCATGCAAATTTGAATATTTAAATGATTGATACTTTGATAATTATTTAAAAGAAAAATCTAAGTGTGGACTCTGATTTAAGGTTCCTTACATTTGAATACTAGGTCCACTACTTATTAGCTGTGGAATTGTAAGCAAGTTAACTAGTGAAGTCAAAGTTTTCCTATCTGTGAAAAGAGGTTAATATGAGATCCTATCATGGAGTTTTTACAAGGATTAATTGAGATAATATACGCAATTAATTTAGTAATAACTTCTAGCTATATTGTTATTGTAAATATTAACTTTTCAAGAAAACTGGGTTTTCTTTCCTCCATGATATCTCCTGTCCCTTGTCCCCCCCATCTGAGTGCTAAACTCACCTTTTTGGCAAACAGAAAGACTCCTGGGAAAATAGGGAGCCCCTCCAATGGATGGTTTGAGAGAGTGTTGATGGAGGGAGATCCCTCTGAAAAAAGTAGCCATTTCACTATTACGAGTCTTAGCAAGGCAGTCAAACAAAGGCTGATGTTTTTCATTATTCCCGTTCTCCAGGGAGCACATCCGCAGTGTCTCCAGTAAATTGGACTTTCAAAGGTAAATGTAAATTCCAGTGTTAATTTATTTAAAGTAAATTATTCAGAGAGTCATATGTCAGCAAACCTCATTTTGTGGCACTATATTAATGTCTTCCTTAAATACAGCTCGCCCTTTCTAAAAGCTGTTTTATGGGTCCAGGAAATCTGTCTATTACAAAGAAGTGCTTATTGTAAAGGATGTTTTAGTCTTCGGGTTCAATTAGGGAGAGAGCCAGGGTCAATGGGAGCCCTATGTGTGAAATGGCCTTAAGAGCCAAATGTAGTAGGGAAGTGGGAAGCTCGCTAAGGCACCTGGGTTTATACCCGGCAGGAAGGGATGTGAAGAAAGAGAAATGAAGGGCTTGATTCAAATTTCCCCAGGCTTCAAGGAGCCCAGCGACAGCGACTGACCAATCCATTGAAGTGGAAAGAAGGCAAGTTCAGTGTGGGAGGTTCTAGGTCCTGGTGTCTTCTCAGGCACAGTTAATCTCTCCAGGTCTGGAGTTCCTTCTCTTTACATTGGGGAGAGGAATGTCTCCCCAAGGGGCTGCTTGTTATCAGTATCAAATAAAAGAACTGTGAAACAGTTTGAAAGATTCAAGGAGTCATAGAAAAACAAAGCATTATATTTATGGTTATGAATTACTATTTTTATTATCATCAGATCTCAGTTGCACAGGATTGAGTTACCGTTACTCCTCAATTCTTGACATATTATCATCACCATTTTCTTTATCCTCTTTGATCCTGGTTCTTCATCCTTATTCCCTGCCACCCCGCACCCTCCAAAACCGCTCTTATGTGTTTAATACATTCTTTAGAAAATACACACCACTCATCCATACACATATGGGTAATTTCTGTGCATGGACTTGTAATTTACATACAAATGGCATTGTTTGGTAGATCTCATTGTTTCTTTTATCACCCGTCTCTGTGTTTTTAAGAATTGTCTGTGCTGCTACCTTTACATCTAGTTATTACCTTAGAATTGCCACCTAGTATATCAGGATAAGCGTATTCCACCTTCAACAATAAAGTCTCCCAGTGAAGGCCTTCACACTGTCTCTGACTTGTGGCCACTGCAAAGAACAGCAATGACTACTCTTGTGCATTGCTCTCTACAGTCATGTTTGAGAATCTATTTGGAATAGATACTAAGGAGCAGAACCAGGCAAAGGACAAGAACAGGCAACTTCCAGAAGAGAAAACCCAAAGGACTAGCAAGCATTTGAAGTTTTGTTCAAATGTATTAGTAATCAGAAAAATGGGAACCAAAACCAATGAGCTACCACTTTACACATTTTAGACTCACAATGATTAGAAAGCTGGATAGTGCCAAGTGTGGGTGGAGATGAGGGATACAGGCCCTCGTCCACGGCTGGTGGGGAGGGATGTGGAGTGGTACCTGGCACAGTGGTTCTGGAGAACCATCTGGCAGTATTTAGCCAAATTCAGACATGCATAGTTTTTTGATAGGTATTGTTTTTATTATTGCATTAAAAATCATTATTAAGCACCTACTTTTCTCATTAAAAAATAATTATTCAATACCTACTAACTTAGCTCTACCTAGCTCTATCGGGTGCTAGAGCTCAGATGTGGTCCTTGCTCTCACGGAACTTAAGATACACCTGGAAATGTTTGGTCATCTCTGTACCACCAGGACCTAGAAGGGTGCCTGGCTAACTCTAGCTCAGTAAATGTCTGCTGAAGAAATGAACAAGGAGCAGCAGCTATTAACCCCACCACTGCTTTCTAATCTTACCGTAAGTCGACTAACTCTCAACCTTTAACACTGTCTCCCAGGCAAGGATGGTACTTTTTGTTCTGCAACCTATCCTTGGCCTCCAGGACAAGCCTTAAACTCCCCTTTCCTACCCCCTGCCCATCCCCCCCTCAAAGTTCTTTGTAACTAACATTAATTATCTTCCAAGCACTTGGCTAAGTCCCTTTACTGCCTAATATGCATTCAGTGATGTAAGTACTATAACTATCCTCATTTTACAGATGAGGAAACTGAAGCTCAGAGCAGGGATGGAACTTGTCTGAGATCACACAGCTGTTGAGGTGCAGGCTGAGCTCCACCCCAGATCATTTTTGCTCAATGATCTAAGTCCTCTCTATGACGTCAGTTGGGTAGGGTATATGGTTAGTTTGGGCTACTATAACAAAACACCACAGACTACACAGCTTATAAACAACAGAAGTCTATTTCTCACCATTCTGGAGCCTGGAAGTCCAAGATCAGCATTCCAGCATGGTCAGGTGAGGGCCCTCTGGGGACCACAGGTTTCTCACATGTGTCCTCACCTGGGGGGAGGGGCAAGGGAGCTCTCCCAGGTTTCTTTTATAAGGGCATCAACCTAATAACCTCCCCCAAATCAGCTTATCACCTCCCCAAAACCCACCTCCTATTACTATTCCACTGGGCATTAGGACATCAACTTAGGAATTTCGGGGAACACAACTATTTAGACCATAGCATGGAGCATTTACCTTTAACGTCTTACCTAGTGCTTTAACATATGCACTTTATGTTCAGGCAGATACCTGCTAAACAAAAAAGGCATTTTTATAACTGTCTGTTAAGGCATTGGATTTCACCTCACGGTCTGAATAGAGAATCACCAACAGCAGCTCCCCGCCCTCACCCTCCAACGGCACAGTTTTAAGCAGCAGAAGTGCTCATTAGAATGGAACCCCAAAGCTTTGCCTTAGCTCTTCCCAGAAGTCTCAGCCAGTCTGCTCCCAAATGGTTCTGTTCAGGGTTGAAAAGATTTATAGCATCCTCTAGCTGCTGACGATCTTTCCCTATCGATCCTGCTTCCGGAGCTCTGCTCAAGGGACAGGGAGTGACCGAAATGCTAAATTTTTACCAAGCTCACTGCAAAGTCAGCCAGACAGCCCAGGCCTCCTTTGAGACCTGGAGCTGAAGGCGGAGGGAGAACCACTGAGTCACACAAACTTCCTCCCGAGCCACAGTGGCCAAAACGTCCCCTCCCTGCAGCCAGTGCCCCAACAGCCAGTTTCCAGGGTTCATCCAAGGTCTTTGCTTGCAGGTTTCAGTCTTCCCTTTCTCCTCAGACGTTTACTCCACCAAGGCCCCACTACACCTTCATACCCCTGCACTCTAGCCCCTTTCACTCAGCTGAACTAGACCGCTCTCTGAGGGCAGGGACTGTACAGCCGGCTGGCCACAGCACTTAGAACAGAGTCAGCTGGGGGAAATGTTGAATGAAGGCGGGGGGAGAGAGAGGGAAAGACTGGGGGTTTGGTGTTGGCAGATGCAAATCATTACATTTAGAATGGAAAAACAACAAGGTCTTACTGTATAGCACAGGGAACTCTATCCAATCTCCTGAGATAAACCACAATGGAAAAGAATATAAAAAAAGAATGTATATATGTGTATAATTGAGTCACATTGCTGTAGAGCAGAAATTAGCACAACATTGTAAATCAGCTATACTTCAATGACAAAAATAAAATTAAAAAAAAAAAAGAATGTCACACTCAGTGGTCAATTTTCACACCAGGAACTGAGAATATGAGAAGCCAGTAGTACCATGGATGAGTTATAGATGCCAAATTTCAGTTCTAGGATTTTGGAGGGCAAGAGCATCATTTGTTTCATGTTTAGATGAAAGAGATCTTATCTATGGGACAAAATCTGGGTCAGGGATGGCAAAGTATCTGTCTATATATCACTCCTTTTAACTGTCACATCTATGACAGACACCATTAATTGTTCAAGGTGTCCTATTTCACTGAATAACCAGGCAGGCTTTCCTAATTATAAGAGGTGAGACCCCTATGCCATCCCTCGGCTAGGAACAGTGCACCATATTGTGCTCTGCACCACAGATGCTACAAAGCTGTGGTTTCTCACAGTCTGATTGGAAAGAAAATGCATTCACATATAAAAAGAGTAAATAACACTATAATGTTCTATGATAATTTATTCATTCATTTAACAAAAATTTATGGAGCACCTGTTATATATATATGCCAGGTACCATATGAAATACTGGAGATATACGAGGATGAATAAGGTGTGAGTTCCTGCTTTCAAGGAGTTTTTAGTCCAATGGAGAACATGGAAACATTGCATTTAATATAGAATGTGGTAAGCTGGTTTGGTATAGAAAATGTAGGGTGCTATGGGAACCCATAGGAATGGCCTTGGGAAGTCTAATATGGAACCAGAGAAAGCGTACTGTATTAGTTTCTTGACACTACTGTAACAAATTACCACTAATTGTTGGCTTAAAACAACAGAAATTTATTCTTTCATAGTTCTGGTGGCCAAAAGTCCAAAATGAGGGCCATACTCCCTCCAGAGTCTCTAGGGGAGGGTCCGTTCCTTGCCTCTTCCAGCTTCTGGTGGCTGCCAGCCTTCCTTGGCTTGTGGCTCTATCACTCCAGTTTTCAAGGCCATGATCTTCAACTGTCTCTCTCTCTGCTCTATTTTCCCATCTTCCACTGTCTCCCTCTTACAAGGATACATGTGATTGCGTCTCAAAATTCTTAATTTAATCACATCTGTAGTCTTATTTTTGTAATATAAAGTAACCGTCATAAATTCTGGGAGTTAAGATGGGGATATCTCTGCGGGGGCAGGGAACATTTTTCAGCTTCCCACAGGTACCCAGCATTTGAACTGCACCTGGCACATTATAGACACTCAATATGAGTGAAGTTGTATCTAATCTGTGAACACAAGGATGAGTATGTAGAGAATGATATACTCTTGTGCAGAGAGTACATGAGATAAGAACCTAGAAAAGGATCACAAGCTGGGGAAGGAAGCGGGAAGACCAAAAGTTGGAGAAATTGATTCAGTTGGACACCAAGTAGAGCAGACAGGAGGTAATGAGTGAGGCTTGGGACAGTGGTGATCAACAGTGAAATACTGAGAAGGAAAGTCAAGGCCAGTCTAGGATTAACCTCTTAAAACAGAAAGTTCACAAACAGCCCATTTTAGGGGTGCCTTTGGCCCCTTTGCTGGGCTAGGGCAATGATGAAGAGATTGGTAAGGGTGCTGAGATATTGATGGGCTCATGGTTTCTGTCCGTTTCCGATGCTTGCAGTGCCCTCCCCCCACTGCCTTTTTGCCAACTCCTACTCCCCTTTCTGGTCTCAGCTATGTGTCTGTTCTGACTCTGGCTCTCTTATCACTGACCTTTTCCCACAGAGCCCAGGGCAGCCAGTTGGAGAGGAGAGCAGTTACAGTAGAGCGTAGTGGGTAAGAGCGAGGATGCTAGAGTGGAGCTCCAGGGGGCAGGGATTTTTGTCTCTTTTGTTCACTGCAGTATCCTAGTGCCTAAAACAGTGCCTGACACCCAGTAGACACTCAATAAATATTTGTTAAAAGAATGAATGAATGGAGCCAGATGTGGCATTCTAATCATGGTTCTACAACTTACTAGCTGTAAGTGAGTAAATTGTTTAACCTCTTTGTGCCTCAGTGTCCTTATCTATAAAATCATGATGCTAGTATCTGCCTCATGAGGTTGTTCTGGAGAGCGGAAGGGTTGATACGGGCAAAACATTTAGAACTGTGTTGGGTGCAGACATGTTTTTCAAATTCACACTCAGAGGTTTCCACAAAGTTGGATATATATTTAATTTTAAAGTACATTCTAAACTATTTAAAAAACTGCAAATTTCAAAAGGATGTACTTTCAAAAGTATCCTGTATCATCATCAACACAGAGCAAAACACCAATATTCCACTTGCCTTTCTCTCATTGACCTTAAAAAATCAGTAAAATGATCTAATCTAAATTTTTAATATAAAGATATACTAGCAAAATAATATCTGTCCACTCTGTTGGGGTTCTGAGGAAAGATTCCACTTGAACCCAGGGTACATATTCTGGGGCTGATACTGGTGACCACTCTTACCTAACTCTGTTTCATACAATGATAAGATTTGATTTCATCTGTGTCCAAACATAGGCAAAGAAGACAGTCAAGTTTGCCTTATTTGAAGGGATGGCCTTGTTCCAGCCTGAAGGAAGAGAGAACGCTGTGATTTGTTAAAATCACCAGTGTCTTTGGCCTCAGCTTCCACTGCGGCTATAAATGGTGAGGCACCAACCTGGTGTCCATCTTTCTCTCTACTCACACAGTGGAAAGGGAGTTGTACCAGAAATGGCAAATTGATAGGATGTTCTTTCAAAATGTATAGCTCGACCGGTCCCATCAAGCTGTTTTAATTTATACATTTATCTCAGAAATGAGAATTAATAACATACCATGTCTAGGGTATTGTGCCGGGTGCTGAGGTTGTAGAGGCGATGAAAGCAACAAGATCCTGCCAAGATTGAGCATAGCACTCTCGGGAAAGAAGAAACTCCAACAGTAAGAGGAACTGTAGATCCTATGGTCAAGGAAGTACTCCCCCAATGACATCTGGAGTCACTCACTTAGGTGGAGAAGAGATTTCCCCGGACCTTCAGAGGAAGAGAGACTGAAGCTGAGATCTGAACAGTAAGTAGGAAGACTTGGTTTAGTAAAAAGAGAATGCCGGAGGTCAGGTACAGAACAATATTCCAGCAGAGAGAAGGATGTTCATGAAGGCATAGCGGCTTGAGAGAGCACACCATGCTCGCAGAACTGAAAGAAATTTAATATGGCTAGACCATAGAGCTAGGACCTTCATTGTCACAGCCTTTATTTTTCAAACATGTTCACTGGAATATCACTCAATCTATTTCGTGGCCTTTAATTTCTTTTAAAATTTCAGTTCCTTTTTTTGATGGTTGCCTGCCCCATTACAATATCCACTTTTCCAGATGGTCACCACCCTTTGCCATATGTCCAATGTACTTTCACCTTTTTTATTTTCTCCAGCATCCCTGACTCTGCTTTCCTCTCTTGGCATAAATGACACCTTCCTTTCTGGTGGCTGCCCCCCAAGCTTTTCTCATCTGCCTTTCTTGGGACTCAGATTTCACACCCACAGATAGCAATCCTCAAAGGGAGATAGACCCAGCATAATAAACACTCCAGCTTGGCAAAATGAAGTAAAGACTTTGATCCCTCTCTGGTTGCCCCTTGGAATGAAATGAACTCTTTGAAACTTGGCACACCTAGAAATGACAAAACAGGACTAGAAGAGTTACAAGGTTAAGGACAAGATGGTGCCGCATGTAGGTTATTTTGTTAGAGGATGGATTTGAGGAGATTTTCCAAAAACTTAGCTGAGGTTTAGGTTGTCAAAATTAACATCAGAAACAGGATGATAATTCAAGCTGAAAGATATTCCCCCACTCTCCTGGCTCTACACACCAGGGTGGCAATCCCACACCATTACACATTTTCCCCCTAAGAACTTTCCAGAATGTATTCCAGATGCCATACAAGTCAATATTCAGATTCATTTTGCACAGTCCACAAACACAGACTATCTGCCTTCTAGAATTATACCTAGAAACGTACCAACCTTGCCACTGAAGGTTAGGCAACAGGGGCAAACAACAGCGCCATCTGAGCACCAACTCACCAATCCTGAAGCCATGTGATTCACGCCACAAAGGGAAGGGAATCCAAAAATGCCAAGTTTACTTTGTAATCAGGCCTACCAGGCAGGAATGGTTACGGGGTGCTCTGGGACCTGGAAGCTAGCTCCCAAATAACTCAATCCACCCTGTTTTCTCACTAAATCAGCGACATGTACTGAAGATCAGTTAAAGTATGTGCTCATTAAATATGCTCCAGATGAAAACCATAACCAGCCTCCAACAGGAAGTGTTGTTACCCTGCATTCAGTTCTAGCACTTTGAGCTGCCAGTAGGTGGCAGAAATTCAAAAAAATTTTATAATTCTGCTTTCTTTGAAAGCAAGGTCCAAGTGTGTTGAACCCAACCTTCGATAGTCATGCCACATCTGTATGAGATTAGAAGCGGTGAAAGAAATGTTGGGGAAGGTGATGGATAACAACTTGGATTTACCACATTTTTAAATGATTTGGGCAATTTCCCTGGAGGGTGTGAAAAAAACCTGTGGTACAAAGCATTTGATCCATTGTGTTATTTTTATGACTCTTCATAAGGAATTGCTCTGTATTGTGTGGATTTTAGTCTCTAGCCAACTCTGGTCTTGCATCTTTTAAATGTCTGTCCACACTCACCACCCATGAATTTTGAAATATTGTAGTTCAAACTTTTCCAAAGAGGATGAAGTTGGCAGCTTCTCGTGAACAGTCAGTCACTCTCTTCTTAGTCTACAGTGAATAGTCTGAGAGAAGTGTTTTTTTTTTTTTAACCCCTAAAAATAGCTTTAAAAAATAAAACACATATGCATTTTCAGCATGCATTCAGTAGGCAGAGTTATGTAGAAATAAGAACCAGAGATGTGAAGGAATAAAATTTCAAGCCATGGAAAAATACCTTACATAAATATTTCAAATTAAGATCTGCAAGATAGGATTTATAGGCTTTCAAGCGGGACCATATGAAAGCAACAGGAAACACACAACATGTGAAACATGATGAAAAGTTTTCTTTCTTGAAGAACCTAGGAGAAAAACCAAGCTCCAAAATGGTTTGTTTTTTGAAAGACCAATCAAGCAACACCCAGAAGCCTCTTAGAGGTTTTGGAAGTTTAACGTCTGGGGTCCTGTCAGTAACTGAAATTTTCCAGGAGAGACTCCATAGAAATACAAAGAATTAAGGACGACTTTCTGGTGAAACCAAGGAATCAACTCACCATTCCAAAAAATACATATTTTTTCCATATTTTTTTTTGGTTAGCTTTTCTCCTCCCTCCTGCTACACAGAGAGGCAAGAACCAACCTAATTTCACTTCAAACGGATATTGAATTACCCTCCATCAGCTATGATGCAATCCTCTCCAAGCCAGCTTCTCCACTTGGTGGTTCTATGCCTGGGTGATCTGCCAATAACTGCACCAGTTTGTCACTATGGTTGTCCTTTAGGTTTGGAAGCAAAGAATCGGGTGAGCAGAGACCCATCTCAGATTGCCCTGTGCTGCTATTACTTATACCTTAGGCCAGTGGTTTTCAAAATGTGGTCCCCTGATCTCCAGAAGCAGCATCACTTGAGAAGCTGGTAGAAATACAAAGTCTTAGACCCCTTCTTTAGACCTACTGAACCAGAAACTCCAAAGGTGGAACCCAATCACCAGAAGCCCTCCAGGTGCTTCTGATTCACACGTAAGTTTAAATCTTCAACAGAGCAGAGGCTTGCTGTATTCAAGAATTAGGGTCTTTTCCTGGGGACTATGAAGTGCACCCCTGAGTACCAAGCATGGGGACAAGGAGGGCAGACCTTGGAACCTCTTTGGTCGTTCTCAGTATAAGAAAGGGATCTCTTTTATTTGGGGAGTGGAGTTATTTTTCCACAAACTAATTTTACTTCTGAAAATCAGTACGGTGTAGCATAAGAGAATGGTCTCTGACGCTACCACTTTTTAGCTGTGTAACTTTGAGCAAATTACTTAATTTATCTGTGCTTCAATTTTCACATCTGTAAAGTATAGGTAATACTAGTGTTACTTTTCTTGGATTGTAAGCATTAAATGAGGCAGTGCATGAAAATCGTGAAAAATAGTGCCTGATGTGTGACAACCGTACAATGTGTTAAGTGTTAGCATTTTTATGGTCCTTCAAAGTCAAACTCACACACACACACACAAAGAAATGCTATTATTAAAACATTAAACAATTTTCTGATATTGTAAAAAAAAAATCAAACTCACTTGTCACACCGAGTCAAGGACTTTCTGCCTCCACTATCCTGGGTTGGTTAGTCCTTTTTCTGTGCTATGACTATATTTTGTCCTTAGCATTTACACATTAGCCTTGGTCATGTATCACCCACCTTAATGGAAGAGGAGTGGCTCTCCAACTGAAAATCAGGGTGTTATTCCTGGAAGAAAGGGAAGACATTTCAGGTAGGGAAAAACAACGAATGTCTATAATAGGTATTATACTCAGTCTTTGCAAGTCCTTGCTTATTCTGCAAAACCAAGTTAAACTAACAAACAGTCATGGAGCCCAATACATGTAGCTATAAGTAGACATAAAGTCACGTCACAAGTTTTTGCTACGTGACTATCCAATTGTTACCTACATATTGCTCAAAAGTGACCCATGTGTTATGTTTTATTTCTTTTCTTGTATAACAGGTGGCAGAAAAATTATGAACGACTTTAGAATTGGCAGAACAAGATCAGTGGATCTAGCTCATTCATCCAGGTTGTCTTTGCCTTTCATGGTCTTTGACTTTTTATAATTCTATACACTGCAGAAAACTAATAATGATGCATGTTATTTTTAAAAAATATCTTTATTGGAATATAATTGCTTTACAATGTTGTGTTAGTTGCTGCTGTATAACAAAGTGAATGAGCTATACATACACATATATCCCCATATCTCCCCTCTCTTGCCTCTCCCTCCCAACTTCCCGATCTCACCCCTTTAGGTGGACAAAAAGCATCAAGCTGATCTCCCTGTGCTATGAGGCTGCTTCCCACTAGCTATCTATTTTACGTTTGGTAGTGTATATATGTCCATGCCACTCTCTCACTTTGTCCCAGCTTACCCTTCCCCCTCCCGGTGACCCCAAGTCAATTCTCTACGTCTGCGTCTTTATTCCCATCCAGGCCCTAGGTTCTTCAGAACCATTTTTTTTAAATTCCATATATATATGTGTTAGCATATAGTATTTGTTTTTCTCTTTCTGATTTACTTCACTCTGTATGACAGACAATAGGTCCATCCACCTCACTACAAATAACTCAATTTCGTTTCTTTTTATGGCTGAGTAATATTCCATTGTATATATGTACCACTTCTACTTTATCCATTCATCTGTCGATGGACACTTAGGTTGCTGCCATGTCCTGGCTATTGTAAATAGTGCTGCAGTGAACACTGTGGTACATGAGTCTTTTTTTTTTTTTTACAACTTTATTGGAGTATAATTGCTACACAATGGTTAGTTTCTGCTTTATAACAAAGTGAATCAGTTATACATATACATCTGTTCCCATATTCCTTCCCTCTTGTGTCTCGCTCTCTCCCACCCTCCCTATTCCACCCATCCAGGCGGTCACATAGCACCGATCTGATCTCCCTGTGCTATGCGGCTGCTCCCCACTAGCTATCTACCTTACGTTTGGTAGTGTATATATGTCCATGCCTCTCTCTCGCTTTGTCACAGCTTACCCTTCCCCCTCCCTCCCCATATCCTCAAATCCATTCTCAAGTAGGTCTGTGCATTTATTCCTGTTTTACCCCTAGGTTCTTCATGACATTTTTTTTCTTAAATTCCATATATATATGTGTTACCATATGGTATTTGTCTTTCTCTTTCTGACTTACTTCGCTCTGTATGACAGACTCTAGGTCTATCCACCTCATTACAAATAGCTCACTTTTGTTTCTTTTTATGGCCGAGTAATATTCCATTGCATATATATGCCACATCTTCTTTATCCATTCATCCGATGATGGACACTTAGGTTCTTTCCATCTCTGGGCTATTGTAAATAGAGCTGCAATTAACATTTTGGTACATGAATCTTTTTGAATTATGGTTTTCTCAGGGTATATGCTCAGTAGTGGGATTGCTGGGTCATATGGTAGTTCTATTTGTAGTTTTTTAAGGAACCTCCATACTGTTCTTCATAGTGGCTGTACCAATTCACATTCCCACCAGCAGTGCAAGAGTGTTCCCTTTTCTCCACACCCTCTCCAGCATTTATTGTTTCTAGATTTTTTGATGATGGCCATTCTGACTGGTGTGAGAGGATATCTCATTGTACTTTTTTTTTTTTTTTTTTTTCATTGTACTTTTGATTTGCATTTCTCTAATGATTAAAGATGTTGAGCATTCTTTCATGTGTTTCTTGGCAATCTGTATACCTTCTTTGGAGAAATGTCTATTTAGGTCTTCTGCCCATTTTTGGATTGGGTTGTCTGTATTTTTGTTATTGAGCTGCATGAGCTGCTTATAAATTTTGGAGATTAATCCTTTGGCAGTTGCTTCATTTGCAAATATTTTCTCCCATTCTGAGGGTTGTCTTTTGGTCTTGTTCATGGTTTCCTTTGCTGTGCAAAAGCTTTGAAGTTTCATTAGGTCCCATGTGTTTATTTTTGTCTTTATTTCCATTTCTCTAGGAGGTGGGTCCAAAAGGATCTTGCTGTGATTTATGTCATAGAGTGTTCTGCCTATGTTTTCCTCTAAGAGTTTGATAGTTTCTGGCCTTACATTTAGGTCTTTAATCCATTTTGAGCTTAGTTTTGTGTATGGTGTTAGGGAGTGATCTAACCTCATACTTTTACATGTCTCTTCCAGTTTTCCCAGCTCCATTTATTGAAGAGGCTGTCCTTTCTCCACTGTACATTCCTGCCTCCTTTATCAAAGATAAGGTGACCATATATGTGTGGGTTTATCTCTGGGCTTTCTATCCTGTTCCATTGATCTATCTTTCTGTTTTTGTGCCAGTACCATACTGTCTTGAATACTGTAGCTTTCTGAAGTCAGGGAGACTGCTTCCTCCAGCTCCATTTTTTGTTCTCAAGATTGCTTTGGTTATTCGGGGTCTTTTGTGTTTCCAAACAAACTGTGAAATTTTTTGTTCTAGTTCTGTGAAAAATGCCAGTGGTAGTTTGATAGGGATTGCATTGAATGTGTAGATTGCTTTGGGTAGTAGAGTCATTTTCACAATGTTGATTCTTCCAATCCAAGAACATGGTATATCTCTCCATCTATGTGTATCATCTTTAATTTCACTCATCAGTGTCTTATAATTTTCTGCATATAGGTCTTTTGTCTCCTTAGGTAGGTTTATTCTTAGATATTTTATTCTTTTTGTTGTAATGGTAAATGGGAGTGTTTTCTTAATTTCACTTTCAGATTTTTCATCATTAGTATATAGGAATGCCAGAGATTTCTGTGCATTAATTTTGTATCTTGCTACTTCACCAAATTCATTGACTAGCTCTAGTAGTTTTCTGGTAGCATCTTTAGGATTCTCTATGTATAGTATCATGTCATCTGCAAACAGTGACAGCTTTACTTCTTCTTTTCTGATTTGGATTCCTTTTATTTCCTTTTCTTCTCTGATTGCTGTGGCTAAAACTTCAAAAACAATGTTGAATAAGAGTGGTGAGAGTGGGCAACCTTGTCTTTTTCCTGATCTTAGTGGAAATGCTTTCAGTTTTTCACCATTGAGGACGATGTTGGCTGTGGGTTTGTCACATATGGCCTTTATTATGTTGAGGAAAGTTCCCTCTATGCCTACTTTCTGCAGGGTTTTTATCATAAATGGGTGTTGAATTTTGTTGAAAGCATTCTCTGCATCTATTGAGATGATCATATGGTTTTTCTCCTTCAGTTTGTTAGTATGGTGTATCACGTTGATTGATTTGCGTATATTGAAGAATCCTTGCATTCCTGGAATAAACCCCAGTTGATCATTGTGTATGATCCTTTTAATGTGCTGTTGGATTCTGTTTGCTAGTATTTTGTTGAGGATTTTTGCATCTATGTTCATCAGTGATATTGGCCTGCTGTTTTCTTTCTTTGTGATATCCTTGTCTGGTTTTGGTATCAAGGTGATGGTGGCCTCGTAGAATGAGTTTGGGAGAGTTTAAGAAGGATAGGTGTTAGCTCTTCTCTAAATGTTTGATAGAATTCGCCTGTGAAGCCATCTGCTCCTGGGCTTTTGTTTGTTGCAAGATTTTTTATCACAGTTTCAATTTCAGTGCTTGTGATTGGTCTGTTCATATTTTCTATTTCTTCCTGATTCAGTCTTGGCAGGTTGTGCATTTCTAAGAATTTGTCCATTTCTTCCAGGTTGTCCAGTTTATTGGCATAGAGTTGCTTGTAGTGATCTCTCATGATCCTTTGTATTTCTGCAGTGTCAGTTGTTACTTTCCTTTTTCATTTCTAATTCTATTGATTTGAGTCTTCTCCCTTGTTTTCTTGATGAGTGTGGCTAATGGTTTATCAATTTGGTTTATCTTCTCAAAGAACCAGCTTTAGTTTTATTGATCTTTGCTATCAATTCCTTCATTTCTTTTTCATTTATTTCTGATCTGATTTTTATGATTTCTTCTGCTAACTTTGGGTTTTTTTTGTTCTTCTTTCTCTAATTGCTTTAGGTGCAAGGTTAAGTTGTTTATTCAAGATGTTTCCTGTTTCTTAAGGTGGGATTGTAGTGCTATAGACTTCCATCTTAGAACTGCTTTTGCTGCATCCCATAGGTTTTGGGTTGTCGTGTCTCCATTGTCATTTGTTTCTAGGTATTTTTAAATTTCCTCTTTGATTTCTTCAGCGATCACTTCGTTATTAAGTAGTGTATTGTTTAGCCTCCATGTGTTTGTATTTTTTACAGATCTTTTCCTGTAATTGATGTCTAGTCTCATAGCATTGTGGTTGGAAAAGATACTTGATACAATTTCAATTTTCTTAAATTTACCAAGGCTTGATTTGTGACCCAAGATAGGATCTATCCTGGAGAATGTTCCATAAGCACTTGAGAAAAATGTGTATTTTGTTGTTTTTGGTTGGAATGTCCTATAAATATCAATTAAGTCCATCTTGTTTAATGTATCATTTAAAGCTTGTGTTTCCTTATTTATTTTCATTTTGGATGGTCTGTCCATTGGTGAAAGTGGGGTGTTAAAGTCCCCTACTATGAATGTGTTACTGTCGATTTCCACTTTTATGGCTGTTAGTATTTGCCTTATGTATTGAGGTGCTCCTATGTTGGGTGCATAAATATTTACAATTGTTATATCTTCTTCTTGGATCGATCCCTTGATCATTATGTAGTGTCCTTCTTTGTCTCTTCTAATAGTCTTTATTTTAAAGTCTATTTTGTCTCATATGAGAATTACTACTCCAGCTTTCTTTTGACTTCCATTTGCATGGAATATATTTTTCCATCCCCTTACTTTCAGTCTGTATGTGTCTCTAGGTCTGAAGTGGGTCTCTTGTAGACAGCATATATATGGGTCTTGTTTTTGTATCCATTCAGCCAATCTGTGTCTTTTGGTGGGAGCATTTAGTCCATTTACATTTAAGGTAATTATCGATATGTATGTTCCTATTCCCATTTTCTGAATTGTTTTGGGTTCGTTATTGTAGGTCTTTTCCTTCTGTTGTGTTTCTTGCCTATAGAAGGTCCATTAGCATTTATTGTAATGCTGGTTTGGTGGTGCTGAACTCTCTCAGCTTTTGCTTGTCTGTAAACCTTTTAATTTCTCCATCAAATCTGAATGAGATCCTTGCTGGGTAGAGTAATCTTGGTTGCAGGTTTTTCTCTTTCATCACTTTAAATATGTCCTGCCAGTCCCTCCTGGCTTGTAGAGTTTCTGTTGAAAGATCAGCTTTTAACCTTATGGGGATTCCCTTGTGTGTTATTTGTTGTTTTTCCCTTGCTGTTTTTAATATGTTTTCTTTGTATTTTTTTTTGACACTCTGATTAATATGTGTCTTGACATATTTCTCCTTGGATTTATTCTGTATGGGACTCTCTGTGCCTCCTGGACTTGATTAACTATTTCCTTTCCCATATTAGGGAAGTTTTCAACTATAATCTCTTCAAATATTTTCTCAGTCCCTTTCTTTTCTCTTCTTCTTCTGGAACCCCTATAATTCGAATGTTGGTGCGTTTAATGTTGTCCCAGAGGTGTCTGAGACTGTCCTCAGTTCTTTTCATTCTTTTCTTTCTTTTGCTCTGCAGTAGTTATTTCCACTATTTTATCTTCCACGTCACTTATCCGTTCTTCTGCCTCAGTTATTCTGCTATTGATTCCATCTAGAGTATTCTTAATTTCATTTATTGTGTTGTTCATCATTGCTTGATTCATCTTTAGTTCTTCTAGGTCCTTGTTAAATGTTTTTTGCATTTTGTCTATTCTATTTCCAAGATTTTGGATCATCTTTGTTATCATTATTCTGAATTCTTTTTCAGGTAGACTGCCTATTTCCTCCTCATTTGTTAGGTCTGTTGGGTTTTTATCTTGCTTCTTCACCTGCTGTGTGCTTTTCTGCCTTCTCATTTTGCTTATCTTATTGTGTTTGGGGTCTCCTTTTTGAAGGCTACAGGTTCGTAGTTCCCGTTGTTTTTGGTGTCTGTCCCCAGTGGCTAAGGTTGTTTCAGTGGGTTGTGTAGGCTTCCTGGTGGAGGGGACTAGTGCCTGTGTTCTGGTGGATGAGGCTGGATCTTGTCTTTCTGGTGGGCAGGTCCACGTCTGGTGGTGTGTTTTGGGGTGTCTGTGGACTTTTTATGATTTTAGGCAGCCTCCGTGCTAATGGGTGGCGTTGTGTTTCTGTCTTGCTAGTTGTTTGGCATAGGGTGTCCAGCACTGTAGTTTGCTGGTCGTTGAGTGAAGCTGGGTGCTGGTGTTCAGATGGAAATCTCTGGAAGATTTTCGCCGTTTGATATTATGTGGAGCTGGGAAGTCTCTTGTGGACCAGTGTCCTGAAGTTGGCTCTCCCATCTCAGAGGCACAGCACTGACTCCTGGTTGCAGCACCAAGAGCCTTTCATCCACACGGCTCCTCAATTTGGGATGATTCGTTGTCTATTCATGTATTCCACAGATGCAGAGTACATCAAGTTGATTGCGGAGCTTTAATCTGCTGCTTCTGAGGCTGCTGGGAGAGATTTCTCTTTCTCTTCTTTGTTCTCACAGCTCCCGGGTCTCGGCTTTGTATTTGGCCCTGCCTCTGCGTGTAGGTCGCCGGAGGGCGTCTGTTCTTCGCTCAGACAGGACAGGGTTAAAGGAGCAGCCCCTTAGGGGACTCTGGCTCACTCAGGTCGCGGAGAGGGAGGGATACGGTGTGCGGGGCGAGCCTGCGGCAGAGGCCGGCGTGACGTTGTACCAGCCCGAGGCGCGCCGTGCGCTCTCCCAGGGAAGCCGTCCCTGGATCCCGGGACCCCGGCAGTGACAGGCTACACAGGCTCCCTGGAAGGGGGGCGTGGACAGTGACCTGCGCTCGCACACAGGCCTCTTGGCGGGGGCAGCAGAAGCCCCAGCGTCCCACGCCCGTCTCTGGGGTCCGCGCTGATTGCTGCGGCTTGCGCCCGTCTCTGGAGCTCTTTTAAGCAGCGCTCTTAATCCCTTCTCCTCGCGCACCAGGAAACAAAGAGGGAAGCAAAAGTCTCTTGCCTCTTTGGCAGGTCCAGACTTTTTCCCGGACTCCCTCCCGGCTAGCCGTGGAGCACTAGCGCCTTCAGGCTGTGTTCACGCCGCCCACCCCAGTCCTCTCCCTGCGCTCTGACCGAAGCCCGAGCCTCAGCTCCCAGCCCCGCCCGCCCCGGCGGGTGAGCAGACAAACCTCTCGGGCTGGTGAGTGCCGGTCGGCATCGATCCTCTGTGCGGGAATCTCTCCGCTTTGCCCTCCGCACCCCTGTGGCTGCGCTCTCCTCCGTGACTCGCAAGCTTTCCCCCTCCGACACCTGCAGTCTCCACCTGCAAAGGGGCTCCTAGTGTGTGGAAACCTTTCCTCCTTCACGGCTCCCTCCCACTGGTGCAGGTCCCGTCCCTATCCTTTTGTCTCTGTTTATTCTTTTTTCTTTTGCCCTACCCAGGTACGTGGGGAGTTTCTTGCCTTTTGGGAGGTCTGAGGTCTTCTGTCAGCATTCAGTAGGTGTTCTGTAGGAGTTGTTCCACGTGTAGATGAATTTCTGGTGTATCTGTGAGGAGGAAGGTGACCTCCGCGTCTTACTCTTCCGCCATCTTACCCGGAAGTCTCTCACATGAGTCTTCTTGAATTATGGTTTTCTCAGGGTATATGCCCAGTGGTGGGATTGCTGGGTCATATGGTAGTTCTAGTTTTAGTTTTTTAAGGAACCCCCATACTGTTCTCCATAATGGCCGTATCAATTTACATTCCCACCAACAGTGCAAGAGGGTTCCCTTTACTCCACACCCTCTCCAGCATTCATTGTTTGTAGATTTTGCCCCCATGTCATTGTTATCCATAGAAATGCAAATAATTGTGTATAGTGGGATGCTGTGGCCGGCAGATTCTAAGATAACCTTCCAGTGACCCAGGTCCTAGGATAATCTCCTCCCCTCGAGTGTTGGCAGAACATGTGAATGAGATATCGTTCCTGTGATTATGTTATGTTATATGGCAAAGGGGAGATTATTCGAGTGGAACTAAACTAATCACATGAGTCCTAATTTCACAGGCCCTTTAAAGTAGAGGGTTTTCTCCAGCTGGTGGCAGAACGGGGAGTCAGAGAGATTCAAAGCACCAGAAGGATTTGACGTCCAGTTGCTGGCTTTGAAGAGGAAAGGGGCCAAGTGCAAGAACCAGAGAAGTGTTTCTAGTTGTCGACAGCAATCCCAGTTGACAGCCACCAAGGAAATGGTGTCTTCAGTTCTGTCCACATGGAACTGAATCCAGCCGGTAATCTAAATGAGCTTGGAAGCAGATTCTTCCTTAGAGCCTCCAGATAAGAGCCCAACCCAGTGGACAACTTGATCTTGGCTTTTTAAGACTCTAAACAGAGAACTCAGCTGAGCCCACCAGACTTCTCACCTACAGAGCTGCGTGAGATGGTAAATGTGTGTTTTCTTAAGCTGTGAAATTTGTGATGATTTGTTACATAGCATTAGAAAACTATTATGAATGAAATTGATTACTGCCCTATCAATCTTGCCCTATTTTATAATCATTTATTATAAAAATGATTATATATCATTTTTGCTTCTCTTTGTAAATTCATTTCAGAATTCCTTGTTTCTTATATATGATTCCGAGCTTTGAATTCACCCTTTGTACTAGCTGTACTGTTTTACTGGTTCCCTCCTAAAGTGATGAGTTAAATAAAAATCTTTTCTTTTTTTGCGGTATGCGGGCCTCTCACTGTTGTGGCCTCTCCCGCTGCGGAGCACAGGCTCCAGATGTGCAGGCTCAGTGGCCATGGCTCACGGGCCTAGCCGCTCCGCGGCATGTGGGATCTTCCTGGACTGGGACACGAACCCGTGTCCCCTGCATCGGCAGGCGGACTCTCAACCACTGCGCCATGAGGGAAGCCCCTAAATAAAAATCTTTGACATGCTCATTTTATTTTTATATTATAGTCATGATTTTGTCTTTTTTATTTGAAAATTACACTTTAACACTGGCACAAACAATTGTTTTGTTTTCAATTTTGTTTTTTCATTTGTTATTTTCTGCATACCTATTACTCATTCAAGTCTAAATTTTTTTTTCTCTCTAAAACTTCATTCAACATGGTAAGTCACACCACATAGTTTATCAGTTGCATTCTGCCCCCACATGCCAACATCACTTCTGGAGCTCTTAGTCCTGGTCCTCACACTGGTTGGGGTTGGTTACCTTCTAAGCTTGCTGCAGAGCGGTCATCTTGGAACTTCCCTTTATCACCACTCTGTGAATCTCCCTCACCTCTCTCTTTCTTCTTATCCCATTTCTTGGGATTTCTTTCTTTGATTATGCTCTCATCTTGTGGGATAGCATCCTTCAGTAGTTTCCTGGAAAAAGACGTATGAGAGAGAAACTTTAAAAAATCTTTCATGTTTACACAGATTTTTCTTTTTCTTTTACTTGACTATGAATATAATTCTGTGTTGGAAATCATTTTCCCTTGGAATTTTGAAGGCATTATCCATTTGTATTTTAGCTTTTAATGCTACTCTAGAGGTGTTTCATGCTATTCTGAATCCAACTCTTTGTATGTAGCTTGTTCTTATTGTCCCTCTCTTACTACTTCTGAAGATTTTAGAATCTTCTTTTTGGTGTGGGATATAATGGAACTTCATAATTATGTGCCTTGGTGTGGGTCATTTAAATTCAAAGTAATGGCCAATGGATGCGTTCTTTCAATATATAAATTCAAGCTCCATCATACTTGATCCTCAGCAGCAAGCAGCATAACTGGCTACTCTCTTGTTCCTGAAGCTCTCCTGTATTTGACTTGGCTAATGTCTCCCTCTTCCAGCTTTCTTTCTACCTTCCTGATGGCTTCATTTTAATCTCCTCTGTATTTTGTATTCTGGGTTCTCTGTTTTCCCATATATTCAATATTTTCCTTCTCATGGTTTTAAATACCATCAATATGTCATCAATATGCCAACTATATCCAAATATACATCTCCAGGAAACTTCTCAGCTCTGGATCATATGTGAAATAGCCTACTTGACATCTTACATCTCAAATTTAATACGTCTCAAGCGGAACCTTTATATTCTTACATTTGACCCTGGTCAGTGGTTTCCCTCTTTTTTTTTTTCTTCACATCTTTATTGGAGTATAATTGCTTTACAGTGTTGTGTTAGTTTCTGCTGTATAACAAAGTGAATCAGCTATACATATACATATATCCCCATATCCTTTCCCTCTTGCGTTTCCCTCCCGCCCTCCCTATCCCACCCCTCTAGGTGGTCCCAAAGCACCGAGCTGATCTCCCTGTGCGATGCAGCTGCCTCCCTCAGTGGCTTCACTCTTTAGCAGCAGTTGTGAGAACCAGAAACCGGGAATTATCTTCAGTTTCTCCCTCCCCCTCATCATTGTATTCAATCCCATCCAACTCCGGTCACTTCTACCTATAGTATATCTCTTGAATTTCCATCTTCTTATCTCCAGCTCTGTGGCCACCTACCATCACTGCTTTCCTGGTGGCTGCAATGGCCTCCCAAATGATCTCTTTATGTCTGTTCTCTCTCCAAGTCAGCCATTCTCCAAACAGTAGTTTCAGTGATCAAGTTTTAAGGTCAAATCTAATCACATTCGTTTTCTGCTTAGAACTCCTCGATAGTTTCAGAATGCACCTAGAGCAAAATTCAGTATTCTTAAGGGACCTATGAGGCCCAAATGACCTGACCCCTGCCTACCTCTCTAGAACTTAGTCAATTCTCTCCTTTCTCATTTTGCTCCAGTCACACCAATTTTGTTCATGTGTTGAAAGTGTCAAACTTTTTCCACCTCAGGGCTTTTTCCTAGAATTTTTTCTTCCACCCTTCACATGGCTCCTTCACATGGCTCCTTCACTATATTCAGCATAAAGTCCGCCTTCCAGAAGGCTGTTTATCATCACAGTATAAATAAGGGCCCTCTTTCATTCCTTTTCCTTTATAATACCCACTAAAATTTTGTAGAATTTGTATAATCTATTTGTTTCTATTTTTCTTTTTCATTAGATGGCAGATGCCATAAAGGCAAGAACTATGTTTGCTTTCACTATTCCCAGCACCGAGCATGGAGACTCATCTCTTACATGAATGGTTATTCATCTGGAATTTTAATAATCTGACTCAAGTCCTGGCCCCTCCACTAATTGTGCAAAATGGGCAAGTTACCTAAACTTTCCTAGACTTAGTTTACTGTAAAATGAAGATAAACAGTACCTACTTCATAAGACTGTTGTGAAAAATTAAATGACAGAATTCACGGAAAATGGTTTGCACGGTTCCTGGCACATACTAAGTGCTCAGTAATTTTAGATGAAAATAATAATGATGATGAGAGGCTATAATTTCAGATCCAAGAGTGAGAGAAATAGAATGAAAAGTCAAATAAAAGGTTTTGTTTGTTCTACATGTTTTAGTCCATTTGTGCTGCTATAACAAAAATACCATAGACTGGGTGACTTAAACAATAAACATTTATTTCTCACAGTTCTGAAGTCAGGGAAGTCCAATACCAAGGCTCTGGCTTTCTGGTTCACACATGGCTGTCTTCTAACTGTGTTCTTATGTGGTGGAAGGGGTGACAGAGTTCTCTGGGGTCTTTTTCATGAGGGTATTAATCCCATTCATGAAGATTCCACCCTCATGACATAATCACCTCTCAAAGGCCCCACCTCCTAATAGCAACACATTGGGGGTTAGGGTTTCAACATATGGATTTGGTGGGTTGTACACAAACATTCAGTTCATAACACCATGTAAAGCTACATAAACTATTTATACCTACTGTATATAATGAAGTATTTGGTTGGTCAAAAAGTTCGTTCAGGTTTTTCTGTTACATCTCATGGAAAAACTCGAAAGAACTTTTTGGCTAATCCAATAATATGTACTCGGCTCTCCCACTATCTGTGTTTCACAACTGGATGAATATAAAAGACACTGTTGTTGTCTAAACAAATTAATTTCTTCTCTTCTTTCTTACTAATAGAACAGTCTTTCTGTTCCCTCCAGAGAGTCATCCTCTCCAGACAACAATATGCCTGAATCAAGCCAATCATGGGTGTCCCACTCCCCTTAGCAGTGACTGATTTTGGAGTGGGCATGTGCTTAGTTCTTGTCAATGAGATGAGAAGGGAGCTCTGCTTGGGGTTAAGAGGGGCCTGGGGAAACTTCCCCCTTTAAGAAGGTGAGCAAGAAGAAATAGTCCCTTTGCTGCCTCTGGACCCTGGCTGTGGCATCTGTAACCATCTGCAGCCATTTTGTGACAAGGGAATTGGTCTTAAAAAGAAGCTGCTGCAGAGCAGAAAAATGGAAGGAAGATGGGTCTACGATGACATCATTGAACTGCTGCGATACCATGCTTGAGACCCGCCCTCTTTCTCCTTTGAGTGTCTGGCCATAGGAGACAATTTTCCAAAGCATTTAGGTCTGAGTCAGGGTATAATGTTACATGGAGCCCAAAGCATCTCAACAAGGACCAAGCAGCTAGCTCTTCATCAGAGGCTGTATAGCTGAAGGCCATGGACCTCTGACCCCCTTTCCAACTTTTAGATAACATAATGACATTTAGTCATTTATTAGACAAAAATGATTTGGGGGTGGGGGGGTGAGGGGGAGAGAGTTTGAAAATACTTTTGCCAGTAAACAGAACTCCACATTTGAGTGTTTGTAAGTGGGTGGAGTGATGCAAACTTGCCACTCCCAGCTCTAGGACTGCGCCACAATGGCTCCAGTGAATAGACTCTTGTTTCTACAACATTATTCTTCCATAGCCTTGCCAGATGGAAAACATCATGTGTTGTTCCTCTAGAGATAGGAGATCAGTTCATTTTCCAAGTGTATCAAAAGAACATTCATTGTTTTGGCTCTTTTTGGCCCTGTTCTGGATGATTTTTATTACTTACCCCAGACTTCAGAGGTCTTAGAAGATACTAAAATGGAAGGAAGCTTCCCAGGCCCAACTGAAAGGCACCAAGTTAAGGTCTGATGCACTGGCATCAGAGGGGGCTTGAAGATTTTGTTGTAAAACAGGCATCTCTCCAGCAGTGTCCTCTTCTGTATCTAGGCCTGAGGAATATTGGACAGAAGTTTAGCAAAATTACATTTTATGTCAAGCTAGGTTCTAAAGTTAACACCTAAGGCAAAATTGCATGGGGTCAAAGTGGCCTTGAAAGAGCCCTTAAATAATTGATGTAGAATAGGGCACATTGTTTGCTGTATACAACCCTGAGTATATATGTCTGTTTGTCTATATATGTAAACAACCCTGCATATATACATATGTATATGTCTGTATAATTGTATAATGTATTTGGTTATCTGTAGTAGTTCTTGATAAAGAAGACAACAATGTATGGAAAATATAGATCTTGGTTAGAATAACACTCAGCAAGGTAAGATGCTCACATCATGAAAGGCCAGAGGAACTGAGAATATGAAGGAAACAGCAGTTTCACATCCCTCATCCTTTCTTAAATGATGCCCTTTCTTAACTGTACGTATAGTCTCTACACTAGAAGGTTGTGGTTTAAAGTCTCTTTATTTTTTTAAAATATAGAAACCTAGGAGAACGGCCAGAGAACTTATTCAAAGTCACATTAGTGGTTAATGGTGGTAGCAAAACTCCACAGCCCCACAGTGTTACTGGGGGGTTGGGGGGTGTGATTAGCATATCCAACGCCAGGAGGCTAAGTGTGTTTGTGCCAGCGGTTCACATACTTGCCCAGGTGTCCCAATGCTAGGAAGTCATGATGCTTTAACAGGACACCATGGACAGATCCATATGTGAATATTAAAATGATTATGTCAGTAATCTGCTAGCAAATCAGATCTGAAATGCACTGGCAAGTGACTAAGACTTAAGAAAAAGTCATTTCTTAAGTGCCTTCTTTCTTTTTTTCTTTCTCTGCCTGTTTCACAGAGTTGTTGCAAAAAAATTTTTTGGCAAATGTTCTCCGTGGATTTCAAAGAATGATAAATTTATATTGTTTTTGTTTTGTTTTGTTTTGTTTTGTTTTGGTGGTACGCGGACCTCTCACTGTTGTGGCCTCTCCCATTGCAGAGCATAGGCTCCGGACGCGCAGCCTCAGCGGCCATGGCTCACGGGCCCAGCCGCTCCGCGGCATGTGGGATCTTCCCGGACCGGGGCACGAACCCGTGTCCCCTGCATCGGCAGGTGGACTCTCAACCACTGTGCCACCAGGGAAGCCCTATATTGTTTTTAAGAGGCACAGAGATCCCAGTCCATAGGCCCTACTTTATGGAATTGTCCAAGTGAGTGGTGAAGATTTGTGAATGGATGTGTTGCATATGTCCCCTGAAAACCTGGAGATTGCCTGGGTTTGGGGGTAGGTGGCTGAGATTCTGCCATAGTGAGAAGCCCTGGACACTTGTGGATCAGGGTATGAACACTGGGATGCTTAGAGGGGGCACTGTTGGAAGAGCAGGGGAGACTAAATTTGATGGAGCATCTAGTCCTGTTAAGGAATTTACTTTGGATGGGCCCAGTCAAGGTGAAGAATGGGACTAAGGCCTCTAATTTCTGGGAACTAACTAACGATCACTGGAATGTATTAAGTTCTAGGTAAGGTGACTACACCCTTTCCTCCCCTTATTCCGCTGAAATTCTGATAGGATTGGGAGAGAGAAGAAACTTTGAGTCTATTGTCTTTCATAAAGCTCTGACATTCAAAACAGAACAAAAGATCATAGGCAGTTTAGTACTGTTTTGCAATTTTTCATGTATGCTTCTTTTCTGTCTCCAATTCATTCAAGAAAGATTGGAGGGCAAGGGGTTATTGAATAGACTTCTCTTAGGCTCCCTCCAACCTTTTTCTTCACCAAGCACTGAATGGGCTGCTGCAGGACCCTTCCAGCTGGTCTTCCCACCCATTTACTCTTGCTTACCACAATCCATTTGCCAGCAGCCCGTGCAATCTTTTCCAGACATACATCACACGCTGTCCAATAGAAACATGATATGAGCCATATATGTAAGTTTAAATGCTCTAGCAGTCACACTGGTAAAAAGTAAAAAGAAACATGTGAGATTAATTTTAATGATATATGTAAAGTTCATTACTTAGCTAGCCAAAAATATTACCATTGCAACATGGAATCAATATAAAAAATTATTAGTGATATATTTCACATCCTGTACTTTGTACTAAGTCTTCAAAATCCAATATTTACACTTACAGCACACTTCAGTTAGGACTGGCCACATGGCAAGTGCTCAATAGCTACGTGCACCTCGTGGCTATTGTAATGAACAGTGTAGACCTGGCAAATCATGTCACCTTGATTCCCACTGCTGCGTCTGCCCTGTCTAGTGGCTATATTTTATGTATGTAAGTTCTAGGAAGACAGGGATTTGGGCTATGTCTCTAGTACCTAGAGTAGTGCTTAGCATGTAGTAATGACATAATAAATATTTGCTGAAAGAGCTAATTATTGAATGGCTATGTATTTTATCTGTGATTGAAAGGGCATAGAAAATGGTCTGGAAGGAGATATACCAACTTGTCAACAGTGGTTACTTGGGGAAAGGGCAGGTTGGAGACAGTGATCATGAGGAACTTCATCTGTATATGTTGTTTTCATTTTGTATATATGTGTTTATTTTTATGTGTATTTGGGTATTATTTGTGTAATAAAAAATAAATAAAAATAATTTTAAAGATATGAAAGAAGATAGTGGCTCTTTATCATCAGAAAAACTGAAGATAAAAATCAAGAAGAATTAACAAAGAAAAGAACTAAGTTATGATGTTAGCTTCCTATGGCTGCTTAACAACTTACCACAAACTTAGTGGCTTAAGACAAGAACATTTATTTTCTGAAGATCAGAAGTCCAAAATGGGTCTCCCTGGGCTAAAATCAAGGTAGCAACAGGGCTATGGTCCTTCTGGAGGCTTTAGGTGAAAATCCATTTCCTTGCCTTTTCCAGCTTCCAGAGATTGCACACATTCCTTGGCTCGTGGCTCCTTTTCATCTTCAAAGGCAGCAGTCACATCACTCCAACCTCTGCTTCTATCATCATGTTTCCTCCTCTGTCTCTCCAGCCTTCCTCTTTCATCACAAGGACCCCTGTGGTTACCTTGGGCCCACCTGGGTAATTCAAGATAATTTCCCCTTATCAAGACCCTGAGTTTAATCTCACGTACAAAGTCTCTTTTGCCATGTCAGGTAACATGTTCTCAGGTTCTGGACATGAGGATGCGGACATCTTTGGGAGCCATTACTCTGCCTACTACAGTTACCTCGTCAGACTCAGCTGCCTGCCTGCCTGGGATATGGAACTGGCTGTGTGCTCAGGAATTCCCTCATCAGTGGGCTCTGTGGTCACTGAAATGAAGCCTGGCTGCTACTGCTGGATGTCGGTCCCGGGCTCTCTCTCCAAACTGATATTCTGAGAAATCAGGAGAGGATGATCTTGAAGTTCCTACTATGTTTACCTGTCATTTCCCCTTTTGGTGAAAGCTGGTTCTATTTCCTGAACTTGTGTGGCCAGCCTCTGAGATGGCCCGACAATTGCCACCCCTTGGTATGCATGCCCAGGATAACGCTCTCCCTTGACTGTGGCCTGGACTTACTGACTTGCTTCTGATGAATAGTATATGGCAGAAGCAATGGATGTTACTCCCAGGATTTGGTTCCAAAAGACTGCGGCTTCTGTCTTGAGTGCCCTCTCACATTCTTTTTCTGGCTCCAAGGAAATACAAGCCGGCTGCTAAGTTGTGAGCTGCCCTGTGAAGAGGCCCCTGTGGCAAGGAACTGGTGTCTGTGACCCACAGCTGGAGAGGATCCAAGGCCTGCCAACAGGGGCATACATGAGCTTGGAAGTGGTCCTCTCCCCGTGCAGCCTGGAGACGGCCGCAGCCCTGGCTGACACACCGATGGTAGCCTTGTGAGACCCGGAGCCAGGGGTGCTGTCTTAGTCCACTCAGGCTGCTATAACAGAGCACTGAGTGATTTATAAACAACAGACATTTAATTCTCACAGTTCTGGAGACTAGAAGTCTGAGATCAGGGTGCCAGCATGGTCGGGGTCTTGTGAGAGCCCTCTTCGAAGTTCCAGACCTCTATCTTCTCGTTGTGTCCTTTCATGGTGAAGAGCAGGCTGTGGAAAGCTCTCCTGTGACTTTCACAAGGGCACTTTATTCCACTCCTCTAATTCTAATTTCATCTGTTTTGAATTACCTCTTAAGGGCCCCACTTCCTAATACCACCATATTGTGGGGTAGGGTTTCAACATACGAAGTTGGGGAACATTCAGTCCATAATATACTGAATGTAATAAAACATTCAGTCCATAACAGACACTCAGCTAAGCTATGCCTGGATTCCTGACCCACAGGAATGGTGAGATAATAAATGTGTGTTTTTTCATTCCTTAGGTTTTGAGGTAATTTGTTACACAGCACTAGATAGCCAATATGGATCCCTCCCTCCCTGCCTCCTTCCTTTTCTTCCCCTTCTTTCCTTCCTTCCTTCCTTCCTTCTTTCCTTCCTTCCTTTTCTCTCTCTCTCTCTCTCTCTTTCTCTCTCTCTCTCTCTCTCTTCTCTGGTGTGATCTAGTTCCCTAAGATAACTTATCCTGAAGAAGGCCAAATAATAAATATTTCAGGCAGTGCAGGACACATATAGTATCTATCTTGTATTTTTTTTAATATATATATATATGGTTTGTTAACCCCAGGAACCCTTGTGTTCTGGGTCAGGAGCAGTTTCTTCCAGTTTGTCTCCTCCAGTAACTTTTCTGCTCACACCTTTCCATGGCTTCTCAGATCTCTAGGAATAAAAGTCAAAGTCCTGATGATGCTCTGCAGAGTACTGCACATTTATTGTGCTCACCTCCCCACCACCTTGTTCCAGCCACACTGGCCCCCTTAATGGTCCTCATATGAGCACCTGGCTCCTGTCTCAGGGCATGTGGGCTCCTGTCTCCTTGCCTGCAATGCTTCCCGCCAGGGATCCAAATGGCTTCCTCTTTCATCACCTGCCCGTCTTGACCATCCCATTTTAAACTGTGCTCTCACCTCCCTCCCCCAAATGCTTACCTTTTCTCTGCTTTATATCTTCCCTTCTTACATCCTAGATATATTTACTTATTTATGTTGTTTATTATATTTTCCCCATTAAAATTTAAGATCCATGAAGCCATTAATGTTATTTTTCTTTTGGTCTGTTTTTCTCACAGCTGTAGGTCCCGTATTTATAAAAGTGCATGGAACTTAGCAGATACTCAATAAATATGTGTTGAATGAATGATGTTTTACAAAGAGCACTGCTGGATTTGAGGAGCCCTAGTTCTCAATTAACTATGCCTAGACTACCAGTGTGGCTTTAGGCAAGTGTATAATATTAAGCAAAAATTATAATAAGTAGGTGCTATCACTGGGCACTAATTTCATATCATGTACTGTGCTAAGTGGTTTATAAACATTACCTTATTTAATCCTCACAGCAAGTGCTATTATTAGCATTATTTTATGGATGAGGTTTACTGAAGCTGAATTTCATCATCGTTAAAATGAAAAGATTGTGGCTAGATAATCCCTAAGGTCTCTTTTCCCCTCAAAAGTATGTCTTTTTATTTGAAAATTTATCTATGTCTTTCTATTTGAAAAGATGCATTTATTTATCCATGACTCAGAGGAAGAAAGTAAAGTCTCAAAGCTCCATCATAAATTTGAACCTCAACACAACTTTCAGATAAACAATCTTTTGCTCCTTTTTATTCTAAAATACTCACCCCAATTTGCTGGACCTTGGGTAAGTTCCCTGGAAAGGAATGATCACCATGGTACACTCCTTCCATCTGCAAATAACTTCCAACATGAATACCCAAAGTGTGAAATTCAAAACCCTTGCATTTTGAAAGAAAATCCATGACCAATTATTTTTAGGGCACCTGAAGACAGTTCAGTGTTCGTTACTGATTTTCTATTAGTAATGGAATTTAGGGCTGTTGTCACTGAACGTTCTTTGACTCTGGCCTAATAGTCGTTCTTTAGCAACTTGTCCTAAGAAAATTGGATTAAGGAAACGCTTTATGACACTCTGTACTTACACCTCAAATCACACACTTGAAGGCTAAAAAGGACCAGAGTGATAACCTGAGGCAACCCTCTCATTTTTCAGCACAGGGGAAGGAAGGCTCAGAGAAGATAAGCCACTTACCCAAACACACACAGCTAACAAGTGGCAGAATTGGAAATTTGGACAACAATTTACCCAGTGCCAAAGCCCATGCCTTTTCCACTTAATCCCGCTTCCTTATTGTGACTCTGAAAGGCAGGTTCCTTTCTGAGATTTTGTTTGGAGCAAAGTTTTTTTTTCCTCCCTTAACACAACAAATGTGACAGAAGACACTCATGAATGCAATATGTTTTCATGGTGTATTCAGAGTTTGATGGAAATCAAACAGTATACTGCATGAAAGAAAGCAAATAGTACCACAGGGCACTCGCATGCCTTACCATAATTTATAATGGGTGCAATTATGCAAAAGAATATAAGCAGCAGAATAAATGACTTATAAGCACTTTCCAGAGTTTGAAATATAATAATGAAAATGAGACTGAGAATAATAGCTTTGACTAAATGCTTATTATGTGCCAGGTGTTGTGCTAAGTGTTTTAAGTCCAAACTCAGATGTAACAAAGAACAGTGGTTGCCTGGATTCAAATCCTGGCTCTGCCATTTGCTAAGTGTTGAACTTGGGCAAGTTGTTTAAACCGTTATTCATCATTTAGGTGTATCCACAAAGTAGGGCTACTATAGCACCTACTTCACCAGATTATTTTAAGGATTAAGCTTGTAGAACAGGCACTGAGTTTTACCACTTACCAGGCTCTGTTCTGGGCCCTCAATGAGTGTTAGTTCTCATGACCTCACTTCATCTTCACTGTCAGCCCAGAGATGTTTGTTCTGTTCTGACAAAATCATGCATGAGGATGTAAGCAGAAGTGCCTGGAACATAGTAGAAACTCAATCAATATTTTTTTCAATGAATAAATCCATGAGTTGTGTGCCCTTTTTACCTTCATTTTGCAGTTGAAGAAACTGAACCTTAGTTCTTTTTTAAAGGATCACATGGTGGCTTTATGATATGATGACATATTAAAATGTGCGATAGGCAGACATAGAGAACAAGACTTGTGGTCGCCAAGGAGGAGGGGAAAATGAGGAAGGAATGGATTGGGAGTTTGGGATTAGCAGTTGCAAATTATTATATATAGAATGGATAAACAACAAGGTCCTACTGTATAGCACAGGGAAGTATATTCAATATCCTGTAATGAACCATAATGGAAAAGAATATGAAAAAGAATATATATATGTATAACTGAATCACTTTGCTGTACACCAGAAAGTAACACAACATTGTAAATCAACTACACTTCAATAAAATAAATTTTAAAAAATGTGTGATAGGGAACATATCAAAATGCAATTACAAGAGCATGAGAGAGCATGAACCTATATCTGTTCTAACTAGCTTTAATAATCTGATTATTTTCCAATATGACTACTCAATATTTTAAGGCATAAGTTACTAGAGGCATACCTGATACTAACTGGGATAGACCAGTGTACTGAGGTAAACCTGTAGGCAATGCAGAGCCACAAGGCATTAGATGTGGAGTGATGTATGCAAAGGTATTTAAGGAAGATCAGTGTAGCATAAGTGTGCACAAAAGATTCGAGGGCCAAGGGCTGGGTGCAGGGAGGGTTGTATAGCAATAAGATGGGGGGGAAACCTAATCCAGCCTAGCAAATTCCAAGTGGCCTCCAAGTACCCTCAGCCCAGGTAAAAAAGGCTAGATGGTGAATCTTCCTGACCCCAGGGATATTGATAGGGTCCTTTTCAAGGGAAGAGAAAAATTCAATCTGGGATTTACCTGTGACTGTCAGAGGGGATGGTATGCACTCATGAATAATCCAGAGGGAATGCAGAACCTCGGAGTGTCCACTGCCCTGCTTGGCTTAGCTGACCGTGGAGTCAGGCTGGCAGTTGTGACCTTGTTTCTACCCCTCCTTTGCAGTGCAGCTCCACCACAGCAACCTCGTTGGGAAAGACGTGGGGTGGGGGGAGTTTGGGGAGAGAGGAAGAGCTAAGTTGGTACATGCTGGACACGAGGTCCTGCCTGATCTGAGGGACCAGTCATCTCAGCCTGTCTCACTGGGGGCAGTAAAAACAGTGTGGCCTCCACGCACACCCAGCACTTCCACTGGGAGCCAGATGCCAGTCTGGAAGGCAGGGCGTGAAGAAAGACAGGGGCTGCAAGACACAAGGGTGCAGTTGTCTTGTGACAATGTTGGGAAAGACTCAGGACCCCTTGACCATTATTAGCTGCTGTATTTACAACTGTATCTGAGAGGCTATGACTGCATTTGGAGATGTGCACCGTGAATGAATGGAAAAAGGGAAAGATTTCTGAATTAGTGGGGGATGAGCCTGAAGGAGGCAACACTGTGCTGCAAAAATTGCAGACTGTAGGGTCCAAGACACTTGGGTTCAAATGCCATCTCAGCCAGTTTCTGGTGGGTGACTTTGCACAAGTTTTGTCACTGATCTGGGCCTCAGTTGCATTGTCTGTAAAATAAGGAGAACCATGATCCTAATAAAATACAACAGCTCATGTTTTGGGGCACTAAGCTATGACAGAATTATAATATATTCTAGTGTATAATGTATAGAAATTACAAGTATAGATTCAAATTATGTGGGTTTGGGTCCTACCTCTGTAACTAATTAAGTAAACCTGGAGAATTAACTTCTCCAAGTTCTAGTTTTCTCATCTGTTCGATGGAGATGGTAGCAGTCCCTGACTTCCACAGAAAATGCCCAATAAATATTTGTTGAATGAATGAGTGTGGTTGACAGGGTTCCATATGGATATGTGTATAAAAACTTAAGCCTAATGCTTGGCACATAATCATTCAAAAAATATCGGTGTTATTATCAATTAACAGGAGTGAGTAAACGGAGTAACACATATATGAACAGTCCCGTGGTTGTTGCTTACTCAGGGTTAGTCTCTTTCGCCTTCTTTTCTTTTCCAGCTCCATGAATGACTCTTCAAAACTCTCTCTCACCTAGCCTTGACCTCCATCCAGACATCTCTACAGCTCCGAGCTAGTCAAGGATTTGTAAGTTAAGGTAAAATCAATCTGTCCAGTAGATCTGAGAAAAGGGGCACTGAGGCTGGCACAGAGCCCTGGGTAGTAGTGGATTCTTTCCAGAATCTGCAGGCTTTTCCCCTGCGACACCATGCTGCCCAGAGCACCTGGACGTCTTGCTGTAGCAGTGATCGTGGGAAACCCCACCCCCGCTGTGGTGACCTTGGCATCTTCTAACAAGATGAGGAGCAGATCCCTGAGTGAGCTGCTGAAGTGAGTCCATGAAAAGATGGCCCATCCCATTCGAAGCCAGAATTTTATCCCAGACAACCCACGGATTCCCACCATTGCATCCATTCAGCCAAAGTACTGGAAATCCGTTTCCCTCCTTTCGGCCTAATTAGATCCTATCCGGCCATGTCAGTGAGACTGTATTCACTGCTTTCCTCACAGGCAGATGCAGCAGGTTAATTAATAGAACACAGGAGTATAGCCGCTCATGTTAAATCAATGATCTGCCCTTTCACATGCACTGAACTTCCTAGAATGCAGGCTGCCTGAGGGAAGGGAGTTTTGCTTATTTTGTTTATTCTCTAACTCTGGCTCCTAGTAGGGGGCCTGGCAGGTGGTAGGCACGCAGCACACACTTACTGAGTGAAGGAGTGTGTCACGTGATTCTCACTGTGACTCTGCTTTGTAGTGCAGGTGTCACTCTGATCCTTCACAGCCACGACAATGGAAAGGGAGTCTCTGAGGCATAAACACCCTGAGGCAGGGGGCTGATGGACTGCAGAGCTGAGACACAGACCTTGATCTTAGCCTCTGAGCCACCCTCTTTCCAGTAAACCATCTTTCACTCCGTGTTTATCTCCCCAACTCTGGAGTTCCTCTGAAGCCCTGTACGAGCAACCCCTCATGGGGATAATTCCTCCAAGTGGAGTTCTCACTGTGATACTCTTCATGGTGGCTTCCTGACTTGCTTTGTGGGTTTTGCTTATTTTCAGGCTCCAGGCCTACCTTGGCTTCAGATACCTACTTGGCCTTTAGTTTGCTAATATTGAAACATGTGGAGTTCTGCTCCTACCTTCCAGTTCCAGCACATTCTCTTACTAATGCCTGGCTGAGCTACAATTCCCAACCCTCTGGTCAGTGTGACAGTGTTATTTCTTCATAAAGCTTTCGATGTTCGGCCCACTTGAAAACACATATTTGTATATATTGTAAGTGTGTGTGTTTTGACGATCATTGTCCAAAGCTGGGGTAGGAGAGAATTTTACTTTCTACTTTATGTATTTGTGAATTGAAAGAAAAAGCAACCATTTCACAAAGAATCTTGCCTCTGTAATTAGCATAAACAAAGATAGTTTCAATAAAATTTTTTATAAAAGATTTTTATCATCAGCTTAGTGAGAAACCCTGGAAATGCTCCAGCAGACATCTAAGATACACATCTTAGTCTTGAATTGTCCCCTCTCGTTCACTTGTACCTTGGTCCATTCTGTCCTTTACTTCCTTTGTTCACTCAGTGGTCTCTTCAAGTTACCAAGCTCTAGTTCTGTTCTCTCAGCTTATTTATTTTAGTTCTCTTTTTGCTCATACCGCCCTGAGACCCTACAACTCTGTTTCTGGTGGATGAGTCAATGGTCTGTGAAGGAGAACTTCATCAAATGGAGAAGGTACCAAAGGAAAGATGGTTGGAGTATAAAGCTTCCTTCTCTGATTCCAAACCATCAGGCACTATGTTATATATCCAATGGTTTTCTCATTGTTTCCTGATATTTGCCTTATTTTTCCAGCTATCTTTTAAATGACTCAAAGGCAGGTATCTTAATTATAGTTCTCTTTATCCCACCTAGAAGGAGCTCTGAATCCAGATTCTTTCCCCAGTGATGGGTGTTTTTCTACAGTATTCTGCAAAAGAGATTTCCTAGGGTGCTCACTTGCTAAGAACCTATCTTCAAGTTTATTTGATAAACAATTAAGCTCAAACTATCTCATGGTTTACAAAGTCCTTCACAATTGGGTACCAAACTCTGTCATAGGCTCGTGCTGCCTCCCTCTTCCACACACGCAGCCCCATTTCCAGGAACAATTTCCTCACCATCCTACAATACATCATTACCATCATTATTAATCATCATCAATGCTTTTACATTTTGACGCCTTAGCCCAGTGTGTACAGAATGCCCTCCCTCCACACAATCTGATAAGACCTTCTGTTCCTTCTAAGTCCCATTTTGATGACTTCTCTTCCAGAATAACCTTCCATAGTTCCCAAGACAGAGCTAGTCATTCTCTCTTCTATATTTTCCCACAAAACTGTGTTTAATACTTGTCACCTTACTTGTATGATGCTTTCTCTCTGACTTTCTCAAGATAAGACTTGGGTCTTATTTTTGTGTTTGTGGGTCCCTAGCAGCACCTTTTATAATATCTGACAGAGTTGGCTTTCAATAAATATATGTTGAATGAATGCGTGAGCAGAAGAAAGAAATGTTCTCCAGATAGCTACCATGATGGATTTGAATGCAGAGGGATGGTGAACAATGAAAGAAAGGAAGTGGGGGGGGTCATTTTACTGGAAGTCAAAAGGATTAGTTCTTGCATCACGCAGTGCAGCTGACCGCTCCCAGAAGGGAGACATCCAAATGTAAGATGCAGAACATTAAATATTGAAAGCAAAAGTTAAATATTAAATTTTAATATGAAATATTAATGCCAATAAACAAAGCCAGCCAGAGGGGGACAAAATTAGGACCAGGGCATAGAAGAGTCATGGCTCAGGCTGAAAGCTGAGCATGGCCTGGGCTTTCCCAGCAGGGCTCATCGGTAATGGTCACACCCATCAAATTTCCCGGGAGAAGCAGTGGGGGAGGGGAGGAAACCTTTTATAACCCACAACCATAAAACCCAAGTGTTTCCTACAAAACAAAACACAGTAAAGTGTTTCAGGGCCGACAAGGCTTCAGAACTCGTGGTACACTGGAACAAAAATAGAGGCAGCAGAGAGGAAAATATGAGGTTGCTACACCCTTGGGGCAGGAATCCTATCTTTTTTTGCACTGTGTGGGACTGGACTTGTGTGCAGCCAACTTGGGCAGGAAGAAATAACAAGAGTCATAAAAGAAGCAAAAATAATGGGCTTGCCCCTGTTGACACCAATGGGCATTTTGCCCGAATGAGAAACAACCCTGGGAGCAGAAAATTGAAACTAGTTCACAAAATTTTAAATTATTAGGACCTAAAGCTTATCCCACGGGGGATGCAGGAGCAGTTTTGTCTGCCATGACTGTTCTGGGTCAAGGGCCTACCAGCCTTACGGGACTCAAGCTAAACCTGAAAATCTCATAAACTGAGTTTTCCATCAGAAAGCCAATGGAGTCTGTTGGTGAAACTCAGTAATTAGGTAAGATGTTGGGTTAGATGTCAAAAGGATCTGGATAACTTACTCCAACACCTATATTCAAATCTTGCTTGGTACCTTTAGTTTATGAAAAGCTCTTATGCTAAACATGAAGGCTGGGACAGTGGGGCCAGATCAGATTCTTCTGGGGCAACTGCAGTGAGGTGTTGAGAATGGAAATTCATGACCATGGAAAGGAAATAACTTCACCGCGTTGGCCTTCAGGGCCAGGAGGACACAAGACTTTTTGTCTTGCTTTAAACCTCAGAGTTGAGGGGAGAAGTGGAGAATTCTGAGAACAAGACCCCCCGTCCCAGCAAAGGTCTCACATAACCAGCCCCTAGCCTACAGGAAATTTCAGAGGTCACTGAATGCAGAGCCCCTACCCCAAGCCATGCTCTTTCCTAACTTGGGAAAGACACAAAAGTGTGCAAGATGTCAAGACAGAGGAAGTGCTCCAACAAGTCTCCCAATCCCCAGAACCCTTACAGTTTCCTGGGGAAATATGGATGCGATAATAAAGGAATGAGGGTAATTTAGCTGGAAGGATAATCTTCACAAGAAATTAGCAAGCATAAGGGGGAAAATGAGCATGGATTGGTAGTTTAATTTTAACCATATGGAAGGATTAACTGATCGGTGCTATCGAGTGACCATATCAAGTGAAAGTCAATCAGGAGACAGCTTGGGGGAAAATTAGGTTTTCTGAAAGGAAACAAGGTATGAAAATGGAAGCTGGAGCCAAGAAACACAGAATCCATATTATGTGATATTTTCTTTCCTCAAGGTCTCTTTCTTTCTTATGATATATTTTGGTTATTTTCTCTTCTTTCATATCTATTTGAGCCTGTGTATCTCCCTACTTTTGTAATCACAGGAGGCTGAAAGAGGTTAGTCCTAGAAGCTAGGGTAGCCTGCTGAGTTTCAGAAGAGAAAGGGGAGTTTTAATGTGAGTAAGTTGTGCTATTCTTGGTGTAGACAACCTCACTTATGTTCTACACCTGGGGTGAATATAGTCAGATCCCCTGGTAAAAATATTGCCTCTCATGCAAATTTATATTGAGCATGTTTTATAGGAGAAAAAGAGAAGTTATAGTTTGTATAACATCAGTAACACCAAGTTATTCTTAATGCCTCACCAAATGCAGAGAAAAGACTGAGCCAGACAGTCAGGAGTAGAGCCCAGCTTTCATACTGAGTCACTGGGTGACTCTGAGGTGAGTTACTCAAGAGTATGGGCTTTAGCCTCCATGCCTGAAATATGAGAGGGTCTCAGACTATCACCCAGGGATCCCTAAAGGTTCATAGAGAATTGATGCAGGGTCCACCATAAAGGCAAAGGGATTGGAACAATGTGAACTTCTTCAACCAGAGTAGGTCCATTTCAATCAACTTACTTGTATACTGGACTTTTGCATAACAGTTTATAGTTAAAAATGGATTCATGCTTAATAAAATTAAAAAACTCATTGGGCTATAATAGCTGATCACTCAACAATGTTGCCCTTTTCTGTTCCTTTTACATACATATAGAACCCCCATTTCTGAGCATGAAGGAATGGCAGGGACCATGTAGGTAAATTCCTTCCTTTGACATGTGAGGAAACTGTGAACCAGAGCAGAAGTGATCTGCCCAAGACCACATGGCAAGTTGATGACTCAGCAGATTTAGTCTTTCCACTATCCCAGGTCTATTCCTTCCTCCACTAGATCATTGATGGTGAAACTCCATGTATTAGTGTGCTAGGGCTGCTAGAACAGATGCCACAAACTGGTCGCTTAACAATAGAAATTTATTTCCTCACAGTTCTGGAAGCTAGAAGTTCAAGTTCAAGATGCCAGCAGGGCTGATTTCATCCTGAGGCTCCTTTTCCCTGTGTCTTCACACGATCTTCCCTCTGTGCATGTCTGTGTCCTAATCTCTTCTAATAAGGACACTGGTCATATTGGATTAGAGCCCACCCATACGACCTCATTTAACCTTAATTACCTCTTGAAAGACTCTATCTCCAAATACAGTCTTATGTTGAGGTACTGGGGGTTGGGACTTCAACACTTTGGAGGACAAATAATTCAGCCCATAACACCTGGTGATTATAAGAATGGCTCCAAGAGTTCTTCTTTTTTAAAAAATTGTTTTAATGCTTTTGGAAATGTAATGTATGCCCTTGTTCAAAAAATGCAAGTAATTCAGAATGGTGTATAGTGAATAATCACCTCAGTCCCCCAGTTTCCCTTCCCAGAAGCAACTACTGCTACTTTTTCTTCTGTATCTTTACAGAAATAATTGATGTATATTCAAACCTATAGCATGCGTGTGTCTCCCTAGTATACACCGGGGAGATTTAAAACAAACCAAAACTCTCCTCGGCTCAGTCCCAGACTAATTAAATCAGAATCTTGGAGCCAGTGATAGGATAGATTTGGGAAACTCCTCTAGATCCTTGCTACTCAGAGAGTGGTCCAAAGTCCTGTAGTATCAGCATCAGCAGAGGGTGACAGTGAACAGACCCAGCCAGAGCAGAGAAGGATGGGCTGATGCCTCCAGAGGCAGGAGGTAGGCCCCCGTGGTGGCTTGTCACTTGGGTCAACAAATCCTCTGACAACATGTCCCCCAAGAAGAAGAGAAAGGAACAACCTCAAGAGCTGCCTTTCCATGCTTTTTCCCTGCAAATGCTCAGTGCCCACTTTGGTACCAGTTACTGAAAAGCCTACTTCGGATGATGCCAGTTCTGCCATCAGACCATCTTTTGCTAGGGAACGAATGTGCCCACGGAGAGCTGGAGCATGGCTCCCGTAAACCACAGTGAGCACACTGCAGAATTGGTAGCCTGGCAGTCCCTCTGGGCTGGTGCAATAAATTGCTGAGGCCATCATCCGTGGCAAATAACCCAGCTTGGCTGCCTGGAGGACCCGGGAGGGAGGGACCCAGGGAAGGAGGTGTCAGCCAGTCAATTAGTCACGGAAACAGCATTCCTTCCTCCAGGGTGGATTTTCCTCTTTTCAGCACCACTAACTCAAATGTCAAACAAGTTGTAACGGGCCATGGAGAGCAGGCCCTAGTTACAGGATTTGCTTTCTGGAAGAATGAGAAAACACCCCGCCTATTTCGGTGTTACCTTTGGCATTCCGGGGTTTGGGAGGGGGCCAAGTGGGCTACCAGCTACCCCCTTCTCTACTCCCACCGGCTCCTTCTACTCCTATTGCTGCTAAAGGGACAAACTCCCGAGGCCCCTTCTGGCTGGTGCAAACCCAGAGCTGGGGGAGGAGGGGAGCTATCGTGCGAAGAGCTGCTCTTCTGGGGCAGCTGTGGCTAGATGCAGCCCCAGTCAAATCAGAGCATGTTTCAGCATCTTGAAACCCACTAGAAAAGAGATAATGAGGCCTTGGATTCCACCCAGTCCTGGAATGAACTGAGATGCCCTTCACAATCCTCTGATGCCAGGTGTTCGCCTCAAAGAGGCATGTATGGGAGCCACCGGTTTTGGCAATTCCCACTGGCAACAGCAACAGAGGCATGGGAGCTGACCACCTGGAGGAATGTTAGATGCCAAGAGCCTCTGTGACTTGCCCAAGACCACTGGGTGTGGAGACCCCTAGGATCAAAACTTCCCTGACCCTGAGCTCCTAGAAGGCAGGCACCACAGTTTATGAACTGAATGCGGTAGCTGGGGGTTCTTTGGAGTGGGAGGCATGTAGGAAGGTTTAATGTGAGGCAATGGTGATGATGTCTGGGAGTGGGTTGCACCCAACCCTGGAGCCACTAAGGTACCGCTGGCCCTGCCTAAGGTCGCAAGGCAGGAGGGCATCTCCATCAGGGAGAGGGCAACTTCCCAGATGGTTCTCATTTTCCTCCTCTGCCTGGAATGAGGGTGAGGGAGGTGGCAGTGAACCCTTGATCTCTACTTAGGGGGACTGTGTAGACCTAAGCAAATGTCGGTGCTCAGGGGTTAAGAGGGCATGTTAATAAGGCAGCCAGGAGTAGGAGGAAACGTCAAGTGAGCAAAGTTGATTGTTTTGAGCAGGTCTGAATGGTGGAGGCTGAATTCTAAGAGGGAAAAGCAGGGCTGGAAACAGAATGGAAAGATAAGCAGTCAAAAGTTGGGTAGAATATGAACAGAAGGTGGAGTGAGACAATAGAAACAGACCTTGGGGCCTCCTAACTGCTTTTTCTTGGCTACCAGCTGACTAGGGTATGGGTGTATTACTTGATTTAAGGAAATGAAGTAGGGGTAAATGTGGTCTTGGGCACAAAATGTAGAAGGCTCCCTCCCTCCGCTATTAGCATAGCCAAGCTGTGCACATAAAGTTGTGGTTATGCAGGTCCCTCTCCACAGCTCTGGTCAATAGGTACCATAATATTTTAATTGCATCCTTGGGTATATGGACAATGGTTTGCCAAACCCTGGTCTAAACCACTCCCTTTGCTTCTTAGAGGTCAGCAGGGTATTCATTAACTGTGACCTCTAGTAAGGGCTTATCTCACTGTTTCCTATCCTTGACAATTAAATTAACAACCAACACTAATACAGTGCTTACTGTGCTCCAGACAATGTTCTGAGTACCACAGAAATACTTACTCATTTAACCAACACAGCAACACTATGAGGTAGGTACTAATATTATTCCCATTTTACAGAGGAGGAAACTGAGGTACAGAGAGATTAAGGAACTTTCCCGAGGTCATGTTTAGTGAGCAGCAGAGAATGGACAGAAACTGCAACAATCTATCTCCAGAACTGTGTTTTTAGCCTCTACACTGAGTTGCATCTTGAGCTCATTCTTGTACTGTTATAGCTAAATTCATGTTATTTTCCTCTGGATTGGCCTGGGGGATTGGCAAAAATGCAGTAGATGCTTTATGAAAATCCTTCATATGTTGGGAGGAAGTATTTGAGCTAAGCTGAGGCCTTCTCTGCCAGGGCCCCTGTGGAGCTCATGGATTGCTTTAGGAAGTACTTTATCCAAGAAGCTCAAAGCAGAGATCTCTAGTAGATCCACCGCCAAATGAGGAATATGTGGCAGATGCTTCCAGGAAGCATAATATAGCCTTAATATAGCTGAAGGCCCATGTGGTCCAGTCATATACAAAGAAGTACAGTCCAAAGCCAAAAATAATTATAAATGCATTTTGAATTTTTAGTTGTTCCTCTCCAAAAAAATTAAACGGGGTCTGTTTCTTAACTCACACAGACTTTAAAAAATTCTCTTGTCTCTATTCCCTAATTTATTTATGCCTCAAAAGTGGTCTGGTTCCTCTCTCTTTCCCAGTTTACACTTTTCATTCTCTCCTCCAAAACTCTCCTCCCAGAAGTGGCATTTGGAGATCCCTTTCCATGACCCTTGAGGGACTTGGCGGCTCTGGGTCCTCTGTTCTTTGCTGATACCCCAAGGAAGACACATACTCATCCAGGAAGTTTATTTTTCTTGTTTTGACTATTTCTTAATGAGGCACTCTCTTGGAGAATGTCTGGAAAACAAAATTCCTACTTGTTACATTAATAAATACCATTTTTGAGGGCCTCCAACATGCCAGCCCTGTGCTAAGTCCTTCTAGTTTGTTATTGCATTTTATCTTCACAACTATCTTTCTAGAAATTTATTACTGCTATCTCAGTTTCACAGATGAGAAATTTTAGGCTCACTGAGATTAAATAACCATGCCTAAGGTCATACAGCTAATAAGTAGCAGAGTCAGACCTCGTGTTTCTTTTTTTTCTTTTTTTCTTTTTTTTTTGCGGTACGCGGGCCTCTCACTGTTGTGGCCTCTCCTGTGGCGGAGCACAGGCTCCGGACGCGCAGGCTCAGCAGCCATGGCTCACGGGCCCAGCCGCTCCATGGCACGTGGGACCTTCCCGGACCGGGGCACGAACCCATGTCCCCTGCGTCGGCAGGTGGACTCTCAACCACTGTGCCACCAGGGAAGCCCAGACCTGTGTTTCTTAAAGCGTGTTCTGCAGAACATGGTGATCAGAATTAACTAGGGTGCTTGTTACAAATGCAGATTCTTTGTCCCATCCTAGATCAAGTTATTATGGGCGGGGAGTGGTCCTGAGTAATCTTAATGAATATTGAAATGTAGGAACCTATTATATACTTTCTTGCCTTATTGACTGCAGCTTTGCCCTCCTCCACATCTCTCCTCCCCAGTCAGCTCTCTGTCAGATCCAGGACCTGCCAGGCATCTAAGTAGCTCTTTCCTGCAGGTGCAGCCCAGGCCTTTTACTCTCCTTCCCTTCCCCCACAGAACAAGGACTAGCAGCATGCACTTGCTTCCTGCTGGGCCTGGATGGGAATTTTCCATTTGCAAAACATTCTGTCTCCTCCCTAACCTCCCTGAGGTCTGTGAGTAGGGTGTCCAGTCTACTCAAAATCAGAAAACAAACAAGGGTCCCGGTTGGAAAGATCCAGGGAGGGAGGGATTTCAGCTGTCTGGGGCTACTGAATGGAGGAATCCAGGCCCCAATCCAGCTCTCTGGAGCAGATGACAAATGGCCTGGAAGGAAGGCCGTTTGGCTTTCTAGAAGGGCTTGGATGGGAGTGAGCAATCCTGGTTCTAGTCCTTGCTCTTGTAATTGATTTCCCTCAAGTCACTGGCCTCTCTGAGCTCCATCTGTATGATAAGTGGTTAAACAACAGCTCCAAGGATACTGCCCCCTTCCAAGAACCTGTGCTTCTAGAAAAGCAGGATCTCAGGCCATCTGGGAGGCATCTCAGAGAAGCTGTGATTGGGACACTGGGACACATTTTGTTATCCCGGCCAGTTTCATTCTCTTCTCTGACATCAAACTGCAGCATGATTAGCACTTCTGCTTAAGCAAGGCTGAGGCTGGATGCGGTCAACGGTGAAGAATTAACTTAGACATTCATGAAACAAAATTTACTAAGTGCCTCCTATTTGCCAGGTATGGTACTAGATACTTATGATAAAGCAGAGATGACACTTGTGGAGTATTTATGGTATGCCTACCACTGAGTGTTTCCCATGCATTGCTTCATTTAATCTTTACAACAATCTTACAAGTAGGTAAAATTATTATCCCATGTTACAGGTAAAGAAGTTAACACTCAGAGAAGGCGGCCTAAGGTTTGAATCCAGGCAGTCTGACCTCAGAACTCCTGCTCTTTGGCATCACACTACATAGTTCACTCTGGTCCAAGGCATCAGCTACCAGGAGGGATGTCTTTTCCAAGGTCTCTGGCTGGGCACCTGGTATTCCTGCCTCTTTCCCATATAGACATCTACATCCGATTGCTGCCCCCTTGCTTCCATCTCCACCCCACCTCCTAGCTGAATCCTTTCCCAGGCCTGTAGACCATAGTCCAGACCCTCACCTCTTCCCTCTAGATGAGGGTCACAGCACGCTCACCAGCTTTCTGACACCCACCCTGCTCCGTCCAGTGTGCTCTACCAGATTCATCCTCCACCGGCTCCATGGCAACTAGATCAGCTCGGGAGCAGCCCAACCACCACCTCTGCGGCTCCCATAGCTCAGGTTACACCAAGTGCAAACCTGATATTCCAGATGCACCGCACCCTGGACCCTGAGTACCCACCTCAGCCTGGCCTCACTCTTCGCACACCCGTGAAGAGAGAGCGAATCTACTGGCTTGACATGCCTTACGCAATCTGGGTCTCATAATAATCCTGCTATTGTTCTCATTTTACAGAAGCAGAAATAGAGGTTAGACTTTCCCAATATCAGGCATCTGGTAAACAGTTGGAATTTGAACACAACTCGTGTGGTCCAAATTCCATGCCCTGCAGCAGAATTTTCCTATTTTTTTTTTTTCATGATTTTGTTTTTGCCATATCCTCATACATTGAATTTATAGTTTAATTTTTTTTCAAATAATCCCCCCTTTTTTTCCACTTTAATACATTTTGCCCCATCTTAAACCAAAAATCTAAAATTATCATAGGTTTGATGTACTGATTACTTTTTCTAGTATATGTTCAAATAAATGTTTCATACATTTATCTGCGTGCCCCTGCTGCCTTTAACTTTCCTCACTGTTCTCCACAGATGTGATTCTAATGACAGGGATGATGGCAAGCAGCCTGGGGTGTTGGAAAGACCCTGAACCTGACTGTGCAGCCACAAAGCTGTCTGACTTAAGGCGAGGAGACTCCCAGCCACCACTGTAAGATGAGGTCACTGGACCAAAGTGATCTCTAGGGTCTCTTTCAACTCTGCCACCTTGAGCCTGGCTTCAGAGCATGGAGTGACAACCAGGTGGCTGGAAAATGCCCTCATTTTCCAGGGCTGCTTGGATATTTGGTGTATCACGTATGCCCAGCACTCTGCACGAGGCCTGGCACAGGGCAGGTGCAGGGGGAGTGCGAACTGACTCTCCCTGCTGGTGTTGCTGCGTGATTCCTTCCTCTTTTCCTACCGCTGCATCCTAACCCCCCTCACCTTCCAGGAACAGGGAGGGAAAAGAAACCAGAGAGGAGAGGCTGGTGCAGCTGCAGCCAGGGAGGGAGGGCTGTAAAATAATCGGAGGGCAGCCGGCAGGTATCGCTTTGCGATGATTGCTCTGGAAGGTTGTGTTGAAGTGAGAGACTGAGTCGCAATCGTGAAACATTAGCACATTGACACACGTGGCCCCGGCAGAGCAGGGCTCTCTGATTACAAGAGGGCATGACCTCCGCCCTGGCCCCTCAAAGCCAGGCAACCAAGAGGACCCTCCAGCTGCCAGGTCTAGGGGCTCACCTATGAAGGGAGGCCCCACTGCCCTGGAGGAAGTCTAAACCCACCGCTTACCTAATGACCTGTGGCCCTGGAGAGACTTCTGGTGGACTTCCCTGCTGGGGAGACGTCAGAGCTCCTGTCAGATGCTGGGTGGGTGGTCTGTCGATGTCGAGGCAGCTGAAAGCCTTGTCTGGACTTCCTCTTCTCTTCCTGGGGCTTGCAGTCAAGCTGCCTATAGTTCTGCCTCCAAAAGGCTGTGTGACTTTGTAAGGTTACTTAGTGTCTCTGAGCCTCAATTTCCTTGTCCGTAAATGAGGATAAAGATATCAAGCTGTAAAAAAAAAAAAAAGATATCAAGCTGTCAAGTTAATATGACAAATCATGCTACATGACAAATCAAATATTGTGCATAAGGGCCCCAGGGCAAAATCTCTAGATAAGACCAGGGGAGAGCAAAAGACTGTCAGGATAGCAGGGGCAACAGAGGCAGTGTTTGGTTTCCTTCTTTGTAAAGACAGCTGGGTCGGTATCTCAGGTTCATTGTTGATGCCTACAGCTTTTAAGGAGTCTGTAGAATGAACTTCTCCGAATGACCTTCTTAACAAGGGCTGTGTTTGCAGACAGGAGGCCCTGCCCTCTTGGATGTGTATGGAGAGTCAAAGGCTGATAAACACAGGTTAGGAACTTGTGTGCTATCCCTGAAGCAGCCCTGTGACAGATGTGGGGGTGTTCAGAGCTTAGGGAGCAGCGTGGGTAAGTTGCCCCAGTATCACCTTTTTATGCCACTAATGCATCGATGTTCACGTCTCCTACCTAAGGCCTTGTTTTCACAAAACTTCTTTGCTGTGAAGTCCCCACTGACAGCCACCAGTGATCCTCATGGTATTCACACTCTTGGGTAGTCTCCTCCTACACTGAACCAGAGATGATCTGTATGGCTAATGAATTGTTGTGGAGGTATAACGTGTGACTTCCAAATCTCGGTCATAAAAAGCATCATGGCTTCCCCCTTGGTCTCTTGGATCACTTGCTCTCGAGGAAGTCAGCTACCATATTGTAAGAACACTCAAGCAGCCCTGGAGAGGACTATACAGAGAGGAACTAAGGTTTTCTGCCAACAGTCAGCACTAAGATGCCAGCTCTGTGAGTGAGCCATCTTGGAAGTGAATCCTCTAGCCCTAGTCAAGCCTCCAGATGACTGTAGCCCACATACTGGCTGCAACTTCATAACAGCCCTTGAGCCAGCACTGCCCACCCACCCAAGCCACTCCTGAATCCCTAACCCACAGAAACCATGAGACTATAACCTTAATAAATAGTTATTGTAGTTTTAAACCACGAAGTTTAGGGATAATCTTTATACAGCAATAAAGATCTAATATAGAGCATCTCTAGAAAACTCCATACCTATGCTCCCATGTTAGTGGAAAGCACTCGACATTGAGGGGGCTGCATTTAGAATCAGACAGGCAGCTGAAAAGAGGGGTTACAAACATTTAACCCTGTGTTCCCAAACCCCTGGCTCACAGATCTGTATCAGAATCTCTCTGGAGACTTGTGAAAATACAAATTCTTGTGTCCTACCTGGGAAATTTGGATTCAAGAGGTCTGGTGTCCACAGATCTATATTTTACTTAATTCTATATGTTCCCCAGTAGTTTTTGATAAACAGACTTTTTAGATCTAGACCGATGTCCTATTTTAGAGATTAGGCAGGGCTGAGATGGGAAATGGCCCATCAAAGCCACAAAGCCAGGCAGGGACAGAGGAAAGAATAGAACTCAAGGTCCTAGAATTGAGGCTTGAGGCTCTTGCCCCAAATCCACAGATTTATCAGTGGAGTTCAGATGTCAAAACAGGAAGGCAGCTAGGGAGAATTCATCTCGGGTGTGGAGACACAGCGCTGCCCGTTTCCTCCAAGGAAGTGTTGGGTGAGTCCGGGCAGGCAGTAGGACAGGCTCCACCGCCTCTGTGGCTTGGCTAATCACACCCATCTCTGCACAAACGCCAGGGAATAGCACTGTAACGAGCCCGCTGTGCTTTTAAAGTTGCACTGAACCCAACATTTGAGTGAAGATGGCCGCTGGGTTTAGGATGGACTTCCAGCTGCCAGCCCCAGCCAAATGCCTCAGGAACAATCTGGATCGCTGTGACGGTCTTTATGTACGTGTGCGCGTACACTTGTGTGCATCGGAAATAATGGGCACGTGAATGCAAAGGTCTACATGTGGGCCCCGATACGTCGTGTGTGCACGTAAAATACGTGAACACACACATCTGTTTGTGTGTTCTGTGCTACCATCACATCCTGTACTCCAGCGAACACGCATGATTTGCAGATGCAGGAAATGTCTTTATGTCATGCATGATTGTTGTCCATTCTTGGTGCTACGCATGGTGATCTACAAAGCCAACATCCCATATTTGATCCGAGTGAGACCTGCCGCGGAGCCATCAACCCGTTGGCTTTGTAAATATTTGCAGGGCTCCAGTCACAATGGGCACTGAGAACTCTGTGAAGATCAAAGGCATCCCCTCTGCCGCGGTATTTGTAAGAGGAAGGGATGCAGCCAAGTAGGTGTGAGGGTGTTTGTAGAAACATTATTTGAGAAGGGCGTGGGGGCCAGAGGATCACCTACCAAGACTACCCCCCCAACCCCAGCTTCCCCCACATCGCTCTCACCCCGCAGTTTAGGGCTTCGGCTCCTCTCCCTGTGGGCCGATTTCCAGCTGCAGCAGGGAGGGGCGATTTTAAGGAGCTCGATGCAGTGTTTGTCAACTTAGCTACTCATCAGTCTCAGGCTTTAGTGTCCTAGTCCTAACAACTAATTGCTGGTGATTCCAGCAACTGCTCCTCTCTCGTTCTTCCTGAGGCTTTTGATGTATATGCTTCTATGAGAGTTATTCATCACGTTGTATTACAGAAATTTGTTAATGTGCCTGACTCTCCTGCCTCCTAGTCCTGGAGCTCTTTAGGGTCAGGAACGCTAGCTTGTCTACTGCTGTATCCTCAGGCCTTAGCCCAGTACCTGGGACCCAGGTGGTGGTCAGATTCTGAGTTAGGGCCTTGGTGCTGTAACCACCAATCCTTTCCTTGAACCCCAGAGCCTTAATACCAAGACCCCCGTCTTACGGCCTCACTCTAGACCCTTGCTGGAGTGACTTGTCTGCGACCCCAGGTTTTCCTTCTGGGCACCAGGCTGTGTCCTCCATGACTTCCACCAGTTCTTGCAGAAGCTGAACCACTGCCCCTGCCTCCCAGCCTATGCCGGATGGCAAACACGGATAACTTAAATTGAATGCCATCGAGGCTTTGCAGATGCAGGGGGCCTGGGGCACTCAGACTGCTGCCTGGCTGAGGCCACCACTCTTGAGATGCCTGCACGATGTCTCAGTGTCAGATTGCTACTTCCTAGTGCTTCAGGAGCCTGTGGAGTGGCAAGGTCCTGTCCTGATAAAGGATCATCATAACGATGATTATCGTTTGAATGATAAAGCTGTTGGGTATCTAGTACCAAGTGTTCTATGTACTTTAATTCTCACCGAGAAGGCTCTTTCATCCTCCACTTTACAGATGAAGAAACTGAGGCTCAGAGGGCTTAAATAACTTGCTTGAGATGACACAGCCTCTGAAGTCAAGACCAAGGGAAGTGGCACAATGGGGTTGAGGGGATATAGGTTATGGGCCTGGTCACTAATCTGCTGATTCACCCAGGACAACACACTCTTGGAGCCTTATCTGCAGAACAAGAAACACGAGAGCTACCTCCGTGGGTTATTATGACAATCCAATGAGCTGTGTTTGCAAAGTGTCTAGTTCAGAGTTTGACGCTTTGTAGGTACTTGCTCGATAAGAGTTTGTTCCCATCTCTCCTCTTCTTGGCCTCTTCTAGTTCTATCTTGAGTTCAGGGTCCCTGACAAAGAGGCAGCACACTGATGTAATTTCTGATCAAAACTGTCAAAGCTAGACTTTCCTCTTGTCACCTATTTCGTCGTCTCTAATGGGACATAATGAGAAAGCTGGCATTCACCAGTCTTTAAAAAATTTCCCTCATGACAGTAAATGTCCCCCCGCCCTTACTGTTAGATCATTGTGAATGTGACAAGAGAGAGCCTTATTGAGAAGCAATTATCCTGAGCAAATGAATTCCACACAAATTCAAAGGCAAAGATTACAATGAGAACAGAGACATACATTATTAGGTAATTAAAGTGGAAATCAAACAAGGATTAGGAACCCTGAGTCTCAAACATTTAGTTGTCATAACTGCCCTAATTAAAATGGTTTTTTAAGCACTCCTCCCCACTCGCCATGCATGCTAGAAGGGTTCTATTGCCCAGAAGACAATTGCAGCACTTATACTTATTATTAATAACTTGAAGGCTGATCCCTGGCAAACCTTTTCCCTGAAAGAAAAGGTATGCTGCCTCTTCATTCATGCCTTCAATTAGCAACTACAAAGTGAATGTCTTTTATTACACATTGTTTCATAGGCAGCCTTGGGGCCCACACCCTGGAGGTAAATGGGAGGGGGAGGCCTTCAGAGCCAAGCTGAACTGACTTGCATTACCCAAAAGACTGCTCATAATTTGCCAAACCAAGAGGGAGCCAGGGCCAGTTGCCTGCACATGGAGCTGGGCCATGGCCAGAAGGTAGGTCAGACTGGAAGGAATAAGGAGGGCAGGAACTGAGATGAATCACACAGCAGAGCAAGTCGCAAGAATGGACCAGGTAATGGACAGTGGGATTTAGTCTGTAAATACAGAGGTTCCTTAGGATACCTGTTACTTATTCAGCATCTGTCTTGCTAGACTGAATGCCTTTTAAGGACAAGAAACATGGCTGTATCCCCAATGCCTAGCACACAGTAGGGGCTTTAAAAATGTGTTGTTTAGTTGAATTCAATTAAAATGACATTCCTTTGATGTAGACCCTGATGTACTTTAAGAGGAGAGAGGCTTTGGAAAAGTTAAGCTAAGATGGACACCTACTAAGCCTGGCCTATAGTAGCTGCTCATTAAGAATGTGTTGAGTGAATGAATACATGAATGAATGAATGTCAAGGGCTGTTCTACACACTAGAATAGAAAGATGATTAATGCATGACTCTTGCCCTTGAATAGCTTCTAGATGAATGAGGGACACGGATTTGTGAGCAGTTAATGAGAACACTACCTAATCTGAGATGAGTCATACCATTTATCAGGCACAAGAGCTGGCATTTCATTTTCATTAATCTAGAGACTGCTGCCAGGATCATTTTTGTGGATCTAGAGACTTTATCTCCTCAACTTGAGTGTAAACTTTTTGAGATCAGAGACCTGTATAGTAGAAGGCTATCACTGGATGAAGGCATGAATGAAAAGGCAATGTAACTTTCCTTCAGTGTAAGCATTTGCCTGAGATTGTTTTCATACTGTGACCAATGCTGGGACTGTCTCCTGGAATAAATCCTAGGCATTGCATACAAGTTTTCCTCCTTGCTTAACAAGTACTTTTTCCTCTGACATTCTAGGTATCTCTAAAAATTGGGTTGGAGTGCTCTTAATAAATATCTGCAAACACTATGACAGATTCTAATGAGAGAAGGACAGAGGCATATGATTTGATCTCTGCTCTCAAAGGCACATCCTCTAGTTGAAGGGATGAAGCCTCGATCCACCAAAAAGATCACGGTAGCAGCACCCAAGCAGAGAAAATGAGATGCTAGGTCTCATTATTGATAAATAGTAACCAGCCTATTCTCTCCCCCTGCACCAAGCTTTTGCCAGATTCACCATTCCAGTTCTTTAGTACCATTGCCCTGCTAAATGAGTTGGTTAGGCTAGGAACATTGATTTATTAGAATGGACTTAAGTTTCCATCACTCTGGGTTAAAAATACAAAGTATTGACGGCCTAGGGCTGTCACAAATCACCCCAGGGCAGAATAGGTGACAAGCCACATGAGATGTGTAGGTAACTGATGAGATGTCAGAGGTGGGTCAGGGAACAATTCACTTGAGAGGTGGTATTTGAACTGTGCCTTGAAGGATGTATAGAATTCTCTGTGGGGAAAAGTGTGAGCACAGAGGGGAAAAGTGAGGAACTATGCTATGATTTGACATGTGTACCTTATCTTAGTTCATCCTCCCAAGAGTTTAATCAGGTAAGTCCTGATAATATCCGCCTTTGCATTTGAGGAAACTGAGTTCAGTTGGGGTTGAGTTCCCTGCCTACATGACATCCTGAACCAAAGTGGTCAAGCCAGGCCCAGAACCTGGTTGTAGAACTTTGAAACCCACTCTCCTGCCCCTCAGAGTTCTATGCCGGGGGGCTGGGTTTGATAGAATTGGAAAGTAAACTTGAATTCACAGAAATCAATAAGCTAGAGCATTTATAAAAGTAGAATTGGAGCCCTTTTCTAATTTTCTAGCCCTTTCATTTGACTGAGTCGTGTAGTTATTTTTGCCTTCACTTTGAAAGTGAAATCTCTGCAGGTTGGGGAAGCAATCATATGACTGACAACTCCAGTTGCATTCAAAGTCCAGGTCAGCTATTTCCAATGTCTGACTTCCGAAAGAAAACAGTTTTCTTTGAGGAGAGATTAAGAAACTGTGGCAGGAAAATGGGGGAACTGGGAGAAAGGGGCCCCAGGAAAATCATAGGATAAACATTACTTTGATTTTCAACATTCACATTAACCAGACACAGAGAATTCCAGTATTAGAGTTCCTGCAAAAACTGGGAGTGGGGGGGCCTCTGGCATTTTCTTAAGAGAAACTCAAATGATAAATAGAAAGAATTGCTCCAAATACCCCAAAAGAAGGACTTAGAGGAGAAATAGAAAGAAATAAATAGAAAGAAAGCTCAAAAGAAGGAGCCATGATATTTTTCAGAGTAGATACAGAGATGCTTAATAATTTACTTCATTGCAGGATCCAACATAACACTTGAAAGCTTCAATAAATAAGCATAACGGATTCCCTTTAAAAACGTATTGGTTGACAATTTATTTACTCCTGTATATGTACCTTATGGTATGTGACATGTTGCCCTTCCTCTCTTTGAAGAAAAGTGTTCTCTAGGAGGCTTTAATTAGTGCTGGCAGCTAAGGCCAGAAACTCTATCCTTTCCATATTTAATTTCTCTCATTCTGCATAGTGTCCAAGGCCTATCTTTCTTTCTTTTCATCTATCTTTTCTTTTCTTTTTTTATCTCCTCTCTCTGTTTCTGTTTCTAGCTCTCACTTTTTTCAGTTATCTCTTTTCTTTCCTTCCTCTTTCTCTCTTTTATCTGTTTCCTTCTCTCCTTTCTTTCCCCTTCCTTCCTCCACCTCTCCCTCCCTCCCTTCCCTCCTTCTTTCTTTCTTCTTCTTTCTTTCATTTGTTCCTTCTCACTCATTCAATCACATCTCAATGAACTTCAACAAATCTGACCCCAAGAGATCCCAACTGCATGGGGGAAAATATATAGGAAAACAATGCTACAGTATTATTAGTATTATAAATGATGTATGTAGGAGGTACATATATTAGGGTTAGGAAAAATTCTAGGCACATGAGTGATATATAAGTGAAAATTAATAAAAAGTTTTTAGAAAGCAATTTGAAACTATATAGCCAAAGCTTTAAAAGTGGACATACACATGGACCCAGTAATTCTACTTTGGGAAAACTATCCTAAATGATGGAGGAAAAAATAAATCCCTGAATATGGAAAAAGCTGTTTCCATAAGATATTTAACATTCAAAAGATGCAAAAGATGTTTATCATAACATTATTTATTACAAAAAGTAAACAAAAGTAATTCAAACTTGTTTTTAAAAAAAACCCTAAGTTGTTTAAAAAATAATGCTGCATCTACTCAATTAGGTCAGTTCTACCTGAGGTAGGGATTGGAGGTGGATTCTAGAAATGCTTCCTGGAAGAGTTGACAAGTAAGCAAAATTTTGGGTCAATAAACAAATAATTACTCCAGAAACAGCTTTAACAAATAATCTTGAGCAACTGCCAAGGGATCTGCAATATATAGGTGTTTTAACATACTTGTCTTTTATTATTCTTTATTGAACACTTACTATGTGGCATTTTGCTAGATTTTCAATTTCTGCTTTGACATATCTAATCTTATTTAAGTCTCCCAAGAATTCTGAAAGGTTAGTATAAGAATTATTATTTTAAATGTCAGGAAAATGAAGCTCAGAGAAAAGAAACAACTTGTCCAAGGTCAAACAAATAAGCCATAGTCATGGGATTGAAGCCTAGGTCTCCTTATTCAAAGTCTGTGCTTGTTCCAGTGTCTTCGCTGACCTGATGGGGATTTCTATATTGACATACAATAAAGTATGCAAAACTCATAAGCATCAAATACATCTGGAAGTGGAGAGGGTGGCCTTGTTCCTAGGCCATTGTGTTAGTTTTTTTCCCATTTGGAAAAAGGCTCCACACCATTCTTATTAAGTGGGCAGTGCTCCTCTTTGGAAAGCCCAAATTAAGACAGTAGTTATGAAATGTAGTTATTAAGAAGTTATTAAGACAGTAGTTTCCAGTCATGAAATCATGGCAACGTTTGCTTACTGTGGTTAGTCCGAAAGGCTGGTCAGGGCCGCAATGTACCGTACCCTTAATTGAATTAGATGTGTCAGCAGTTTGCACCACAAGTAGTCTCAGCCGCCCAGAGGAAGGTCATGTTTAAAACACCATCCCTCCCTCTTGATGCCACTTGGCCTAATCAGACACTGTCACCAAAGAGAAATGAGTACAGTGATATATCTCGTGGCGGTTTCCAAAGCATGTCTACATATATTTGGATTCTCACAATAATTGTGTAAGGTAAGACCAAGTAAGCTTCAGTACCCTTGCTTGACAGATGAGGAAATTGATGTCTGGTAAATGCAAATGCTATGGCAGTGCTGTAAATTGGTGCATTCATTTTGGAAAGTAATTTGAGCACACATATACAGCAACTTAAAACTATGCCTATTCTTTCACCCTAGAAATTCCACTTTGGAGAAACTCTCCTAAAGAGAGAACACAAAAATAAACAAAAAGCCGTGTGCCCAAAGACAATTATAACAATATTACTTGAAATAACTGTTAGGGAATTGTTGACCAAACCACAGCCTTGGCAAGGCCCACTTGCCTGGTGCTGCAGAAAACTAACCAGGAGAATTCGGGAGGGGCCAAAAGCAGGAGGAGACGACCAGCCTCCCAGAGTCCTTCTTGCTGGAATCCATCTTGGTTGAGAGATGCATACGCCACCAGGAAGGACCCTGAATCAGACCAAATATGGGCCAAGCAAGATAACTTGCCAGAGACAACCTGGAAACTAACCCCGTGACCATAAAACCTGAGACTGTGAGTCACGTGGCAGAGCAGTTCTCCTGGGTCCCCTTACCCTGCTGCTCTCTGCCCAGGCCCCCCTTCCCAATAAAGTCTCTTGTTTTGTCAACACGTGTGTCTCCTCAGACAATTCATTTCTGAGTGTTAGACAAGAGCCTGCTCTCAGGCTCTGGGAAGGGGTCCCCCTTCCTGCAACATGACAGTAACTGGAAACCACCAACATGTCAAAGCCTTCAGGAGGAAATTAGATCATGAGAGTGGAGCCCCCATGAATGAGATTAGTGCCCTTATAAAAGAGATCCCAGAGAACTCTTCAGATCTCTTTCTGCCATGTTAGGACACATTGAGAAGTCAGCAGTCTGCAACCTGAAAGAACCTGACCATGCTGGTACCCTGATCTTGGACTTCTAGCCTCTAGAACCGTGAGAAATAGATTTCTGTGGTTTATAAGCCACCTAGTCGATGGTATAGTTGTTACAGTAGCTTGAACTGACTAGGACAATATCTCTATAAGACAGGGACTATTATTACAGCTGAAGCTGAGGCATAGTAACTTCCCTCGGTCTCAGTTCGTAAGTGGCAGGACGGGGCTGCAAACCCAAACATTCTGGTTTCCGAGCCCACACTCATGCACACTGCTCTGCTGGCCTCTCTCTGACAGCTGAGAACCACAGAGTGCTTACTAGGTTTCCAGTTCTTACCTAGAACATCTCATTTCATTCTCCCATTAGTACTATGAGGAATATACTACAATTATTCCTACTTTTACAGATAAAGAAGCTGGTGTCTGAAGAAATTAAGTTCTTTGCTTAAGGTCCCCCAACTCTGATGCAGGCAGGCTGACTGGGGTCAGCCTGGGGTCCTTGCATTTGATGACTACAATAAACTGCCTGCTCCTTCTTGGTATTCATTCCTATCTTTCCTTAAACTTTCTGCAATGAAGATGCTTTTTATTGCGATTTCAATTAAATGTTCATCCTGCTGCCTTTTCTTGTAAGTAGAGTTTTATTGGAATTTACATGTAAATGTAAAATTCATTTACATATTATATATGGCTGCTTATGCTACAACAGCAGAGTTGAGAAACTGAGAGACAGACCATATGACCCACAAACCCTAAAAAGTTCACTATCTGACCCTTTATGGAAAAAGTTTGCTGACCCTTGATTTTAATCCTCAGTGAGCTTGTAAGGGTAACAAGGGAACTAGAATGCCAGTCTTCCAACCATCAATTTCTTGAAGGCAGTAGGTAGGAAGGGAAATGAGGAAGTGTGGCCTCTAAGTACATTTGTAGGTGTGATACAGTCATGCCTCAAATCTGCAGCTGGCCCTCTCTCTTTTCAGACTAGATCAGACTAGCAAAATCTAGAACAAATGGTGTGACTAGCACATTGTTTTCTTCTCTAAACCATTCCATGAAAGCCTGGACAAGCATAAAAGTGGCAATGAGTGACTCTGGCATCTTTTGTAAATTGCCAACATTAAAACCACTTTGAAAGACATGGGTGTGTCCACAGGATAAAAAATTTGAGCAGACAAGTGGGAACTGGAAGTTTTAAAGAGCATTCCAGTCATTTCAGAAGTTTCCCATCTAAACAGAAACTCAATAAATAGAAAGACTCGCCTTTTAGAACTAGAAGAGTCTTTCTGCCAGTGGGCCTTGGGGGCATTCCTGTTTGGGAGACGAGTGGAGTAATACTTAGCATCCCCTGAAATTGAAACAAAGTGTTCAGGGGCTAAAGAATAGACAATACAACCTCAGGACAGTGAAGCTAAATTACAAGCAACTGAAAAACTGGAGCCAATCAGGATTTATGCTAGATCAGTCACTGCCTCCTTAGGCTGAGGCTGTTCTTGTAAACACAGAAAGAAGTTTAAGGAGCTCTAAAGAAGTGAGAAGAAAAACATCTTTTGCGTACTTCTGTATGTTTTACATACTGTGTTAGACTGTCCTCATGCATTATCTTATGACATCTATTGGTGCTATACCCAACTTACAGATGAGGAAACTGAGGCTCAGAAAGACCAAAGAATTTGCTTAAGATTACACACCTAATAATAACAATAAGAAAGACTCACTTAATGCTACATGGTATAGTAGTTTAAAGGATGGACTCCAGAGCCAAAAGCTCTGGGGTTTGTATCTCGACTCTGCCTCTTACCTTGACTAAACCACTTAACTTCTCTATGGTTCATTTTCTTCACCTGTAAAGTAGGGCTAATATTTGCTCTCACCTTGAGTGGACATAAGAAGTAAATAAGTTAATTTGTACAGTGCTTAGAAGACTTTCTGGCACATAATAAGTGTTTAAATTAAAACTATGTACTAGGCAGTGTCCTAAGTACTCCTTATACATTATTCATGTAATCCTAACAACAACCCTATAAGATAGGTACTCCCCCATTTTATAAGTGAAAAATCTAAAGCCCCAAACAAATAAGCAATTTTCTCAGATAGTAAAGCCAAGGGGCAAATGCAAATAGCCTACTTCCAGAGCTGACACTTTTAACCATGCCACTCTGCTGCCTTTACCTGGTGAGGAGTAGAGGTCTCTCTGTTTCCCGTGCTCATGATCTAGATGTTTTATGACTTGGCACCCTCCTTGGTGCTGCAGCTCTGTTTGAGCATGTGTTCAATCACAGGAGACCCAAATGGCCCCAAGCCTCAGACTCTGGCTCACTTGCTAGGTCACCTACTATCTCCTGTCTGCGTTTGCCCTGCGTCTGGACGTGAATCCAAGGGCTCTCTCTTTATCAACCCTCAGAGGCTGTGTGTTATTTTTGTATTAGCAGAGAGACACTTTGCTCAGGATAGTTTCCAGCTGGGCCCTTTTAATGCCTTCAGTATGCTCTACGAAGAAGATTGTCTAGGAAGGAAATCTGGGCAAGAGACTGTATAGTAAAATAGAGAAGCCATGGCAGTTGGAATATAAGGATGAGGCTCAAGCCCTGCATATTAATTTGCTCGAGCTGCCTTAACTACGTACCACAGACTGGGTGACTTAGAAAACTATTCCTCTAAGCTCTGGAGGCTAGAAATCCAAGATCAAGGTATTGACAGTGTTGGTCTCTTCTGAGGCGTCTCTGCTTGCGGATGACCGTCTTCTCCCTGTGTCTTCACATGGTTTTCTCTTTGTGTGTCTCTGTCCTAATCTTCTCTTCTTATGAGGACACTAGTCATATTGCATTAGGGCTTATCCATATGACCTCATTTTACCTTAAGTACCTCTTTAAAGAGGCCCTATCTTGGGATACAGTCACATTCCAAGGTACTGAGTATTGGACTTTGGAGAGACACAATTTAGCTCATAACAACCAAGCTCCACCACTTTTTAGCTGTATGTCTTTGGGTAAGACATATAACTGCTCTAGTCTTTAATTTTCTTCCGTCTGTAAGATGGAACAAGAGAAAGACCTACCTCACTGGAGGATTGTTGTGTAAGGTAACTGTGCCAACATTTGGACCTGAAAATTTATTTTGCCTCCCAAGACTGTAAAAAACATAGAGATGATGGTAATATATTCAGAATCCTTGTCTGATTTTGGACATTGTACCTTAACAGGAACATTGGCAAATTGGAGTAGCCAGTTTGAGAGGGACCAGAATCATGAAGGATCTGGAATAAAGGACATGGAAGGAACCGTTGAGTAAACCTAGACATTTAGCTCAAAAAAGATGAGATATGGAGGGAGGATGCAGAGAGCCATCTTAAAATACTGTACACTATTATGGTGAAAAGGGGATAGAATTAGTCTGTTTGGTTTCAGAGAGGAGATCCAATGATAAAAATGTATAGGGAGAAAGATCTGGGCCCAACAATGAGAGGAGTTTCTAATAGTCAGAGCATCCAAAGTTGAGGTATTGAGTTTTCTTTCTCAGAAGGTGTAAGACCCAGGTGCTTTTTTGAGCATCTGCTCTGTCATATATGGTGTTAATCAGTTTCACAGAGTGGAGTAGAGAGAATCAATCCTGCACTGGGTGAGAGGTTGAAATAGCTAGCCTCTGAAGTCTCTCTAATTTTGAGGTTCTGTCTCCTGTAAACTATATTGCCTATGAGGAAGGAAAACTTATGTAAGCAAACTTTAGTTAATGCAGTTCTCTTAGAAGGAAACAGATGCTCATGAAACTTACTGCAAACAGTATAAATTTCTCATAAGGAACTGGGACTGGAAACTAAAATGTTTTCAGGGATAGAAGCAATTTCTCTCTCTCCCTTATTGTGTCTGACTCTCCAATGCCCTAGATTCCAGGTCACATTTCAGGCCCAGCACACTCAGCTACTCAGCTAGAACTGACTTTCAAGTCCCAAGGAACTAAGCTTGAGTAGAATGCTCATCCTTGGTTCACTGAGCTGGTAAGGGCAGGCTTGGATGGAGGGATTCCATGTTTCAGGAAGCTGTCATGACCCATCCGTATAAGAGTGGGTCAAAGCTTTCTGAACACGGGGCTGGGTGGCTGCCCTAAATCATGTTTACATGAGGATTTCTCAAACACCTGGATAGAGACTTTGGACTTGCTTTTCCCTCAGAGATTCTGATTCCATAGGTATTGGGTAGGGTTTGGAAAATTATATTTTTGAATTACTCTCCTGGGTGATTCTAACGCGAACCACCATACTACATTGTGATTCCATCCTTCATGGTGCAAACTTCCCCATTTCCCAATGAAAACACACCCTTACCTGTGGGGAAAAGGGAGCCCTCCTACACTGTTGGTAGGAATGTACATTAGTGTAGCCACCATTGAGAACAGTATGGAGGATCCTTAGAAAACCAAAAGTAGAGTTACTATATGATTCAGCAATCTCACTCCTGGGCATATATCTGGAAAAGATGAAAACTCTAATTAGAAAAGATACATGCACCCAAATGTTCATAGCAGCACTATTTACAATAGCCAAAACGTGGAAGCAAGCTAAATGTCCATCAACAGGTGAATGAATAAAGAAGATGTGGTTATATATACACAGTGGAATATTAGCCATAAAAAAGAATGAAATAGTGCCATTTGCAGCAACATGTGTGGACCTAGAGATTTTCATACTAAGTGAAGTAAATCAGACAGAGAAAGACAAAAAGTGATGAGTGATATCACTTATATGTGGAATCTAAAAAAGTGATACAAATGAACTTATTTACAAAACAGAAACAGACTCACAGACATAGAAAACAAACTTACAGTTACCAAAGAGGAAAAGCAGGGAAGGGATAAATTAGAAATTTGGGATTAACAGATATACACTTCTATGTATAAAATAGATAAACAACAAGGACCTACTGTATAGCACAGGGAACTATATTCAATATCTTATAATAACTTATGATGGAAAAGAATCTGAAAAAGAGTATATACATAACTGAATCACTTCACTGTACACCTGAAACACTGCAAATCAGCAATCAAATATACTTGAATTTAAGAAAACCACACACACCCTTACATCACAGGAATGTATCTGTACCTCTCATACAACGTCTATCATATTATCCTTACTCTAGTTTTGTTTTTTTTTTTAAATTAGTTAATTAATTTATTTTTGGCTGTGTTGGGTCTTTGTTGCTGCGTGCAGGCTTTCTCTAGTTGCAGTGAAGAGGGGCTATTCTCTGTTGCAGTGCACAGGCTTCTGATTGTGGTGGTTTCTCTTGTTGTGGAGCATGGGCTCTAGGCACACGGGTTACAGTAGTTGCAGCACAGGGGCTCAGTAGTTGTGGCTCACGGGCTCTAGAGTGCAGGTTCAGTAGTTGTGGCTCACGGGCTCTAGAGTGCAGGCTCAGTAGTTGTGGCTCACAGTCTTAGTTGCTAGTTTTGTCTTATATCTCTAATTTACTTATGTGTTCCTGGACGGCACAGATTATTTCTTCTACATCTTGCCAATTCCTACAGCATTTACCACAGTGCCAGCACAGTGCTGATTTCCCATAGAATAAATATGGTTCTGAGAACCTACAATAAGCTACATTAATAAAATGTTTTCTACCTCCCCAACCCAGGCAGGGAAACCCACTCGAAAATGGCTAATTGTTCTGTGATTAGGCATAGCTGGGTAGTCAGGCTGGGATGAGGGTGATTAATTACAAGCGCCCGCTGTGCTGCCCCAGAGGCTGATAGCCTATGTTACACAGTCAATTAGCTACCAGACACAATCATCTAGGTTGTTATTTATTACTGAGTATGTCTGAGCAGTGAATCCTGTGAGGCAGAAAACAAATGTGGGCCTCCAGGCAGAAAAACCAGAACACATGTTGGGGGGACCAGGGACCCCTGAACAGGGGCCATTCTCTCCAAGTCAGGCAGCTGGAGAGGTTCCAGGTCCTCCCACCCACAGCTCTCAATACACAAGATGAGGAGGAGCTAAACAAATTGAGTTCGACCAGGGTGTGCCAGACAGCAGCAAGGCTCCAGAGTAGAGAACACAGAAAATAAGAAGATTCATGCATGAGAAGTCAACGAGCTGGTGGTTGAGGAAGAGGCATGCACTGGAGAAAAGAGAGATGACAATGCATGCTTTAAGTAGCTTTCCCTGGCCTCAGTAGATGGGTTGTAGGTGAGAAATCAAAAGACAGCTCATGAATGCTGTGGATCATCATTACTGGAAGGCGGAAGAACTTCACTTTTCACAAAGATGACCTGGAAGGAGGTGGAAAGCCAGCCAGATCTGGAGAATAAAAGGAAGAGTACTGCAGGAAAGAAGGGGAAAAAGAAAGCTTAAGCTTTGTAGACACCTCCTCTCAGACATTGTACTTGATGTTGTTGAAAGACAGTGTTACGTAGTGGAAACACCATGCGTACTGGGGTCAGATTCAACCTGACTTTGAAAATCCTGGTTTCTGCCACTTACCTTGGGCTAATTTCTTAACCCATGTGGGGCTGTTTCCTAATCTGTGAAGAGGGAAAAAGATATTTATCTCAATGTGTGGTTATGAAGATAGAATGAGATAATCACGTATGTGGAACACCTGGCTGGTTCTCAAAAAGTGATAATTCATGTTATTATTACTGCAGTTCAAAACAGACCCACAAAGCTGGCTTATCCATTCCACAGATGAAAATGAGGGAAAAGATGTAATTTATCCAAGATTACAAACTGGTAAATGGCAGAGTCGAAATTTAAACTCATATCTGTTTGACTCCAAAGTACGTGTCTTTCCCAGTACATCTTAAAGAGGATGGGGCAACACAGTATATTTAAGGGAAAATGGGTACAAAATTTTGTGTAGAAGTGAAAGTGCATAGAAAGAGGTGTGCTTGCGCATGCTAAAAATTTAGTCCAGGATGAAACTCACCATTGGCTTCAATTGTTTTGAGCTCCCTGCCCACTTCTGTCCACTTCCCCTATACCTCTTCCCATCACTTCCTCTGGCCTTGCTTCCACTGGCTTCTGTTTCTCCCTGTCATCCTTATGCCTGAGCATCCAGGGCAGCTTGGCAATACATTGGAGAATTTTCTCCCTTCTTAATAAACTGAGCAGATCCCCCAGTAGAATTTTCCAGACCTCAGAGATGAAAAACACAGCTCTGTAATGTCACACTTAGCCCTTTTTCTCCACAAGGGGATCCCACACCAACAGAGAAGTGGGGAGAATAGAGTTAAGAACCAGTTTCTGAGAGGGTTAGGGACCAACAGCTCTCCTTTGATCCTGGAGCCCAGTGACAACGTCCAGTTCCTTAGGCTAGACTCCTGCCATTGTGATGAATTATCTTTCTGGTGTCTACTTATGACCATTTGCAATTTTGCTCCAAATAATTCCCACCCATCCACACTTCCACATGAAATTTGTGTCCACTGGTGTTTGACCCTAGGAACTGAGAGTCAGTTTCTCTCTAGGAGGCTCTTCAACTTCCAAGTAACTGCTCATGGCACAGCTACTGTGATGAGGTAGTTACATACGTCCACTTTCTAGTCACCCCTGAACATTAGTTCCAGGGTAGCTGTTTCCCCTGTTGCAATATTATTACTGTTGTTACTCTTTTAGGTACCAGCTCTACAAGCCAATTTTCTTAGCCAGGAAGCCCAGATTCTTCTTTTTCTTCTTCCTCTTCTCCTCTTCATCTGTACCCTCCTCCTCATCCTTCCTCCTCTTTTAGAATAGAAGTAATTGTATCTCTGGGTTTTCTGGAAAGAAATCCCTGCCATTTCCTCCAAAATTATAATGGCTAACATGGGGCTAAACACTAAATCCTTAAACCAGGACTTAAAAGAAACTTAGAACTAAATTCCCAGGAAGCATTTCTTGGACCTTGAGCACTCTTACATGGGGATGATGACTGGGGGCTCTTCTGCTAGAGCAATGGTTCTCTGAGTCTAGTTTGCATTAGAATTACTCAGTTTCTAAAATGTCTACCATGTTCCCTGGTGATGTTGATGCTGCTGGTCTGGGGACCACTTTGAGAACCACTTTATTAGAAGACCTCTTTACTTCTTCATTGCTGAAGTTTAGCTGCTATATTAGGATTCTGGGAAGCTCTCCACTCTCCCTTCTGCTGACCTTCTGCTCTTAATTAGGGCCAAGAATGGTCTCTAGTTGGCTTTTCCTGACATTGACTTTTCCAAATGGTGAAAACAATCTCCCTTTGAGAGTCAACACAAATGGCACCAAAGAATGACTCTATTTAGGCACGCTCTAAAATAAGTTGACTTCTCAACCTGAAAAGCTCATTTAAGCCCAATTCCAAGGGGAATGTCAAGTGTGTGAATTATATGGAAATCTTGCACAGCAGGGAAAGTAAATATGGAAATACTATTAGAAGTGTCATGTTTCTTTTTCCTTTGGGTTATAACATGAAAAAAAGACGTTCACTTACTTGGCCACTTTATGTTTGTTGTTTAACAACCCTCTCCCCTGATGCCTTATTTATACACACATAAACTCACATAGCAAAAGGCTATATGTGCATTCTCCTTATCAAATGATCTGGTACATTTGATTTTTTAAAAAGAAAACACAGCTGAAAATTCTGCCTTGGTTCAGAAAAGAGAGGGTAGATAGGGGAAAGAGATTTTCTCCCATTTTACCCAGAGGCTAAGATGAAACTATAGTTGGTTCCCTCTGCATAGGATTTCCCTTAAGGGTTAGTTCTCCTAAGTAGGATACTTTGAGCAGGGCTCCCCATTCAGGACATAGGGCTTGGGGCAACCCTGAGCAGTTCAAGGCTCTGAGACAGTGTTTCCCACTATAGCTGGCACCACAGGATGTGCACAAGTATTAAGTAGGATGAGTTTCAGAATCAAATACATTTGGGAAATGCTGGAATAAGCAGTTAAAGAGTTTATTTATTATAGATAGGACTTCTCAGAGCCTTTATCTTGGTAGTGTTCATTATGGATCTCTTAGAGAAAGGATAATTCTGTAGAAGTCTCATAAACTTAATTTTTGAGTAGGAAATACAGTCATATGATTCAAAATTCAGAATGTATAAAAGGGTATACACTTCAAGAATCTTATTTTCTTCATCCAGTTCATCTCACTACAAGCAACATTACTTTCTTGTATATCCTTCTGGAAATATTTTATTTGTATATAGCAAATATATATATTTTTCTATCTACTTCTAAACAAATGGTATCATATTATAAACACCAGTCAATATATCCCTAATTTTTCTCTTACCAAATATTTTTTTCCATGTCAGTACATTAAAAAGCATCCTTATATTTTAATGACACCATTTCATGGCTGTGTCAGTTCTATCTTTTGTGAATATGCAATTTTTTTTCTAATTTTAAGTTATTAGAAACATTGCTGCAATACATAATCTCACATAGAGATATTTTTACATATGTGAGACAAATTCCAAGAAGTGAAATCCTCACATCAATGTATATATAATACAGAGTGTATGAGAGTGTCATATCAAATTTTTGGAGATTTGCCAAAATGATAGGTGAAGAATGATGTTTTTGGTGTAGCAATAACTTGTTTTTTTCTTATTAAGAACAATGTTGAACATTCTTTCATATATTTAAGAGCTGTTTATATTTACTTTTCTGTGAATTCTTCATGAAGTTTGCTCTTCTCCTGTTGGATTGTTGGTCTGTTTTTGTTGATCTGTAAGAGCTCTTAATGAAATTAGCCCTTTTTTAGATGAGTTGAAAATATTTTTCCTATTTTTTTCTTTGCCTTTTATCTTTGATTCTGGTGTCCAAGACTTTTTAAATGTTAACAAAATTATTAATTTCTTTTTAAAGACATCTAGATTAAAAAAAAATCATAGTTTAAAAGCGTTTTCTGCTCTGAAATTGTACAAGAATTCTTCCAGTTTCTTTTAGTACTTTTTTTTTTTTTTTTTTTTTTTTTTTTGGCAGTACACGGGCCTCTCACCGTTGTGGCCTCTCCCGTCGTGGAGCACAGGCTCCGGACACGCAGGCCCAGCGGCCATGGCTCACGGGCCCAGCCGCTCCGCGGCATGTGGGATCTTCCCGGACCGGGGCACGAACCCGCGTCCCCTGCATCGGCAGGCGGACTCCCAACCACTGCGCCACCAGGGAAGCCCAGTACTTTTTTTTTAAAGATTTTTTTTTGATGCAGACCATTTTTAAAGTCTTTATTGAATTTGTTACAATATTGCTTCTGTTTTATGTTTTGTGTTTTTTGGTCATGAGGCATGTGAGATCTTAGCTCCCCAACCAGGGATCGAACCTTCACCCCCTGCATTGGAAGGCGAACTCTTAACCACTGGACCACCAGGGAAGTCCCAGTACTTTTATGTTTTCATTCTTACATTGAAACAGTTGATTCTTTTGAAATTTATACTGGGATAAAGCATGGTTTATACATCCATTTTTTTCCCATATGGTCAACCATTTGTGCCAACAACAATTATTGGATAACCCATCTTGCCTCCAATAATTTGAAATACCACTCTTTATTATTTATTAAGTTCCTGTGAGTATGGAGGTCTATTTCCAAACTTTTAATTGTTACATGGATTACTTTCCATTCATGCATCAATAGCATACTGTTTTAATTATTAAGGCTTTATAGTATGTTTTAATGTCTGGTGGGCTTCTTCCCTTGTCACTCTTGTTTTTCAGAATTTTCCTGACTATAAATTTTTGTTTATTTTTACAATGAACTTTAAAACTAGCTTGTCTGATTGTTTAAAAAATTTCCAATTGGTATATTTATGGGATTGTTTTAATCTTGTAGATTACCTACCACGAATTGACATCTTCTGAGTTTGCAGCTTCCTGTCCAACAAAATAGAATGCTTTTTTTCCCATTTGTTTAAGCCTTTTTGAATCCCTCAAAAGAGCTTAAATTTTTTTATTACCAAGATCTCACAGATTTCTTATTAAATTTATTTCTAGATATTTCATGTTTTGTTGCTATTGTAAATGGTCTTTTCTGCTATTAATATGAGGCTTTTTTTTTTTTTGAAGAGACTAGTGGTCTGTAGGACCACCTTGAGAAATTCTACTCGATATTGTGCATCCTCTGTGCTCTAAGTAGTGTGTGTCCTGGATGAGGAAATTACAGTTCCACAGAGCATCCAGAGACCGTGTGAGGAAGGGGAGGAGGAAGACTGTTCTTTGGCCTTTGGAAGAGTTGGATAGTTTTGGTCCCATTCTGTGTTGTATAGAAGTACTCATAGAATATCTGAACTGGAAGGTTGTTAAAAGATCAAGTGATTAAATTCTCTCATATGGAGATGAGACAAATAATGATCAGAAATTTAAAAATGACCTACTGATGTTGGGCAGAGTCTAGGTTCTGGTCCACTTCTGTGAATGTCTGGGGCTTCCTGTAGCTTAGCTTCTTTGCCACGAGTAATAGACAACACCCTCTTATGCTGTCCTGAATTTCTTCATGATTTCCTGAGGGTTTGAGGGAGTGTACCCAACATTTATTTTGTCCTAATTCTGTACCAGACACTGTATCACCTACTGCATCCACACTGGTCTTTTTGACACTGCACATTCCCATCTTCTGGCCCTGGGCAATCTTGACTGACCTGCCTTCCTATTCCGGTAGAAGCTTTATCTCTTTTCTAGACCTAGACAAATGATTGGATCAATTTGTCATTGCACGTGCAGTCAAAGCTTGGTTGTCTGGTATGTGTGAAACATGGCTATGGTGCAATAGGGACCTGAAATGAGCTCTCCTATCCAAAGGGGTTCAGAAAATGAAGAGTTGCTTCTCTTGTTGAATAGCAACAGGGTCTAGAACCCCACATACTCTGCTTCCTCCTTGATTCCCCAACCCTTCCCATTTCAGGTAATAGGAGCTTAACTATGGAATAGTTTAAGCCTGATTTAGGTTATTGATGATTCTTCAATCTTTCTTTGACTTTCATGAGGATCTCCTTCCCTCTCCCTTTCGTGGTCAATCAGGAATTGAGTGCAGTTTACCATCAAGGTTTTTTATTGATGATAATCACAGCATTAAGCTTTTTCCATACAACCTGGTGGGAGGAGCACTGACTTGGGGAAGCAAAAGCCTTGGGCTGATGATTTGCTCTGATGGCTAACCTTTGTATGACTTGATGATGGTCACCTAAACTCTCAGGTTTATTTCCTCCTCCCATCAATGGGAGACAATAAATGAACTGTGGTGAAGTATTACTCAGTAGTCAAATTATAAGAATTACAGTGATATGCAAAAATCTGGGTGGATCTTAGTAATATACATTTTGTGTTTATTTTTACTTTGTTTGTTTTGAAGCCACCTCAAGCTTACAGAAAATTTGCAAGTACAATCCAAATGCCTTTCTTTTTTTTCTGACTCATTTGAAAATAAGTTGCCAGTCTGATACTCTATCACCTTTAAATAATTTAGGGTATATTTTCTACATAGAAGGGCATTCTCTTACATAACCACAGTACAACCATCAAAAATCAAGAAATTGCATTAATATTTGACCACCATGTAATCCTCAAACTTCATTTAAGTTTTATTAATTGTTCCAAAATGCCTTTTAGAGCAAAAGAGTCTAGTTCAGAATCACATGTTACATTTAGTCATCATGTCCTTTTAGTCTCCTTCATCTGGAACAGTTCTTCAATTTTGCTTTGACTTTCATGACCTTTATACTTTTGAAGATTACAGCAGAGTTATTTCATAGACTGTCCCTCAGTGTGAGTTTGTCTGATGTTTCCTCATGACTAGATTCAGATTATGTATCTTTGGCAAGAATATCCCAGAAGCAATGCTGTACTCTTCACTGCATCCTATCAAGCACATGATTTTGATTTGTTCTATTGCTGATTAATTTCACTTTGATCCCTTGATTAAGATGGTGCCTGCCAGGCTTCTCTGCTATGAAGTTGCCCTTTTTCCCTTCAGCAATATAATTTGAGGTAAAAATAGTAAGTCCAGAAATTTTAAATGGTATAATGCCATTTTATAAAGTTAAAAATAACTAAGTTAAAAAAAAATGCTTATTAGGAATATATATAGATGAGATAAAACCACAAAAAAAAGAAAGCAGGGGCTTCCCTGGTGGCGCAGTGGTTGAGAGTCCACCTGCCGATGCAGGGGACATGGGTTCGTGCCCCGGTCCGGGAGGATCCCACATGCCGTGGAGCGGCTGGGCCCGTGAGTCATGGCTGCTGAGCCTGTGCGTCCGGAGCCTGTGCTCCGCAACGGGAGAGGCCACAACAGTGAGAGGCCCACGTACCACAAAAAAAATAAATAAATAAAAGAAAGCAAAGGAATGATGAACACAAAATTCAGCTTGGCAACTATATTTGGTAGAAGGAGGTGGGGAGGTGGGGAGATGAGAGGGGAAGGAATGCACAGGTTTATATAAGTTATTGCCAAGTTCCTGGTGTTTGTGTTGGGTGGTGGGCTCAGAGAGGCTTATTTTATTGTTAAAAACAAACAAAGTAAGAAGTAAAAGAAGGCTATGCTTGTACCAAAGCATAGTGAGAGTGAGTCAAGAACCATTGATTATGATTAATCCAATTCTATGCACTTAAGGTCCCATTTTTAAAAGTTAAAGATTATTTGATAGGTAGGAAGTAGAGAGATATTGGAGAGTGGAAGAGAAGAACTTCTACTTTCACGCCGAAACCCACGGCCTTCAGCCCTAGCAACAGGGATTGTGCTTTTATGAAGGAAGCCAAACACTCCACATCCTTCTATTCCCTTAGCCATAGCTGATGGGTTGGAGCCCAGAGAACAGACTGTACAGACTTAGGAAAGCCACAAAAGCTTAGAGCATTTTGATAATAAAATCTAGGAAAATTCTTCTTCCTGGAGCAATTTTGCATCCCCAGGACGTTTGCATTTTTCCAGCTTCATTTCCCTTTTGCAAGAACGCATGTGGACTTCCCAGTGCTCTACCTCATCCAAGCCCTGGCTCATGCATGTATGGCTTTGGCACAGTTGATACAGATGAGCTTTTATTGGAAAGAATCCTGGGTTCTAATCCCAGTTGCATCTTTGATCGCTAAATGACCCAAGGCAAATTATTTCTCTTCCATAGGCCTCGATTTATCTAGCTGGGATTATCTACCTTTTTTTTTTACTCCAGAGATTCTGATTTAGTAGGTGTGGGTAGAGCCCAGGTAGGTGTATTTTGAAAAAGCTACTCAGATAAGAATCAATGTACTTGTTGATCTCTACATCCCATTCGCACTCCAATTGTCTTTTGCTTTCCTGGGGGTTACGCTCTGTGATGGATGTCCACTGAGGTGAGTTTTCTTCTGGAAAGTGATCACACTCCACAGAGGTTGGTAGCCAAATGCTTGCCCTGTGACTCCCACCCTTAGCTGTAGCTAATTTATCTAGGGATTGTCACCTGACTCAAAACAGGTCAATTATAATCTCTTTCCTGGGAATTTGGAATTGGGACAAAGAGATTCCAGTCTCAATCTTGGGCATTCTCTTGAGTCACAATGGAGATTTCTGTATGGTAAGTTTGGGAAACAAAGAAAAATTTTAGAATGAAGCTGTTGCACTGAAAAGAGGAGAGAGTGCACAATGAGTTCTCAATTGTTCTTGACTTCTTGGTTCTAGTCCCTCAGGATGCCTGGTTTCCTTCATGCCCTTATATGATGGGTAATTTTATGTGTCAACTTGACTGGGCTAAAGGATGCTCAGATAGCTGGTAATTCATTATTTCTGGGTGTGTCTGTGAGGATATCTCTGGCATCAATTGAATCAGTATATTGAGTAAAGAAGATCACCCTGCTGAATGTGGGTGGCCATGATCCAGTCCACTGAGGGTCTGAATAGAACAAAAAGGTGGAGGAAGGACAAATTCATCCTCTTTTCTTCAGCTGAGACATCTATTTTCTCCTGCTCTTGGGCACTGGAGTTTGGGCTCTTGACTTTCAGACTCAAACTGGGACTTACACCATCAGTCCCCAGATTCTCAGGCCTTTGGGTTTGGACTGAATTATAACACTGACTTTCCTGGTGTTCCAGCTTGCAAACAGCAGGCTGTGGTACTTCTTGGCTTCCATAACCACATGAGCCAATTCCTGTAATAAACTTATATATATATACACGTATATATATTCTATTGGTTTTGTTTCTCCAGAGAATCACACTGACTGACACACTTTGGGTAGATGAGATGATGAAATAATAAAGTCTCCTTTATTTTGCTTTAATAGACTCTTTTGAGATAACTGGCGTGGTAATTTGCTCTCTCCTGTTCACCGCTCAGCTCATCCTGTTTCATCATGGACCATAAGAACTTCACTGTGGGTTGATGGATTATAGACTGAATAGCTATAGCTAGAAAACAACCTACTGAATTGGGGGTTGGAAGTGGGAAAGTCAGAGGAATGTAAAAGTAAGCTAAAGTTCTTAGCTTATCAGAGGAGATAAATCTTACTAATTCTACACATTAGAAAAATATATTTGAATATGCATATCAAAATTTTGAGAGTAACCGCTGAAAAGTTGAATGTAAATATGTATTTCCTTAAAGTAATTGGAGTAACACAAAATAGGCAGAGGAAACTTTAGACCTTTTAATATTATAGATCTCCCCATTAGAAAAACGAAATCAAAACCAGGAAGTATCCCTCAATGAAAAGATCTATGATATTAAATCAATAATGAGAAGTCACCTTTGTCCTACCAAATTGACAAACAAAACAAACAAAAAATATAATATCTAGTATTGGCAAGGGTATAGAGAAATAAACTCCACATGAACTTTTGGTGTAAATAGATATTGCTACCATCTTTCTAGAAGGAAATTTGGCAACATATGTCAAAGCTGTGATTTTTGACTCAGAAATTCTACTTCTAGGAATGTATCTTAAGGAAATAATTAAGAATGTATCCATTCTTAATTATGAATGTTAGTATTCATTCTAACATGGTTTATAGTAGTGAAAATGTTAAAATAACCTAAATGCTCAAAATTATGGTATTGTTATAATAAATCATACTACTTCCATGCTTCAAAACACTAAGCAGCTATTATCAATTATAATGTAGGTTAGTATTTATTAATATGAAATGGAAAGACATTCACAATAGTTTGTTAAATAAGAAATAGCAAGATACAAAGCAATATGGATTGAGCTTTTATAAAATTAATATGTATCTCTATATGCATAGAAAAACACTGAGAAGAACTCATACCATGGTATCAACTGATGTGTTTTTCTTTAAGAAATAAACTTGATTGTTCATTTTCTTCTTTTTGCCTGTCTTCTACAGTGATATTTTTATGATATAATAATATCCTTTTTAATGTGACTTAGAGTTTACCTGGATCTTTCACACTTATGATTCCATTGGAGCCATGTAACAGCTCAGGAAGTTGAGCGAGGAAAATAGTTTCATCATCCACTTTTACCCACGAGAAAACAGAGCTAGTAACTGGTATCAATTCTTGGGACTTCTTCATCTAAGGCCAGTACTCTTTCCCCTGCACCATGAGCGAATGGTACAGTGGAAGTGCCAAAGTTCTCAACAAAAGGATAAGCCAGTTGGAAATATCAATAAGATGTAGTGTGACACATTAAATTCATGTGGGTCTGTGGACAAAATGGGAACAGAATGCTAACCAAGAACAGAGGAATACCACAGGTACATGCATAGGAATTGTAGCTATGCAAAAAGAAGTATGGACACACACACTCACATACCTATCATCCTGGGCATATGTTTATAGAGATATTAAGAGACTGGAATTTTTCTGTATAGAATTTTGAAGGTGCATTCTGGGTGGTGAAAGTAGAACCAAAGTCTGCCAATAAATGGGCAAACCAGGGGACAAGAAGTCAGATCATATTAAGTAGAAGGAAGGGCAAGGGATTGGAGTAGACAGTGGGGGTAGAGTGACTAGCTTTTCTTGTTTGCCCTGGACAGAGGGGTTTCCTGGTACCAAGGAATTTTTTAGTGCTAAAACAGGGAAAGTCTTGGGCAAAATGGGACAAGTTGGCCTCTCCAGCATTGAAGAGAAGTGGGGATGGGTTGAGGCAGAGCTCAAAATTTCAGAAAGCCAGAAAAAACAGAGTGAGCAGGGCAAAAAGCTGGACAACACTTGTACCCCTCTTTTAACTTCTTTTATTTGAAGAGGCAAGGGTTTGCTGTCGTGTGCTGGTTGCTAGAGGGAGAGAACGCATGGCAGGGCTATAGCTAGGTTCTAACTATAGTTGGGCCAGGGGAGGGATTTGACTCAGTTTTCTTGGAGATCTTTTATCTCACCACTAGGCTCCAGTCTCAATTTACAGTAGAGCTTAGCACTTGAGAGCTGCTGAGTTGGGCATTTGACACCCTGGGTTTACAACTTGGCTCTATTGTTGCCTTGCTGTGTGACCCGGGGCTAGTTCCCTAACCATTCTTTGCTTCAATTTTTACATCTTTAAAGCAGAAATAATCATAATCCTACCTTATAAAGTTGCAATGAGCATCCAAAGACATAATACTTGTAAGTATAGTGCCTGACACATATCATGCTCCTAAAATGCTAGCTGTTGTTAATACAACCACATGACCTGGAAACCACAGTAGTCCCAGTGGAGTCAGTGGACATTTGCTTTCTTTTTTCTAACCATCTGGGCACAAAAGTCATTCTATGTTGAAATGGTCTTCTAATTTCTAGTTCCTATTCCAACCACTTCTGATCTTATTCCCATCTTCTGTCCACACTCCACTCTCCAAACTTCTCCTTGCCAGGATCTTTCTCTGCACTTTATCCTTTAAAAGTGTCCTCAAGCTTCATTTCTTTTTGCAAAGGTACCATTTCACCCTTCTTCTGCACTCCCTCCAAGGAACATGTTTGCATTATCAGCAAAGACCTTCTAGTGGCAGAATATCTCAATTGAGAGGCACTATGAGGTTTGCAAATTATGCCTGTAGACCCTTCCACTCATACTGCAAGACCCTTCACTCTCACCCCTGTGATGACTAGGAATAAGGCTGGTCCTTGCTTACTTTGCCTGGATGTGGTCTTCATGGGGCTGAGAGATGGCAAGCAATCATAACTGGGTCAAATCTGAATTGGGCAAGTGCTTGGCCATTATAGCCAATAGGGGAGAGGTAGGCCTCACTGTAGGAAAAAAGAAGAAATTTTTGAACTGATCTCTGGAAACCTCAACCCATAACTGGTTTTTAATTTTTGGAAGTGCCCTAACCTCAGTTGTCAATACTATTACCAGCAGAAAATAAATAAGCAAAAACTACATAGCCATGTGGGTTTGGTTGTGGAAGGTGAATTGTCTTTGTGGCTACATGGGGTCATTTCCAGAGAATTTCCCATAAACATTAGTGAGACAAATACTGACAACTGGGAAATGCTACAGCTGGCTAATGCAGGTAGGAAACAGGATGAGATCTTCCTGATCTTGCATGGTATTGAGACAAATTCCACTGAACATTACTCTGAAGGGGCCTTTCCCTGTCAAGACTTAGTCCTCACTATGGGCATTGGATAGCATTACCTGAAAGCACCCCACACTTTCCCTGAATTTCCAACGGGCTTTCACTCAGTCATTCATTCATTCACCATTTATGAAGGCACTGAGTTGACTCAGGGATATAGGGATCCATAAGACATTGTCCTTTCCCTTGAAAAGCTCACAGTCTAATGTGGGAGGTCATTATTCTTAGAACTGTATACCAAAGGTCTGGGAGTGTATAAGAAGGGGTGACTGTGATAGGCCTCAGGGGGATGCGCTGAAGTTCGAAGGAAAGTCTTTCAGAGGGGATAATGATAAAATAAACTTCAAACTGGAGTCTTTCAGTTAAAACAGGGGAAGTGATGATGGGATGGTGCCATAGGAGGAGGTGTTTTTAACAAGGATACAGAATATTAAGTACCCACAGACCATGCAGGAGATATACACGGGGAAGGTAAGAGTGGAGAAATCAGGGTGGAACATGCTAGGTTATGTAAAACAAACGGAGGACTGTGCACTTTATTCTTTAGGTCGTGGAGAGCCATTGAAAGGCTTTATATAGAAAAGATTCATCGTAGGAAGCTTGCTCTGGCAACCCTGTGAAGGATGAGTTTTATGGGGATAAATTGGAGTTAAGATTGGTTAAGAGGCTCCTGTAATAGTTGAGAGTAATAATGGCCTAAACTAAGGCAATGTCAGTGGACATGAAGAGCAGTAAAATTTGAAAATATAATAATAATAATATCATGATAGTAAACAATTACATAGCATAATATACGGCACTATTTCTTTCTTTCTTTTTTTATTTTGCTGTTGAATTTTATTAAGCACTTAAGGAAGAAATAATACACATTTAACATAAATCTTTTCAAAAAATAAAGGAGGAGGGATGACTGATCAATTCTTTTAATGAGGCCAGTATGAACCTGATATTAAAATCTGAGAAATTGGAAGAGAGAAAGAAAGAGAGAAAGAAAGAGAGAAAGAAAGAAAGAGAGAAAAGGAAAGAGAAAGAAAATTACAGAAATGGCTTATTGATATATGCAACAGCAAGAATGAATTTCAAAATCATCGGTACATAGTTTATGATTCCATTTACATAAAATTCTAAACAAGTTGTAAAATGTTTATATGGCACTATTTCTAATACAACAAACTAGGAAGTAGGTATTATCATTATCCCCATTTTAAAGATACTGAAACTAAAACCAGCTAGGTTAACAAACTTGCCCAGGGCCATTTATTACTGCAGTGGCCAAGGACCAGGAGGTGAGGATATGACTGTACCTGCAGTCAAAGCCTCATTTACCTTGGCATGAATTAACCATGCCAAGGTCCAAGAGGGATCTGGAATGAGCTCAGCTTTCCAGTAGAGCTAAAAATTTAGGTTTCTGCCAAGATTATCCAAGGAGAGCTACTCCATCAGTAGTAAGATATGGAAGACTGAAACTTGAGAAAGAAGTCTGAGCTGGAGGCATAGGTTTAGGGATTATCAACAAACAAGTAGTAATTGAAGGAAGTCTTATGAGTGAGAGGGCTTATTTAAGAAGAAGAAGTTGAAAGGAGATAATTAGAGATGAGACAATACCAAACCGGAAAAGTTTTAGGACCTCACGGAATATCAACATTTAAGGGTCTGGTAGAAGAAAATCTATAAAGGAGATGGAGAAGGAACATTTGGAGAGGAAGGAAGCCTGCTATTAGTGAGTTCATGGAGGCCAAAAATAAGAGACCTTTAAGAATAAGAGAGAGAATATTAGGGTCGGAGCCTGCAAAGGTACAAGGTACGAGTCAAACTGTAGAGTGTCCCTCAGTTTTAGCAAACGGGAGGCTGATGGTGACTTTGGTAACAGTAGTTGGAGGAGAAGACCAGAACCAGGAGCTTAGAGTGATTATGGAGTGAGGTTTGAGAAGCAGTGAGCATAGACCACTCTGAAGAAGATGGTCGGTGCAAGTTTATCAGACAGGGTCCACTCAGGAAAACAGAGCCACTATGAGTACTGTGGATATTATGACAGAAGTCTGTCCCTATATGAATGTGGGAGGAGCTGGGGAAGGAGGGAGTTGGAGGGTCAGAGAAGCAGTCACTAAACAAACTGCCTAAAGAACCAGTGCAGGTGGACAAGTTGGAACTGGCAGGGCAATCCTAGAAGCGGGTCTGGTTGCTTCTGATTGGGGCCACAAAGGGAAGCTCATGGAGAGTTCTGTGGAAACTGCTATCTCTGGGATATTTGTTGGCTCTGTGGTCTCCTGGGGGTCCTGGGAAATTTGTTGGTCAGCAGGGTTAGTAGCCAATAAGGTGAGCTAGAACAAGCTGGCGTCCACTGAGCACTTCTGCATCTATTCCTTTGTCAACATGCCTAACTGCAGCAACCTTCTGGTTCACCTCTGCCTTCCAAATTTTATGTCAGTTCCTAGACTGGCAAAAATTGACCAGAGCCATATGAGGAAGAGAATCCTGGGAAACATGGCTACCAGTCTCAGCCAAGCTGACAAAACCCAGTCCAGCATGGAAGGGGACTTTCCCTCCCCTCTCTCCCTCCCTCCCTCCCTTCCTTCCTTCCCTCTCCCCTTCACTTGTGATCATATTTACATCTGATGGCTCTCTCCTGGCTCCCTTACCATGGAAGGGGAGGGAATATAAAAAGAGGTAGTTTTGCTTTAGTGGAGGACTCCTGAGAATGCTGCAGTGGGCAAAGTTGTAGCATTGAGGCAATGGCTGTAAAGAGGCATGAAGGGGTGCAGTCCAAGACACATGTGGAAGGATTAGCCAATGACAGGAGAATGGACGCTGAATTCTCAGAAGGGGAGGGGGCAAGGATGCATCTGACCATTGACACCTTCAGAGGAAGAAGGGAGGGTAGAAATTAGAGTCCCCATTACAGAGGGGAACAGGTAAATTAAGCCAACATGGGGAATAGAGTAACTAGTAAGGAAAGCCAAGGTCTTGGAATTTTTCTGGAGGCCAGGATAGAGAATGGCGTGGCTCTCAGGTGGACCATGTAGCTCAAAAGCACATGACTGCAGAGTGAGTCACTGAATAACGACTGGGAGTTTGGTTGCTAAGAGCAACATGGATAAGGAAAAGCAGTTTCCACTGATCTGGAAAAAGAGCTTTTGCAAGGCAAGGTGTGATTCAGTGCACGGAAGGAGCTGTCTCTTTGCCACTTCTGTGTCCAGCGCAACGTTCTATTTGTATTTGATGAATTGAGGTGAAAAGGTGGCGATAAGAAACATGAAGAAAGGGACTAGCATGGAGATCTAATGGACAGCTCACTGGAGTTTATAACTACAATTAGATCAAATCAGTCTCTCAACCTCAGTACAATTGACGTTTTAGACTGGATAATTCTCAGTCGTAGGGAGCTGTCCTATACATTGTAGAATGGTTAGCAACATCTCTGGTCTCTATCACCAGATGCCAGCCATAGTCCTCTAGTTTCAACAACCAAAAATTTATACAGACATTGCTAAATGTACCCTGGAGGGCAAAATCACCCCTAGTTGAGAACTATATCAATTTAGAGGAAAGTAGCCAACCTTTTTCCATTTTGCTAAACTAAACTTCCGCCATACTAGGAGGGACTTGGGGTGAAGTTCAAGTGGACTTTCCTGAAAATAGGAAACAACCTACTTATATCCAATAGATGATTGGTCAAATTATTCATGGTATATCTGTATAAAGAAATATTACATATCCCTCAAGAATAATAGTATAAAAATATATTAACATGGAATTGTCCTCCAGATCAATTTTTCTAAAAGTATGTATGTGTATATGTTTGTACATATTTGGCCTAGGCAAAAAAAGTATGAGAAGATATACACCAAAATGTTAGCAGTGAAAATCTAAGGGAGGGAAGAATTAAAGGCTTTTCTTCCTTTGTTTCTGAATTTTACACAAGAATATACAATTTTTTTTAAAGGTGGATATGGGAGGAGAGGGGTGTGCTATTTTAGGCCAAAAGAGGGGGGATTTGCTTGTTTATGTTCATTTGATTGGTTTTTGCTCCTGAAGTTATATTCCAAAGAGATGCCATAATTTGACCTTTGGTGCTACTCCTTTAGCATGTATATTTTTCTGGTAAAATTGAACAAAGCTTACCTGAAGGCTGGAGGATGAGTAAGCTGGGCTGTTTCTGCAACCCCCTTCTTCTATCAAGGAGAATTTCAGGTAAAGAAACCACTCAGAAGAAGAGTCTGGAAGAACGTGTACCCAATGCAAGGGCCTGGAAGACCCTCTCTCTGCTGATGATCCAGTAAAGGGAAAGGCGGCCTCCAGGCTTGTCTTTGTGAACTTTCACTCTTTGGCCTAAATTGACTGAAGACCTTTTCAGTGCAAAAGCCACTTGTTCAGCTACATGCATATCTTTAATTACCCGCTGGTCCCAGAGTGCAGCTCTTTCCCTTCCCCACTGGTCATAACCCTGAGGAGGCAAAGCCTTCAGGCTTTAGTGAGTCAGCCCTGATCTGTCCAGAGAAGAACAAAATGAGGGGAGGGCAGCTGCTCTGGGGGATCCTGGGTACCTGAAGCCAGTCAAGTTGTGGGCAGCTAGGAGGTGTGTATGTACCTCTTCTGCGGGCCTTTTGTTTGGGGGGAGGGGCTCAAAGCGAGGGCCAGAAGAGGAAGTAGAGGAAATGAAGAACACTTTCAAAAGCAACAGAAGTGATTTTTTCTTGTGTATTTATAAAGACCAGTTCTTTAAAGTGATATTTGTTTGACAGTTAGTCATCCCCAACATTTGATGGATATGATTCAGATGACCTTCCCTGACAACATATTCTGAAAATACAGGCTAAAGTTTCCTGATTGTTCAGAAACCCTCAAAGAGTTCTAAAAGGCAGCATCATCAGCCTGGTTTTTAATCATCTATATTTTTGGTATTGTTGTTGATAGGTTGAAAGCAAATAATAACAACCCTTGGCTCTGCTGGGAGGAATGGATGCCTTCCTAGGGCTGGCAATAATTAATTGCCATCAGATGCAGAGTATAGAGATAAGGTAGAATTCAAGAGTCCTGAGTTCTAAAACTCCCTCAATAGCCATCAAAATGACCTGACTGTGAACAAGACGCTTTACCAACCTCAGATGTAACATGAGGGTAGAGTTAGACTACACAGTGTTTAGGTTCCCATCAACCTTCCTTGATAGCCCAATATTCATCAAGGTTAAGTGTCCAGCTCCTGTGAAGTCAGCATCTTGTGTTTAATTCCAGTAATAACACTTCTCATAGAATATTGTCATTGTCTCTCTGGTCCATTAAGTTCTCATTAGGCTATAGACAGAATCCCTGCCTCATTCACTGTTTTCCAAGAACTTGGAACACTGTCTGCATGTAGCACATAGTCAATAGATATTTGTTGAATGAAAGTATGACTGATCTTAGAGTTTCCCAGTTCCAGCTTCCAGTCTCATTCTTCTGCTTTCTATTACTTCCCTTGCCTTCTCATTGGGTCTAGAATAGAAAATTTGACTCAAGCTTTGGGTGACCTCTGAGTCACTGTGGGGAATTAGCTCCACTAGACATCTATTGGGCATTCACTCTGTTCATCATGACCATTGTTGTGACCATGGGAGTGCGCCTCTCAGATGTTCACCTATGATAGTATGGTCAACTAAAGGCCTAAGCTGCTGAGCTCTGAGCTCTGAAATGCATTGCCGTGTTTTCTAAGACATCTCCTCCCAAAGGCTAATTCTATCCAATGACTGAGTCCAGCAGAGATACTAAGGTAGACCTCTTCCTGGTAGACATGGATCTCCCCTGATGAGCAACTTTGGCATGAGGACTCCTCAGTAACCTTGCTGAAATCTCCTTGGAACTTCAAACTTGGACTTAGAACCAGTCTAAGACACTTTCCCTCCCCTCTCTCCCTCCCTCCCTTCCTTTCTTCCTTCCCTCTCCCCTTCACTTGTGATCATATTTACATCTGATGGCTCTCTCCTGGCTCCCTTACCATTCTGTCTCACAAACATTTCCCATCATACAGTTTACCTTATTTAATCTAGTCTTGGCATCTACTTTTTGCAGGACCTGGACTAACAACCATTTTCTCTGAGTTTCCTCTATACCATTGGGTGGGCCCCAAGTGTCTTCTTTGTCCTTCACCCACTCCTAGCAAAATGGATGAGGGGTAGACTAATCACATTTTCTTTACAAGGAATTTGGAATTGGTAATAAGTTAGTCTCTGTGTATGGCTGTAAGTGAGGGTAACAAATGGTAACCACAGATAGCCATCTTCTGGTCATGATGAACTTGAAGAAGCAGAGAAAGCCAGTCAGAAAAGAAAGAAAACACAAACTCAGAGACTTTAAGATAGTATTGCCTGGGCACTTGACAACATTTCTCTCCCTTGTTTCAGACCCTCAGAGGCTTCACTGTCCTTAACTTCTGCAAGATACTTTAGTATCTATCCAACACATTCCATTCTTGGCTTAAGTTAGTTTAAATTGAATTCTGTTGCTTACAATCAGAAGAATCTAGACTGAGATTTAGTACTCATCCCTAATGAAGTTCCAGTATTGAAATAGGCCATTGTTAGCATGTAATGACAGAGGGTAACAGCCATTAACCTGTGCCCTATTGCGAGGGTGACCATATAATTTATCATCCAAACTGACAATTTTCAGAGTGAAAGGGGGTGCTATTCATAATTGCACTGAAACAAAAGGCTTAATCCATGACTGTTCTGGACAAACTGGGGCTATTATGGTCATACTACCTCCATAAAGAGAGCCAGTTAATAAAAGAATTAATGAGGTTGGACACAGTTGTGGGGAAACAAACCCCTTATAGTATAGTTGCAATCCCAGGTGTCTCTAAAACAGGCTTTTTTGAGATTACTTTTTACATGTTCCCATTTTTCAGACAAGGAAATTGAGGTTCAGAAGGAAGTAATTAGCTGAAGTCCACTCAGCTAATAAGTAGAACAGCTAGACTCGAACCCATGTTTCTGGTCCCCTAGCCCAATGCTCTTTCCTCCATGCAAGAGCCCTCAGAAGGGTTGACTTACTCTCACAGTGAGTTCCGGCTCCTCTCCCTGCCTGGAACACCATGGCCACTCCAAGCACATATTCTTTTTTTTTTTTTTTTGCGGTATGTGGGCTTCTCACTGTTGTGGCCTCTCCCGTTGCGGAGCACAGGCTCCAGACAGGCAGGCTCCGGACGCGCAGGCTCAACAGCCATGGCTCACGGGCCCAGCCGCTCCGCGGCATGTGGGATCTTCCCAGACCGGGGCACGAACCCGTGTCCCCTGCATCGGCAGGCGGACTCTCAACCACTGCCCCACCAGGGAAGCCCCAAGCACATATTCTTAATGAGAGTGTATTCTTAACACATTCTTGAGAAGTGTCTTCCTTGTGCCAGTGTGACAAATTGTATTTTCCAAAGATGGTCACAGTGATATCTCTCATCCTATATGCTCTTCTACAATGGATTCTTGCCACTCCTCTATCAAGAGATAGAGTCTATTTTTCCACCACTTTGAATCTGGGTGAGCCCTATGACTGTTTTGACCAAGAGGATATGGTAGCATTAATGCTGATGTAGTGTGACTTCTTTGCAGTTTTTGCTTGGGCTGTTTAGAATGCTTATAGCCTAAGCAAAAACTTGGTTCCCTTTTGGAACTCACCACCATGCTGTGAGAAGTCACAGCCATCTGGAAAAGCTGTGGTCAATAGCCCAACTGAACTTCTTGCCAACAGCCAGCATCAACTCCCAGCCATGTGAATGAGCCATCTTGGACATTCAACTCTGTGGAGCGTTCAGATGACTGTAGTCCAGCCAACGTTCAAGTGCAATCTCACAAGCAACACTAAGTGAGAATCACTTAGATGAGCTAAGTCAATCCATGGAATCACAAAACATGATAATAAATTTTTGCTTTAAACCACTAAGCTTTGGAGTGTTTTTTTAGGTGGCAATAGATAACTAGAACATCCAGAATCCCCTCTCCAAGTCCAAGCCAGGCCCAAACTGGGAATGGACTTCCCTACTGGGGTAAAGTAATCACCTTCTAATTATAGCCACTGAGAATGATCTATTGTCTCTCAAGAGAGCTCTTTTTGGAAGACAACCCTCAGAATGGGAGAAAATATTTGTAAATGAAGCAACTGACAAAGGATTAATCTCCAAAATATACAAGCAGTTCATGCAGCTCAATATCAAAAAAATAAACAACCCAATCCAAAAATGGGCAGAAGACCTAAATAGATATTTCTCCAAAGAAGACATACAGATTGCCAACAAACAAATGAAAAGATGCTCAACATCACTAATCATTAGAGAAATGCAAATCAAAACTACAATGAGGTATCACCTCACACCAGTCAGAATGGCTATCATCAAAAAATCTACAAACAATAAATGCTGGAGAGGGTGTGGAGAAAAGGGCACCCTCTTTCACTGTTTGTGGGAATGTAAATTGATAGAGCCACTATGGAGAACAGTATGGAGGTTCCTTAAAAAACTAAAAATAGAACTACCATAGGACCCAGCAATCCCACTACTGGGCATATACCCTGAGAAAACCATAATTCAAAAAGAGTCATGTACCACCATATTCATTGCAGCTCTATTTACAATAGCCAGGACATGGAAGCAACTGAAATGTCCATTGACAGATGAATGGATGAAGAATATGTGGCACATATATACAATGGAATATTACTCAGCCATAAAAAGGAACGAAATTGAGTTATTTGTAATGAGGTGGATAGACCTAGAGTCTGTCATACAGAGTGAAATAAGTCAGAAAGAGAAAAACAAATAACATATGCTAATGCACATATAGGAATCTAAAAAATGGTACTGATAAGCCTAGGGGCAGGGCAGGAATAAAGACACAGATGTATAGAATGAATTTGAGGACACAGAGGGGGTAGGGGAAGCTGGGCCAAAGTGAGAGTAGCATTGACATATATACACTACCAAATGTAAAATGGATGGCTAGTGGGAAGTTGCTGCATAGTACGGGGAGGTCAGCTTGATGCTTTGTGACGACCCAGAGGGGTGGGATAGGGAGGGTGGGAGGGAGGCTCAAGAGGGAGGGGATATGGGGATATATGTATACTTATAGCTGGTTCAGTCTGCTGTACAAGAGAAACTAACACAACATTTTAAAGCAATTATACTCCAATAAAGATATTAAAAAAAAAGAGAGAGAGAGAGAGCTCTTTTCAGGATATGAATGAGGAAACCATTTATCTGAGGTTTTATTACCTGAGATAAGAACTGTGAGTTTCTTTGGGATTTTTCCTGGAACAAACCAAGTTAAATTCCAAGAATATTTGTCACTCCATCCATGATTTGGCCCTCCACGTACCCACCTCATCTCCTAAACTCTCTGCTGTGATCTGACAATATCTCATGGTTTTAGTGCCTCACTGACAGTGGACTATTTTCCTGTACCATGCTGTTCTCATGTCATGATCTCACCCTGGAATTCCATTCCTACCTCAATTCACCTACTCCCATCTTACTCATCTTTGGTGTACTTTGAGACTGGACATTCTCCTCTCAGTGAGGTGTCCCTGAATGCTCTGCATTCATCTATCTAAGCAGGTAACACACTTTATTGGAGTGGCCTGTTAATATGCCCAACTTCTCAAGGAGGATTAACCCTCTGGGTGATGGGACAGCCTCTATGTATGTATGTATGTATGTATGTATGTATGTATGTATGTATGTGTGTATGTATGTATCTATCATCTATCTATCTATCTATTTATCTATCTCTTATTTATTTACTTATTTATTTAATTGGGGGTCTTATTTCTTTTTGAATCCTCAGCATTAAGTCAGACACTGATCAAGAAATGTTTGATGAGGTAAAACCAAGGAGGGTCAATAAAAATAAATGGAAAGTTTTTAGAGAATTCTTTCCCTGTTAACCAGCCCTTCTCACCAACAATTACTCCTTCTACCAATAAGAATCACAATAACAGCAAAAGCAAACACTACAAAGCATTTACGATGTGCCAAGAACTCTTCTAAGTGCAGTTCGTATGTAATACATACAATCCTCACAGCCTTACAAGTTGGAGATTATTATCATTCCCATTTTAGAGATGAGAAAATCGAGTTACTCATCCCAGAACCCATGGTCTGTATGGGGCAGAGCTGGAATCTGGATCTACAGTCTGGTTCTAAAGTGTGGGCTCTTACTTACCACTCAGCACAGCCTTCCTGGAACTGATCATCATGACTTGACCTCCCTGGGAAGGCTCAGGGTTAAGCGCCCCAGCTCTGCTCTACAGTGCTCTGTCTGGGGCAAGTTGCTAGTAACTGCAGCATTCCCACAGGGAGACGAGGTTTACTGAAAGAGGAAGAAAGGCAGATAAATAATTTACTACCTGAGCATTGAGAAGAGATTTCTTGGATTAAGAGTCAGGAAATTCAAAAGACACAATTGAGACAATAAGGTAATAAATGACACAGTTATTATCCAATTGGCTACAGGCTCATTCCAGCTCCGGAGGCTGCATTTCCCCTGACATGGCTCCCTGTTTCTGCCCCTCCAATATAATCCCTCCACAAACACAGGCAGATTTCCTCCCACCCACTTCTACCAAAATAAATTTGCTTGTAAAGCCTAAATTCTTTTTTTTTTTTTTTTTTTTTAAAGAGTGAATCTCCCAAGTTATTAAGTGTGTGTGTTGAGCTATGGGACTGGGAAAGGAGTCAGAGAGAGAAAAAGAGATAAAAAGAGGGAGAAAGAACAGAAAGGCTTGAGGGGGTCAGCAGAAAGAGAGCGACAGAAAGAATCAGAGACAGAAAGAGACAGAGACACGGAGAGACATCACCCTGTTGTTTAATATAATCTCACACTGATCAGGGGACCCAGCTCAGTGGGGTTCCTTGGAAATGTGGTCAAGCCAGTAACAGATCCATTGAAGAAATCAGTCAACTGACCACCCAAATTCCAAAACAGAACAGAAACTTCATTTTTTTATCTGGGTGTTGTTCTTATTTTCTCTTTGCATGGGCTGTTGGGAGGCTGTATAGAGTAGTGAGTGAGAGGGTGGGTTCTGGGGCCAGATTGTCTGCCTTGGAATGCTGGCTGTACCACTCACTAGCTGTGGGAGCTGGGGCAGCTCTCTTTATCTCTTTGTGCTTCAGTTTTTTCATCTATAAGATGGGAGTCATAACAGCACCTACATTAGGATGGGAACAATGAATATGCATGAAAAACACTTAGAACAGTACCTGGCACACTGGAAGTACTGATACTTGATAAATATTAACTTTAACAGTCTTAGCAAAATATCTGAGACCCAAAGCTCATCCCTTCTCTGATGAGGGCTGTGGAGCCAACATTTTGCAGGTTACTTCTCTCTGTGGTCAGAGGGTAAAGGTCAGACAGAAGGGTCTCACTTGATGGGGTGGAGGTCAGGGGGAAAGAATTGTTAAGGCTGGAGAGTCTCACTTGGATCACTTCCCACCCATAGTTGTTCATTTATGAAACAAGTAGTTATTACATTCTTCTTCGGTCCTGTGCTAGAAGTTAAGGGTAGAGAAATGAGTAAGAAGGGCCTGTGCTCTTAAACATCACATTACAGGGAAGAAGACCGACAGGTGGAATTAACATGAATCCCATGGGTTCCCAAGAAGACCTGGGTTCAAATCCAATGATGGATGAGCTAAGTGACCTTAGGTTTATGTCTTCTCTGAACCTCAGATTCCTTTTCACTAAAATGCAAATAATAGAAACAATAACAACAACAATTATAATATCTAATTCAAAGGTTTTATGAAGTATAAATGAAAAAATTCACATAAGATATTTAGCACAGAGCTTAGCATATACTGCATATTCAATAATTATGGCTTTTTTAAAAAAGTGATATAATAGATAAAGGAAGAGTAATAGAAACATGATAGCTTTAAAAGAAACAGTGATATGATAAAGATCTCTGAGGAGCCAGAGGAGATTGGTATTAAACATGTTGTGCAGTGAGGGAAAGTGGGCCAAGTGGGAAAGGCTGTGGAGAGGGGGGGATATTGGAACTGTTTTTTTTAATGATTAGGAGTTTACTGGGGAGAAAGGAGGGGGCATTCCTGGCAGAGGAAATGACAGAAGCAAAGCACAGAGGAACGAAAGGAGATGGCACAGAAAACAGTATGACGGTTCCTGAAAAACCTAAAAATAGAGCTACCATATTATCCAGCAATTCCACTCTTGGGTATATATCTGGAAAAAACAAAAACTCTAATTCAAAAAGATACAGGCACCCCAGTGTTTATAGCAGCACTATTTATAATAGCCAAGACATGGAAGCAACCCAAGTACCCATCAATAGATGAATGGCTTAAGAAAATGTGGTGTGTGTGTATATATATATATATAATGGAATGTTACTCAGCCATAAAAAAGAATGAAATAATGCTATTTGCAGCAACATGGTTGAACCTAGAGAATATTATGCATAGTGAAATAAGGCAGACAGAGAAAGACACATACTATATGGTATCATTTATATGTGGGGTCTAAAAAATAATACATACAAAATAGAAACAGACTCACAGACATAGAAAACAAACTTATGGTTACCAAAGGGGAAAGGGAGACAGGGAGTAGGGGATTTAACAGATACAAGCTTCTATATATAAAATAGATAAGCAACAAGGATTTACTGTATAGCACAGGGAATTATACCCAATATCTTTTTTTTTTTTTTTTTTTTTTTGCGGTAGGCGGGCCTCTCACTGTTGTGGCCTCTCCCCTTGCAGAGCACAGGCTCCGGACACGCAGGCTCAGCAGCCATGGCTCACGGGCCTAGCCGCTCCGCGGCATGTGGGATCTTCCCAGACCGGGGCACGAACCCGTGTCCCCTGCATCGGCAGGCGGACTCTCAACCACTGCGCCACCAGGGAAGCCCAATACCCAATATCTTATAATAACCTATAATGGAATATAATCTGCAAAAAAATCTTGAATCACTATGCTGTACACCTGAAACTAACACTATCTGCACTAACACACACTGTCTGCACTCCGGTGAATTTGGGAAATGCTGGGTGAAACTAAGGTGAGCTCTTTGCTCTGAGGCTCCACAGCACCTCTTTTAAAATACATTTTTATTTTTTTACAAATTTTAAGGTTACACTCCATTTACAGTTATTAAAAATTATTGGCTATATTCCCTGTGTTGTACAATACGTCCCTGAGTCTGTCTTACACCCAGTAGTGTGTATCTCCCACTCCCCCACCCCTATACGAGGCCTCCCTCCCCAAGAAGAAGACACGCATACAGCATTTCCCAAAAAAGCTTGTCCCATATCCTGTAATGTTAGTTCTGAGAAATTTAATTAGGCAAATCCTACTCTAGGTATGACAGTAGAGGCTGCATCTTCAGATTGGCATTTAAGCAGGTTCATTAGACCATGGGAAGAATGGAAGTTTGTAGGATGGATTGAGGGTGAGGAGACGGAAGACAGGAGATCAGTACGGAGGCAGTGAATGGAGCGTGTGACAGATGGTGAGGGTCCAGGCAATGCCAGTGTGGAAAATGGGGGCCAGCTTAGAGTCGCAGTAAAGAGCATGGAGTCCCAGCTTTGGCTCTTAGTAGCTAGTGACCTTGGACCAACGATTTTGCCTCTCTATGCCTCAGTCTCCTCCTCTGTAAAATGAGAGTAATAATATCCTCATGGGGGTATTATGATTATTGAATGCGATAATATTTACAAAGCACTTAGAATAGTGCCTGGCATATATTAACACTGCAAGAGCATTTTGTTAATTAAATGGAGAAAACAGGATAGAATTCTCAAAGGAGTTTTGTCGGAGCAAATCAGAAAAGAGAGAGTGCGCTGTCCAAAGCACGTCTCTGTTTTCTTGTCCTGTGCTGGTTCCTTTGCTCTTTCTTACAGTTCCCGTGGTTCCCTTTCTCCCTTTCTTGTTTTGTTTTCAGACCAGATCTGCCATATTGCTTGACAAAGAACAAACTGGGAATTTATCTGAGCATTCGATGTCCATGAAGGCAAATAAAATGAAATAAAACAAAATTTAAAATAACAACATATTAAAATTGTATATTAATATAAAATATGTAATAAAAATGACACTCATACACAATTTAAGTGGTGCAGGCCATTCATCTTCTCATTCCACCCTCAGAGAGCTGTGACTGCTATTGGCCCAGGGGGTCTCCATCCCCGTGTGCTGCTCAGAGATGAAGTAACGTGCCAAGCTGGGGATGATTCCAGGATTTAAAGGTAGCTATTTTCTTATGACTTGTCTCTGAAATGCAAGCCATGTTGGTCTATTGCTCAACTGGAGAAACAGAGGTCTGTTTCTGGAAGAAATACTGGCTGTATTAGCCTTACTCGAGGCACCATTATAAAGACTTTGCAAGGTAATCCTGATGTTATTTTTGTCTAACACACTTTAGAGCATCCCTGAAACTCTCTTGAAATTTAAAACTGCGATTATGACCTGGGTCTTCCTGACTCCAAAGTCCTTGCTTTTTCCATCACATAGACCCTTGTAGACAAGTGCTAGTGAGTCATCTGCTTGTTAATTCAACACCTCTTTACTAGGTGTCTGCGACATGCCGGGAAGTGTGTCAGATGCTTGGGGGTGGAGTGCAGAACAAGTCAGACACAGTCCCTGTTCTCATGGGGCTTCCAGGCTCTGGAGAAGGTGCTGAGCAAGAAATGAACTGCTGCAAGGCAGAGGAGGAGAGGTGGGGGGGAGAGATTGACCTATTCACATGCGAGTACAGCACTAGCTTCACTCACTTGGTAAGCCTAACTTAAGTTAGGGTCATGATCAAATCCAATCAAAACCAGGGCTAACTTTTGGAATGTGGGGTCTCAGAGAGTGTGGCTTAGCCCAGTTATCTTTCACCTTGGCCACCCTTTAGAATCATCTGGGAAGTATATATGCTCAGGCCTTATCCCAGATAAATGTGATAAAAATCTCTGTTTAAGTTAAAGACTAAGACATGACCCAAAGCTTGAGAAGATGCTCTCTCCACACATTGGCCCATGTGTGGAGAAAATGCCCTCGATCTTAGAAATATTGATAGAAAGGTATATGGGATGGCCTTAAACACATCAGCTCTGGAGATAGACCATCAAAGTTGGAATTCTAGCTCCACAGCTTTCTAGCTATGTGGCTTATGTTATTTGACTTCATAGGGCTCCAGTTTTCAATTAAGAGGATTAAATGAGTTAGTAAGTTTAAACCTCTTAAAAGAGAAAATGCATAGCAAATACTTAGTAAATGTTGGCTTTCATTGTTTTTCTCATTATGAGAAAATCTCACAGACAAATGTGAAGCTCAGAGGAGTAGCCCTTAAGCTCTTTCCTTGGACTCTTGCTGTGTCCCTTCTTCTGTGTTCAGGTCTTCTCATATCGTATGGGTCTTCTATTGTCCTGAGTTTCTAAATAACCACATTCTGTACCCCAATGTCCATTTTAATTGATGCTTTACTTGTTCTTTGGCTTTGGGTATTGTGGTAAATTAAAAATGGCTTCAAACTCTTTGCTACTCATCTTATTGAGACAGAGAGTCTAATTTCTATTCCCTTGAATCTGGGCTGAGCTTAGTGTTTTGCTTGATCAATAGAATGCGGTGGCAATGATGTTCTGCAATTCTGAGACCAAGTGATAAGAAGACATGGAGCTTCAGCCTGGAAGTCTTGGAGCACTCACCCTGCGAAACAAATTGCCATGAAAGATGTCTAACAACTGTGAGCCTACCGGGCTAGAAAGAGCACAGGCAGAGGCCACACAGAGTGGCCCTGAGATGCAGGAGGAGGGAGATGTCCCCGCAGCCAGTCTCACCAGATGCCCCAGGCTTCACATGGAATAAGGTGAGTTGTCCCTGCTGAGCCTGGCCTCAGTTGTAGATTCATGACCACGAGAGATTAGTAAGGTTTAGGGTGGTTTGATTTGTAGTGATAGATAAGGGGAACAGAAATTTATAAACTCAGGGCAGCAGCTCCTTCTCTGGGAGAATGGAGCTATGCCTATAGCATGTCATGGATGTCCTGATTGAAGAAATAAAACACATTTTGTGAAGCTGGGTGACACTGGCCTCAGTAATTCTGAGGCCCACTTACATGTTGCTGATTTAACTAGAGTTGAATGGGAAGAGTCCTCCCATTGCTGGAAAGTTTGCTCTTATGCTCTCTACAGTTAAAAACATATTCCAGAAGAAGGGTGCTGAGGATAACTGAGAGGCAGAGCTGATTCACAAAGCTGAGGCTAAAAAAGGAAATGATTCATATGTTAACAGTGTGAAATTCCATTCAACAAAACTTTATTGTACATCCAGGATGTGCCAGCCTAGGTACTAGAGACATACAGATAAAATCCCCATGGGTGCCTGGCCCACCAAGCTGAGGTGTCAGCACAGCCATTTCTCACTAGGCACTCTAATCTGGAGTTCTGGGTGTAAGGCCTCGGCATGAAGCACCCTGTGAATAAGCATGAAGCACAAAGGAAAAGGAAAAAAAAAAAAAAGCAAGCTGCAAACCCTCTGAAAAAAGTGCCTCTGCACCTCTAGCTCTTGCTGAGGTTGGGATCTTCAGTGGAGTCTCCTATTGCAGGGGGACCTTCAAGATGGAGGAGGAGTAAGACGTGGAGATCACCTTCCTCCCCACAAATACATCAAAAATACATCTACATGTGGAACAACTCCTACAGAAACACCTACTGAATGCTGGCAGAAGACCTCAGAAAGGCAAGAAAATCCCCACGTACCTGGCCATATGGCTGACAGGGTCTTGGTACTCCAGTCTGGTGTCGGGCCTGAGCCTCCGAGGTGGGAGAGCCAAGTTCAGGACATTGGAACACCAGAGACCTCCCAGCCCCACATATCAATCAGTGAGAGCTCTCCCAGAGATCTCTGTCTCAACACTAAACCCCAGCTCCACCCAATGGCCAGCAGGCTCCAGTGCTGGATGGCCCATGACAAATAACTAGCAAGACAGGAACACAACCCTATCCATTAGCAGAGAGGCTGCCTAAAATCATACTAAGTTCACAGACACCCCAAAACACACTGCCTGATGCAGCCCTGCTGACAAGAAAGACAAGATCCAGCCCCACCCACTAGAACACAGACACCAGTCCCCTCCACCAGGAAGCCTACAAAAGCCACTAAACCAACCTCACCCACTGGGGGCAGACACCAAAAACAACGGGAACTACAAACCTGCAGCCTGCGAAAAGGAGACCCCAAACACAGTAAGTTAAACAAAATGAGAAGACAGGGAAATATGCAGCAGATGAAGGAGCAAGGTAAAGACCCACCAGACCAAACAAATGAAGAGGAACTAGGCAGTCTACCTGAAAAATAATTCAGAGTAATGATAGCAAAGATGATCCAAAATCTTAGAAACAGAATGGAGAAAATACAAGAAACCTTTAACAAGGACCTAGAAGAACTAAAGAGCAAAAAAACAATGATGAACAACACAATAAATGAAATTTAAAATTCTCTAGAAGTAATCAATAGCAGAATAACTGAGGCAGAAGAACAGATAAGTGACCTGGAATATAAAATAGTTGCAATAACAACTGCAGAGCAGAATAAAGAAAAAACGATGAAAAGAATTGAGGACAGTCTCAGAGATCTCTGGGACAACATTAAATGCACCAACATTCGAATTATAGGGGTCCCAGAAGAGGAAGAGAAAAAGAAAAGGTCTGAGAAAATATTTGAAGAGATTATCGTCGAAAACTTCCCTAACATGGGAAAGAAAATAGTCAATCAAGTCCAAGTAGCGCAGAGAGTCCCACAGAGGATAAATCCAAGGAGAAACACACCAAGACACATATTAATCAAACTATCAAAAATTAAATACAAAGAAAAAATATTAAAAGCAGCAAGGGAAAAGCAACAAATAACATACAAGGGAATCCCCATAAGGTTAAGAGCTGATCTTTCAGCAGAAACTCTGCAAGCCAGAAGGGACTGGCAGGACATATTTAAAGTGATGAAAGGCAAAAACCTACAACCGCGACTACTCTACCCAGCAAGGATCTCATTCAGATTTGATGGAGAAATTAAAACCTTTACAGACAAGCAAAAGCTAAGAGAATTCAACACCACCAAACCAGCTTTACAACAAATGCTAAAGGAACTTCTCTAGGCAGGAAACACAAGAGAAGGAAAAGACCTACAAAAACAAACCCAAAACAATTAAGAAAATGGTAATAGGAACATAAATATCGATAATTACCTTAAATGTAAATGGACTAAATGCTCCAACCAAAAGACATAGACTGGCTGACTGGATATGAAAACAAGACCCATATATATGCTGTCTACAAGAGACCCACTTCAGACATAGGGACACATACAGACTGAAAGTGAGGGGATGGAAAAAGATAGTACATGCAAATGGAAATCAAAAGAAATCTGGAGGAGCAATTCTCATATCAGATAAAATAGACTTTAAAATAAAGACTATTACAAGAGACAAAGAAGGACACTACATAATGATCAAGGGATCAATCCAAGAAGAAGATATAACAATTGTAAATATTTATGCACCCAACATAGGGGCACCTCAATGCATAAGGCAAGTGCTAACAGCCATAAAAGGGGTAACTGACAGTAACACAATAATCGTAGGAGACTTTAACACCTCACTTTCACCAATGGACAGATCAACCAAAATGAAAATAAATAAGGAAACACAAGCTTTAAATGACACATTAAATAAGATGGACTTAATTGATATTTGTAGGACATCCCATCCAAAAACAACAGACTACACTTTCTTCTCAAGTGCTCATGGAACATTCTTGAGGATAGATCATATCTTGGGTCACAAATCAAGCTTTGGTAAATTTAAGAGAATTGAAATCACATCATGTGTCTTTTCTGACCACAACACTATGAGACTAAACTGTAAAAAATACAAACAAATGGAGGCCAAAAAATATGCTACTAAATAACCAAGAGATCACTGAAGAAATCAAAGAGGAAATAAAAAAATACCTAAAAACAAATGACAATGAAAACACAATGACCCAAAACCTATGGGATGCAGCAAAAGCGCTTCTAAGACAGAAGTATATAGTGATAAAATCCAACCTCAAGAAACAAGAAAAATCTCAAATAAACAACCTAAACTTACACCTAAAGAAATTAGAGAAAGAAGAAGAACAAAAAAGGCCCCAAACTTAGCCGAAGGAAAGAAATCATAAAGATCAGATCAGGAATAAATGAAAAAGAAATGAAGGAAACAGTAGAAAAGATCAATAAAACTAAAAGCTGATTCTTTGAGAAAATAAACAGAACTGATAAACCATTAGCCAGACTCATCAAGAAAAAAAGGGAAAAGACTCAAAACAACAGAATTAGACATGAAAAAGGAGAAGTAACAACTGACACTGCAGAAATAAAAAGGATCATGAGACATTACTACAAACAACTATATGCCAATAAAACGGACAACCTGGAAGAAATGGACAAATTCTTAGAAAAGCACAAGCTTCCAAGACTGAACCAGGAAGAAATAGAAAATATAAACAGACGAATGACAAGCACTGAAATTCAAACTGTGATTAAAAATCTCCCAACAAACAAAAGCCCAGGACCAGATGGCTTCACAGGTGAATTCTATCAAACATTTAGAGAAGAGCTAACACCTATCCTTCTCAAACTCTTCCAAAATATAGCAGAGGGAGGAACACTCCCAAACTCATTCTATGAGGCCTCATCACCCTGACACCAAAAGCAAAGATGTCACAAAAAAAGAAAACTATAGGCCAGTATCACTGATGAACACAGATGCAAAACTCCTCAACAAAATACTAGCAAAGACACCAACAGTACATTAAAAGGATCATACACCATGATCAAGTGGGGTTTATCCCAGGAAAGTAACGATTCTTCAATATAAACAAATCAACCAACGTGATATACCATATTAATAAACTGAAGGATAAAAATCACACGATAATCTCAATAGATGCAGAAAAATCTTTTGACAAAATTTAACACTGACTTATGATAAAAACTCCCCCAAAGTAGGCATAGAGGGAACCTACCTCAACATAATAAAGGCCATATATGACAAACCCACAGCCAACATTGTTCTCAGTGGTGAAAAACTGAAAGCATTTCCTCTAACATCAGGAAAAAGACAAGGTTGCCCACTCTCACCACTCTCACACTATGTTGAATAATATAGTTTTGGGAAGTTTTAGCCACGGCAAACAGAGAAGAAAAAGAAATAAATGGAATCCAAATTGGAAAAGAAGAAGTAAAACTGTCACTGTTTGCAGATGACATGATACTATACAAGAAAATCCTAAAGATGTTACCAGAAAACTACTAGAGCTAATCAATGAATCTGGTAAAATAGCAGGATACAAAATTATTGCACAGAAATCTCTTGCATTCCTATACACTAATGATGAAAAATCTAAGAGAGAAATTAAGGAAACACTCCCACTTACCACTGCAACAAAAAGAATAAAATACCTAGGAGTAAACCTACCTAAGGGGACAAAAGACCTGTATGCAGAAAATTGTAAGATACTGATGAAAGAAATTAAAGATGATACAAACAGATGGAGAGATATATCATGTTCTTGGATTGGAAGAATCAACACTGAAAATGACTATACTACTGAAAGCAATCTACAGATTCAATGCAATCCCTATCAAATTACCAATGGCATTTTTCACAGAACTAGAACAAAAAATTTCACAATGTGTATGGAATCACAAAAGACCCCAAATAGCCAAAGCAATCTTGAGAAAGAAAAGGGGAGCTGGAGGAATCAGGATCCCTGTCTATACTACAAAGCTACAGTAATCAAGACAGCATGATACTAGTACAAAAACAGAAATATAGATCAATGGAACAAGATAGAAAACGCAGAGATAAACCCATGCACATATGGTCACCTTATCTTTGATAAAGGAGGCAATGGAGATAAAACAGCATCTTCAATAAGTGGTGCTGGGAAAACTGGACAGCTACATGTAAAAGAATGAAATTACAACAACTTCCTAACATCACACACAAAAATAAACTCAAAATGGATTAAAGACCTAAATGTAAGGCTAGACACTATCAAACTCTTAGAGGAAAACATAGGCAGAACACTATATGACATAAATCGCAGCAAGATCCTTTTTGACCCACCTCCTAGAGAAATGGAAATAAGAACAAAAATAAACAAACGGGACCTAATGATACTTAAAAGCTTTGCACAGCAAAGGAAACCATAAACAAGACGAAAAGACAACCCTCAGAACAGGAGAAAATATTTGCAAATGAAGCAGCTGACAAAAGATTAATCTCCAAAATACACAAGCATCTCATGCAGCTCAATATCAATAAAACAAACAACCTAATCCAAAAATGGGTAGAAGACCTAAATAGACATTTCTCCAAAGAAGATATACAGATTGCCAACAAACACATGAAAGAATGCTCAACATCACTAATCATTAGAGAAATGCAAATCAAAACTACAATGAGGTATCACCTCACACCTGTCAGAATGGCCATCATCAAGAAATCTAGAAACAATAAATGCTGGAGAGGGTGTGGAGAAAAGGGAACCCTCTTGCACTGCTGGTGGGAATGTGAATTGATACAGCCACTATGGAGAAGAGTATGGAGGTTCCTTAAAAAACTACAAATAGAACTACCATATGACCCAGCAATCCCACTACTGGGCATATACCCTGAGAAAACCATAATTCAAAAAGAGTCATGTACCAAAATGTTCATTGCAGCTCTATTTACAATAGCCAGGACATGGAAGCAACCTCAGTATCCATCATCAGATGAATGGATAAAGAAGATGTGGCACATATATACAATGGAATATTACTCAGCCATAAAAAGAAACAAAACTGAGTTATTTGTAGTGAGGTGGATGGACCTAAAGTCTGTCATACAGAGTGAAGTAAGTCAGAAAGAGAAAGACAAATACCATATGCTAACACATATACATGGAATCTAAAAAAAAAAAAAAAGATTCTGATGAGCCTAGTGGCAGGACAGGAATAAAGATGCGGAGGCAGAGAATGGTCTTGAGGACACGGGGAGGGGGAACGGTAAGCTGCGATGTAGTGAGAGAGTGGCATTGACATATATACACTACCTAATGTAAAATAGATAGCTAGTGGGAAGCAGCTGCATAGCAGAGGGAGATCAGCTCGGTGCTTTGTGTCCACCTAGAGGGGTGGGATAGGGAGAGTGGGAGGGAGACGCAAGAGGAAGGGGATATGAGGATATATGTATACATATAGCTGATTCACTTTGTTATACAGCAGAAACTAACACAATATTGTAAAGCAATTATACTCCAATAAAGATATTTAAAAAAAAATCCCCATGGGTGCATGGGTGGGGCATGGGACCAATCATTGTCTCCAATTATGTTGAGAGCTATCGCAGAGGTTATGTGCAGGGTTCAGTGGGGCACGAGAGGGTATGCTCAACTTTTCCTGAAGAGGTCGGGAGAGACATCAGGGAGTAGGTGGTGCATCAGTGGAGTACTGAAGACTGAGTAGGGGTTCACCAGGAAGCCATGGGAGAGACAGCTGTAGCTCAGGTGTTACATACATGCAGTCTGGAAGCAAAGTGCCTGTAGTCCATTCCTAGTTCTATCACCATGAGCTTTGTAGGCTAGGATAAGTTACCTAACCTCTCTGATCCTCAGTTTCATTTTCTATAATAGGAGCAGCAATTGTGGTGCTTGATAGGATTGTTCTGATGGCTAAAAGTGTTAAAACACGTAAATCTCTTAAAATAGTGTCTAGTACATTGCAAGCATGCAGTAAATGTTGGCTCCAACAGAGAAAATTGTCCCTGCAAAGGTATAAAGGGGAGAAACAGCACGGTAGAGTGGGTGAGCTGCTGGCAGTTCACAATGACTAGCACAGAGAGTTGATGGGGATGCAAGGGATGCAGTGAGCTGGCAAGCAGTGGGAGATGAAGCCACAGATGACAGCAGGAACCCGATCGTGAAAAAGCTTGTATGCAATGCATGGATTTTCTCTCCTAGGGTAGTTATTCTTCACCATGATGTGTCTCTGGAAGGAAATATCAGAATCACTGGGTAGGCAGTATATTTTGTTCAAAGCCTATTCAACATTATACATCCCCACTGTTTTGATAATGCACACTAGCAAACTCAAGGACAGGCAGACTCTTCTTGACACACAACGCACTCTGTCTTCAGAGTGTGGGGGATCTTCCACTTCAGAGAAAGGCGAGGCAATGGGGCAGATCCAAAGCTCAGCAAGAATGAGATTTTTTTAAACTCTGGGGATGTGAGGGGCTGAGAACATTCAAGTGGGAAATAGGGAGGCACTGAAGGGTTGCAATCAGGTGAGAGTCATGATGAGCCTTGCATTTTGGAAAGAGGACTTTGGTGTCAGTCTGAAGGATGCACTGGATGGTAGAAGAAGCTGGTGAGTGCTGGAAGCAGATGAATAGGAGAATTCTGCAATGGTCCAGGCTAGCGATTATTAGGGCTTTAATTAAGGGAGTGGTCATGGAGATGGAGAGGAGGGGGCACAGCCTTTATGGTGGAATAGATGGATGAGGGATGTCATAAAAGCACCCAAATAGCTGAGTGCTCTTGGATTCCTCTACCCATGACAGGGCCCTTGGCCCTCATTGTAAGCATCTCCCTGTCTTGTCTCTCAGATAAGACTGAACAGATCCATCCTTTGAACTCAAATTTGTGAGTTCCTACACTGTGGCAGGCCCTGTGCTAGGCAATAAAAGTGAAGATCGCAACTGTTCTCTCCTGGGATTATCTCATTGTATATAGTCAAAAGACCACAAATAATCTTGACCCAGTAACATGTGGGTTTTTTCAGCTGAGAGCCAGAACCACAGGAAGGTCATTTCTTAAAACCCATAATCACGCAGATTTCCTCCAGGCTGGTTTTAAAACCAGGTGCAGACCTCATTTCGGAATCCTGCCTGACTCAAGAACACTGCCTTTGCTGTAGAGACGTGAGGGGAGAAGAGGGCAGCCAAAATCATTCTGTTTTCACACCCAAATCCCTGGGGATTAGGCTCATCATCATACGGTGACTGGGAGGCTTCTGACAGGAAAAGCCAAGACATAAATCCTGTCCCTTGTAAAACCATGCGGGAAGTAGGCCAGCCCATGTTTGAGCGCCTCGTTCACAAAATCCCTCTGATTGCCAGGAGCATCACTCAGCATCCGAATGCCTGTGGTTCCCCACCTATAAAGCGATGGGGACAGCCTGCTGGCTGTTGCTGTCTTCTTCCCAGGGGAGGAGGGAGATACATGCCTGTGTGGATGCTTCCACAGTCTCTAGCTCTGAGCTTGTTAGCAGCGGTGCTTCTTGGAAATGTGATGTCTTCTCGTGCAAAAACAATGTTTCTTTTCAAACTTTATTTTTACAGTGATTAGCTGACCATGTAATTAAACCTGCACACAGGCCAAAGGATGTTGGGCAAAGAATGCAAAAAGCAAAACACAGCAAAGATGCTGAATCTCCCTTGGTGAAAAGGGGAGACTCAGGGTCTTGGCTCCTGGCAGGGTCTGGGAATCTGAGGCAAGGGGGTTGGAGTGAGAGGGGTGTTTCGGGGGCTGGTGGGGGACTTCATTTGCCTATTGCCTCCCTCCAGTTCATGGAACAGAGTGGCTATCTAAGGAGAGACATCTTGGGGTCAAACCAAAATCCATACAATGCCAGACTGACTTTCCAAGGTCTTTTGGAAAAGAGTAGAGAAAGAGAGAGACTCTATATGGTAAGCCCTGGGATGGAGACTAAGAAACTGGTTAGGAGTTTTAAAAAAATTGACAGAGAGGATAGGAAGCCTGGATAAGCTTTCTGACCTAAATAAAGAACAAGGGGATGAAGGCTTTCAGTACGTCCAGTAAAGCAGCTATAGAAGTACTGACCTGACTCGCCAAGATACCAGGATCTGATTCTGGATGCCCCACCCACCTGGGGAATCAAGGAACTGGAGAGCAGGATTTAGCTCCCCATTTTACAGATAAGGAAACTGAGGCTGAGGGAAGTGAAGCAAATCACCCAAGGTTATACATCTAGTGAATAACAGAGCCAGGATTAAATCCAGGACATGTGACTCTAAATATCATATCCTTTGCATTATACAAAATGTTTTACAAATGTCTGAAGAGGGGCGAGAATTCTGGGTTCCCAAATTACAAGACAGCTGTGAATCAACTGAACAAATAAGACTGATAGGGGGTGCCAATAACTGGAAATGAGCAGGGTGGGTACCGAGGATGCAGAACGGGAGTACAGAAAGGCAGGCACCTCCAAGGCATGCAGATGGCGTTGGGGACTGGATTCGGAGGTGGGGTCCACCGCAGAGAGATGTCACAGGACTATCAAGACAGACACACACTCGTCTGTCAGCCGAGGGATACAGGTTGTTCTCTGAAAGACATTTACTACCTCAGCTTCTTAAGGGGAACACACAGGGATGACTACATAATTAGAGGGTCTCAGTGCAAAAGGAAAATGTGGGCCACTTGTCCAAAAAGCAGAAAAAAGGTGTTAAAGGTATTAGAATAGAACACTTTTCCCCGCCTTTGGCTCTCTTTCTCAATCTGCCCTTGTTTTTTTTTTGTTGCAGTAGGCGGGCCTCTGACTGTTGTGGCCTCTCCCGCCGCGGAGCACAGGCTCTGGACGCACAGGCTCAGCGGTCATGGCTCACGGGCCCAGCCGCTCAACGGTATGTGGGATCTTCCCGGACTGGGGCACGAACCCGTGTCCCCTGCATCGGCAGGCGGACTCTCAACCACTGCGCCACCAGGGAAGCCCCTGTCCTTGTATTTTTATTTGCTATTTAATGTTGCACTCCCTCAGGCATGGGGATTCTCACCAGGTGAGTGCAGCCCTCACAGACATCTGAGGTTCCACTCTGGCTCTGCAATTTGTCACGTGTGCAAGCAGCCCACCAGCTGCAGGGCGCCCCCTCCTGCCACCAAGCACAGTGTCCAGGCTGGGGGGCGAGGAAGTCATCCTCCCCTTCCCACAGGCCCACGGTCCCAACTCACTCACAGTGCACGGCTGATGTCCAAGGAATGGCAACCTCTGTTGCAGGACGCGTGCGGTACTGGGATGGGGGCAGTCAAGGTAATGCCAGCCCCATCAGGAATGGCTGCCACCATGCTGCCATGCTCACCTCAGCTTCGATCCCGCTCTGTTTGCACCCGGGCCCCCGCCAGAGGCAGAGGGCAGGGGTGGGGAGGTCAAGCAGGCTGGTACTTGGGGGCAGGGGATTGGGCTACTGAGAACCCACCCTGGGGAGGCAGGAAGGCAGCAGGAGGAAGAACGAATGTGAGCTGAGCCTCCAAGTCCCTGGAACATACTCTATTTTCGTAAGTCGAAATATGACTTATGGGGCTTCCCTGGTGGCGCAGTGGTTGAGAGTCCGCCTGCCGATGCAGGGGACACGGGTTCGTGCCCCGGTCCGGGAAGATCCCACATGCCGCGAGGCGGCTGGGCCAGTGAGCCATGGCTGCTGAGCCTGCGCGTCCGGAGCCTGTGCTCCACAACGGGAGAGGCCACAACAGTGAGAGGCCCACATACCGCAAAAAAAAAAAAAAAAAAAAGAAAAAAAAGACTTATGAAATACAGTATCAAAGACAACATTATTAAGAATTTCAAGGTGGTGACCACAGAACATTAAACCCCCAAAGCAGGGTTCTTTTAAGGGCAGGGTCCTGGTTGCACACTCATGAAACCAGCCCTGAGAATATGCAAATCCCAGTAGCAATGGCTTTAAACAGATTACCACCCAGTAATCTGAGGAATGCTAAGGTCCCCATCCAACCCCCCACCAAGCCTTCTAACTTCCTACGGCTAATGTCCAGATGGCTTCGGTGATCTCCCTGGAAGTCAGGAGAATTTCCTCTGTGGTCCCTGGTGCTGTACTCCATTCTGCAGCCTCTAGTGCTGCTGCAACTACTGTTGCTGTCTCCCTGACCCAGACAGGTAAGAAGGGCTCTCTTCCTACAGGTGATTATGTATTACTTATTATGTTCTAGAAGGTGTGGCCTTTGCATTTCTCCTACACCCTGAATCGTAGAATTTGGGGAAAGTCTGTTAGCACTACTGTGACTATATAATTACCTTATCATCTGCACTGAACAGGAAAGGGGGGTTAAATTAATAATTACACTAGGACAATTGGAGTAAATGGAACAGTCTCAGACAAACCAGGACCCAAGGTCATCCCACTTGAGATTGAATAAGACATTTGGTTGGTCTTATGCAGTGTCATACACTTAAAACTTCTAATACTGCCACCTCAAACCAGTTCCTTAATATGAATCCCATGTATCTCCATTCTCTCCCTCCTTACGGTAGCTTCCCAGCACCTCCAAGAGAAAGGTCAGCCCTTCCCTGCTCTAGCTCTGTTTCCCAAATAATATTCCTAATCTCAGTGTCTGTGAACCCAAATAACAGTTGTGAAGTTCCTCATACTCTTTCTCTGCTATGAAGCCTAGGTGGTCATTATTCAAATTTGATTTTTAGTGAGCTGTCTTGGACTCCAAGGTTTGGAGTGGGAATGGGAACAGTGATGAAGGTGTCTCTGGTATCCTTGCTGTGTCTGTAAGTGGATTGATTTTTCTTCACTTTCCAACAGCTATGGGGAAGCACTGTACACCTACCCCCGCACTTCCATGTGTGCTAATGCTCTTTCAAAGGTGCCAGAGGATTGGTGTCACTAGCTGAGAAATCTTAATTGGCCTTAAATAACATATTTCAGAGTTCAGAAGGGATTTTATTAATGATTTCATTCTAAAGGTAGAGTTCACTATTGTTTAACCTTTGCTGTAAAGGTAATTGCTCAGCCCAAACTATTCTTCTAAGAGGGTGAAATCATTCTTACCTTTTTTGAAGAGACTATCAATAAAAGAGAGATTTCCTTTATCCTGCTATGAGCTACCCCACCCCCACCATTTTTTTTCCCCTCAGATGCTCTCCCTCTTCCCTCCATGGGAATGTGGTCACAGAAAATCAACTCACTGGGTTTCCCATTTGACATCTGAAATGATTTTTATCTTCCTATTATTTTTCTTGAACAAGAACCACCTTTTTGAAGAGTTCTATTTATGCCAGGAAACACAAGTATAACCTTTTTGGTTCCTTCTGAAAAAAAACAACTTCAAGGGGGTATAACTTCAGTAGTGTCAGCCCTAAGCACTTGGGAAATTTATGGCTCAGCAAGGGTGTCCTCCAAATCTTCCCTTACAATAGGACAATAGTGGGAAGCCTAATCTTAAGCTTTCAAAATTTTATCACTTAATAATTTTGTTTGAAAGTTAGCATTCAAGCAACTATCTTCCCACTCTTCTCTCCCTCTATACCAGTCTTCCTTACTTTATTTTTCTTTTTTTTTAATTGGGCTAGGATCCACAAAGTGGACACAAAGTTTTTTGATCAATCATTTTTTGAGAGTCCTGTAGCATTCCAATTCAGCATCACCAATATTATAATCACCATAAATTTATTACATAAAAATATATGTTTGGCCGAATAAATGTGATAGGCTGAATTGTGTCCCCTCAAAATTCATGTCTAAGTCCTAACCTCCAGTATCTCAGAATGTGACTACATTTGGAAATAGGGCCTTTGAAGAGGTGACTAAATTAAATGAGATCATTAAGGTGGGTTCTAATCCAATATGATTTAGTGTCCTGATGAGGAGAACAGATTAGGACACAGACACACACAGAAGGAACATACTGTGAAACATACTGGAAACAATCTCTTGCCTGATATATGTATTGAGATTTTTTATCACTCTATGGATTACCTTTTCATTTTCTTGATGGTATCTTTTGACAAGCAGAAGATTTTAACTTTAATGATGTCCATATTTACCCATTTTTCCTTTTAATAATTGTTGATTTTTGTGTTCAAATATATCCAAAAGTTACAAAAATATTTCTCCTATGTTTTCTTCTAAAAGCTTTGTAGTCTAGTTTTTACTTTTAAGTATATGATTAATTTTAAGATTTCCTTTTGTATGTATATGGTATAAGGTAAGGGTCAGTGTTGTTTTTATGTACTCATGTGGCTGTTCAATTGTCCTAGCACTGTTAGTTGTAAAGACTCTTCTTTTCCCATTGAATTACCTTGGCATCTTTGTCAACAGTATATTGACCATATTTCTGTGAGTCTATTTCTGGACTCGCTATTGTCCAATTGCTCTGTATGTCTGTTCTTATGTCAATACCACATCCTCTTAATTACTGTAGCTTTATAGTAAGACTTCAGGTCCAACTTTGTTCCTCTATTTCAAAATTGTTTTGGCTATTCTAAGTCCTTTACATTTCTGTATAAATTTTAGTATCAGTTTATCAATTTCTCCAGAATCTGCCAGGATTTTAATTGGGCTTGTGTTAAATCTATGGGTCAATTTCAGAAGAATGAGCATTTTAATAATGAATCTTCTTATGCATGAACATATGTTTTCTTTCCAATTTTTTAGGTCTTCAATGTCTCAGCAATGTATTTTGGTTTTCACTGTCCAGGTCTTGTATACATTTTGTTAAATTTATCCCTAAGTATTCAATATTTGTTGATGTTGGTAAATGAGATTTTAAAAATATTATTTCTTAATTGTTTGTTCCTAGTACATAGAATTACAATTGTTTTATATATTGACATTGTTTCCTGAGGCCTTGTTAAAACCCCTACTAGTTCCAATAGTTCTATTGTAGATTCTCACCCTGTGGCTTCCCCAACCAGGGATCGAACTTGGGCCATGGCAGTGAAAGCGCTGAGTCCTAACCACTGGACCACCAGGGAATTCCCCATATGATATATTTACGAATAAACCCAAAATACTTTTACTTGTATGGTTTCATGCTCTACATCATTCCTTAAAGGATTTGAGGCACTACATGATTATAATTTTTTTAATGCTGTTCTACAAATAGAAAAAAACTAGAACCAAAAGCGAAAAATAAAACTTGGAGGAAAAGGAAATGGTGTAGAACGGTCAGAGGGCAAAGTTTGTACATAGAAAAGTAGAAATGCAAACATGATGACCACATCTGGGTTAGTGAACTCTGAACTTCTTTGTGAAAAATATAAAAAGGGAAACCTGATTAGTTATAAGATACACACAAATGAGCAGATCAAACCATCACTATTTTTCAGAAGCTCAGCTTTTCCTGGTTCTGAGATAGGGTTCAGGATATATTTCATTCACTGTTTACATTCCAGAGCAGTGCCTGGTACTTAGTAAACACTCATTAAATATTTGTTGGGAAAATGGATGCATGAAATCAGTGTTTGCTTTCTCTAATAAGTTGAAAATTATTTAAAGGCCTGTCCTGTGCCTCATTCATCTTTATATTCCCCAAAATGCTTACTATGGTTCATTCTTTCATTCAGCAAGCAGTTATTGAGGGCTTACTATGCGCCAGGCATTATTCTAGGCTCTAGGAATGCGACAGTGAACAAAACATTCTAATGAAGAAACAAACAATAAATGAGATAATTTGTATATAGATGTATATATTTATATTTATATAGTATGTCAGATAGTGAGTGATCCTTTAATATAGTGAGCACATATTTGAATTCCGTATGAATTCCAAGAGGAGCCCCTCCCCCAGAAAACCCTGGAGGGTCTTCTAACCAAGGCCTCACAATTGTGATATGACAACAGGATCTGGGGAATGGCTTCACTGGAGGCCTTAGAATGGTCCCTGGATTTTGTGCCTTCTGATAGTGGCTGGGATGTCTTTTGAAAATCCTAAATCAGAAGACTGTGGGGTGGGAGACCCTGGAGCCCAGAAGCTGTCTTGGGAAAACCCGTCCTTCTCAAATTAAGCAGTGGGAGCCTGAACTGAGGCCATCTTTAGAAACAGAATTTCCTCAGGGCCCAGTTATAGCTCTGAGCCATTCTGCTTCCTACTAAGGGAACGCCCAGGATGGGGTTACCCCACTCAGCCAAATGCCCCCGGTCAAACACGGTCATTGGTCCCTGAAGAATGTTCCCCTGGCTTCTCCTTTGGCTCTCCTTCTGCATACAGGGACTGTTCCAGCACCCCTGTTATCTGTGGCGCCAAGAAGACTAAGAGTCCCGTGACAGCAAGGGCTGGTAGGCATGCTCTGGAGGCTGCCTGACGGCCAGGGACCATTAACCTCCTTTTCCAGCTCATTGTTTTACAAGTGGTCATCGCCACCTCACGCCCACTCAGAAGCTAGTAGCAGCTTTATAGCCTACTTACAGAAAATGGCTCAGCACTTAGGCATTTTCTGGTGTCCCAGGGTTCAAAGTGAAATTAATTTCCATTACCTCCCATAATAAATCACCTCACCCAACACATGTATGAAATTCCATTCAGGAGACTCAAGTCATTCTGGGGCGCCACAGAAAAGCATACAGCCTTCAGCTTCCACTTAATTTCTCTGCTTGGGGTACAGCTGATGGGACCCTACAAAACAATTAGGTTCCAAGAGAGCCAATGGAATGTGAAGCAGCCCTAAAACGCAGATGGGAAGCTGGCCTGATGATCCTGGGTTTATGTAGAGGAGAAGGGGGAATTCTTTCTCTCCTGGAATGCTTTTTGGTCCCTGTCTTCTCTCTCTCTGGCCTTTTTTTTTTTTAATCACAAGCACAGATGATGCATGGAAGCTAATAAAGTGATCAGGACAATTGAAGCCTCCTCTGTTTGACATCATAATCTGGATCTGGTTGGAAACACTTTGCGGCCTTTGGGGGGATGTGTGTGGCTAGTCATTCTAATTCTCAATCTTTTGATAAAAGAAACTGCTGAATGATCACAAGACCAACATACAGCTGGATAATGAAAAAAAGTAAATAGCAAGGTACGGCATCACTGAGACAAATCCATGGAGGCTGAAGGGATGGTGAGCATGACTCACACTCAGGGAATCATGTCTGAGGAATTTAAGGCAGAAAGGCAAAGGGAGAGGGAAGGAGAGAGGCCCAGAATCTATGAGCTGGAGGGGTTTTACAAAGCCCTGAGTCCAATCAATTGGACAGGACATTATAATAGTAACTAATGCTATTTGTTTGGGCCCCCACTGTGACTAAGGGACTAATCTGCAACGTTTGTACCAATTACACCCCACAGAAACCCTATTATCTTGGTGCTCTTTCCATCAGAATCACAGGTAGAAGAGAAGGAGATGCAGATCCCCAAAGCAAGGAGCTGGGGGTTGGACATGGTGACTAGAAGAAAGGGGAAGGGTACTGGTCAGAAAAAAATAGCCCATCTTCATGCCAGGCTCTCTCCACATAACACTTTGCATTGGTAGAACTGTCTGTAGTTCTACAAATTGAAAAATTTTGTTCTTAAAAATTAAAAGAGGGCTTCCCTGGTGGCGCAGTGGTTGAGAGTCCGCCTGCCGATGCAGGGGACACTGGTTCGTGCCCCGGTCTGGGAGGATCCCACATGCCGTGGAGCAGCTGGGCCCGTGAGCCATGGCCGCTGGGCCTGCGCGTCCGGAGCCGGTGCTCCGCAACGGGAGAGGCCGCAACAGTGAGAGGCCCGCGTATCGCAAAAAAAAAAAAAAAAAAAAAAAAAAATTAAAAGAAAAAAAAAAGAAAACCTTCCTCATAGGGTTTCTATTTTTATCCTCGTTTGCAAAGGAGAAAACAAAGACTCAGTTGAATAAGGAAAATTACCCTAAATCATGTCACCAAGAAGTGATGGAGTCAGGTTTGGAACCCAGGTCTTCCTGAACCCAGAAATTAAGTTCTTAATATCATGCTGTTTCTCTGTAACTCAATGAGTTGGAAGCCCAACTGGGACTTAAATCTGCAGCCCAAACTAATGTTTCTTTCATAGAGATGGATGGATGAATGGATGGATGAATGAACTGATAGGGAGGTAGGTAAGTTGACAGATGATAGATAGATACATAGCTAGATAGATAGAATCTTTATAAGTGCTTTCTGATGATATAAGTAACACAGTCTCACTATACATACTCAAGCACTATAGATATAGGAAATGAGGGTGCCTTGTAAGCAAGCCCTCTGAAATAATTGCTACTGTTGGATAGAGAGTCCTTTAATTTTTTCCATTTATGACATAAATTATGCCAACATAATTTTTTTGAAAACAGAAACACCTTTCCCTCAATTTTGCTGTGAACCTAAAACTGCTCTAAAAAATCAAGTCTGTTTTTAAAAATGAATGCATCTTATACATATTGTCCTGCAACTTTTTTCTTAATATATCACACAATTTCATGAACTATATACATTTTTAGCTTGAAATCAAATTTTTACACAATTAATTGTTTCCTTGCAATGAACATCAGTTTTCTCAATTTATTGCTGGTGCTCTTTCCATTAACATGGTGGGTCTAAAACTTCAGCAGGCATGAGCATCACTTGGGGAGCTTATGAAAATGCATATTCATAGACACCAAGGCTAGAGATTCGTTTTCAAAAGGTCCGGGGTAGAACTTGGGAATTTAGATTTTTTTAATGAACACAACTTCTTGCTCCAGGGATCTATAGATGCAAGTGATTTTGAGAACATACTTTGCAAAAAAAAGTTTAGTCTTCGTCTTTGTATCTTGGCAGTATAGTCCTTCCATTCTGACATTCAAACTTAAGAAACACCAATTAATTGGCTAGAGTGATATAAATCTGAATATGCGAATTTGAAATATAAATGCTGTTTGAGATCTAAATGGGCTTGCTTCTGTCTTTCTCATCCCTAGACTTGGCTCCAGTCTTTCATTATTTAAAATATGCCAGCTCTAGGAAAGCACATGGTGCAGAGAAAAGATTTCCCAGCTCTTCCTCTAACTTGCTGGCAACCTGGGGCAAATCACCTCAATTTCCAGGCCTCGGGTGCGTTCGTAAAGCCCAGTGATCTCTAAGACCCCTTCAGGCAGCATGTTTCCCCGTGCCCCATCCCCACCTAGATGAGGGAGAATTCTGGAACTAGAGAAGAGGAAACTTCCCTTGTGAGAAGCCTTTGTGCACTTCATTCATTCAGCATCCCATTTTTCAAAAGGCCTCATCTACTCAGAAGTCAGTGTTTCTCAGCCTATTAATCTGACCCTCACTCAGGAAAATGATCACTGCCAATGTGGACATGCACCTGCTGCAGGTGGAAACCAGGCACTCTAACAGTCTGTTAGACTGAAGCAGTCAGTGATTACTGCCTTTCTATTTGCACAGCACTCTGTCTTTTACACACACACGCAGTCTGCCAAACAAGACAACCATTTTATGAGGGAAAAAGTTGAAGAGCACATCCTAATTTTGCAGATGAGAAAACTGAGGCACAGGAAGGTTATGTGGCTGGCACATGATCCCTAAGTCAGGCACTGTTGGGATCCAGGTCTGTTGAGCCCTGGTCTGATGCTCTTTGTACCAGTGCTAACAAGCACATAGGGTGCACCACATTCAAATATATTTCAGATGTATTATACCACTCAGTCTTCACAATGGCCTTAAGAAAAAGGTACAGGTATTCCCGCGACCCATTTTTTGTAAGTTCACTTTACGCCACTTCACTTTTACCAAAGACTTATATTAGTATCTGTTTTTGCTAACTGAAAGAAATCAGTAGAGGATTTTTTGCTTTTAGGGTAAAAGGAGAAAAGCGAAAATTGTGGTCAGCATTTGTTCTGCAGCGAGCTGTTTTAGAGGCGTCACGCGCCCCGAGCCGGGGGAGTGACACTGCCCAGCACCTTCCCCAGGAACCACACTCAGCATCAAGCCGACATACCTTTGAACCACGTCTGTGAGCACCTGTGCCTATTTATTTTGTGCATCCGTTAGCAAGATGTGTACTAAGGTAATTGCTTCTTCGCTTTACTCCATTTCTACTTATGAAAGGTTTCATAGGAAAGCTTTACTTTCGGATCGCCGGGAAACCTGTATTATCACCTATTTTACAAACAAACCCAGAGCCCTACTAGACTTAAAATTTCCCCAAGGCAGGGTTTACATCACACGTGTCAGTGAATTCACCCAAAGTTACCTAGACTGAACGTGGCAGGGTCGGGACCACAGGCAGAACATTTCTTTGTTCAGCACAGACTTACAGGGAGGCTCTACCTGTGGTGCAAAGCCAACAGCTACCTGTGCAGTGAGCTCTGGGAAGGGGAGGGGCTGCAGAGCGAGAAGCAGACAAAGACCTGGATTCACTGATCACCTCCTCTATGCAGGGGCTTTACTTCCATTACTGCATAAACTCCGTCAGAATCCATCCCCCGGAGCTCCTGAAATAATGGATTCATCCAGTTTTTATATTTTAATTTTTGCATTGAGAGGACTCATACTCTCTTCTTGTCAAGATCTGTGGTTAGGACAGCATATCAAGGATAATTATTGGGAAAAAGCAGCATTAACATCTCATATGAATTCCAAGATCCAGGCTGGATGGAAAAATTTCTTGAGACTGGCTGGAGGTGGGCCTCAGTTCAGACTGAATGCCCTTCAACTCAACAAGTCTCCACACAGTGCCATTCCCGTGGCAGGTGTGCATTAAGCACTGACAACCCGAAACTGAGGAAGACCATCCTGCTCTCAGTCTGAAAGGGGAGATGGGTGGGAAGAGATGGAGGCAACATAACCTGTGGGTTCTGGAGTCAGACAGCCTGGGTGGAATCCCTGCTCCAGACTTTACTGTGTGACCTGGGGCAAACTTCTGAACCTCTCTGTGCCTTAGTTGTTTCACCGGTAAGGGGAGAGATATGATATTAGTCCTACCTTATGTATTATTGTTGCAAGGATCAAGTGACTTAATACATGTGAAGCGCTTAGGAGAATCCCTAGCATGAGGTAAGTATTACCATGAAACCATTAGAAGACAGGGTGAGAAGTACAGTAAAAGAGATAAATCCAAGGCATGGAGGAGGGAATGGTGATTTCTTTCCAGAGCAGAGGGGGTCAGAGATGGCATCCTAGGATTTTCCCTAAGAGATGGCAGAGGGAGGGTAGGTGGTACTATTACTTCTACTAAGGAAACAACTACTATCTATTGAGTGCTTGCTGTTTGCAGGCCCTGTGCTAGTGTGCTTGTTATGCGCTATCTCACTTAATCCTTCCAATACTGATTCCATGAAATTGGCACCATATTACTATCATTGGACAGATGAGAAAATAGAGACCTGGAGAGGTTCAGTAACTCACCCAAGGCCACACAGCTAGTGCATGACAAAAGTAAGACTTGAACTAATGATATTTGATGTTGGAATAAACTTTTTAAACCATCAAGCTACATTTTAGTGGTTCTCTGTCCCACCCACAATCATTGAAAGCCACTTTCCTCACTTCAGCGTTTGACCCTTTAGAACCATCCATTTGTAGAGCTTGCCCATCAGTCTGTCTCTCCTGGCCCAGCCTGTCACATCGGCTGCCAGCCACTGTGCCGGGGCTGGAGGGGCCACCTACTGAAAGGGGGAGCTTTCAGAGGCCAAGACAGAGAAGAATAGAAAGGGGGCTGCCAGGGGAGCCTTCCAACTTCTCTCTCAGCCCCTGCCACAGGCATCACCCTCCCTCCACCTTTTCTCTGAATGACCCTGTGACGCCTGATGAAATTAAACCTGCCTCAACAGGAGCAAGCTATGGGTGCCTGGTTCCCTGGCACTTTTAGTCTAATTGCTGCCCAATGAATACAATAGCTCCTCGACAGTATTTTCAACAACACAGGTCTCTGAAGTCATTCAGAAAGGGCTGAATACCAATACCACTCACCCTCCTGTCTGAGGGCTGAAATCCAATATCAGCCGGGCTGTCCTAGTTTACTACTTGGTTTTCATCTCAACAAGCTCCCTCAGTCTCAGGTTTACTGTCCAGTTGCTAGACAGGAGCAATCTGTGACATCCCCCTAACCTCTCCCCTGCTTCTCACGTCCCAGGGCTGCTAAACTCAGGATAGGATCACAGGATTACTTTTCAGGTGAAGAATAGGAGCGGCAAACTCCAGCTGAAACCCATTTTGTTGAGCCGCTACCTACTGACCTTGAAGAGACAACTGGTTCAAATTGTTCTGGGTTCGAGTTTGGAAGACAGACAGATCCTTGGCAAATTAGTCAGACCTGCTATTGCAGTTGGCAAGTGTGGATGCAACATTGGAACATGCCTGCCTGTAACACTTGTCTTCACCCTTGGTCAGGCATGGAGCCTAGAGAAAAACCCAGCTCCTGATAACTAAATCTTAGGTACCTCAGTGTTTCGGTTGTCAGCTGCAGGGGAACAAACCAGTCCACCCCCAAACTGTGTGGCTTAAAACAACAGCTATTTCGTTATCTTTTTAATTTCTATGGATCCACTGGGGTCAGCACTGTAGTTCATCTGATGTCTTGCTTGGAGTCTCTACTGCAGCTGTTGGCTGGGGCTGAAGTCATCTGGAATATCTGAGATAACTCATTCCCATGTCTGTCACCTTGGGGCTGGGGCAGCTGGAAGATTGAGTTCCACTGGGACATAAGGCAGTCTCAGGGCCTCTTCCTTTCTACATGGAGCCTCCATATGATCTCTTTAACTGGGAAGCTGGACTTCTTATGTGGTGGCCCAGAGCTCCCCAAAGTAGAAGCTGTCAGTGTTTAAAGCTTAGGCTCAGAACTGGCACTGTGTCACTTCTGCATTCACTGGTTAAAGTCACAGGGCTAACCCATATTCAGGGAGGGACTCCACAAGAATGTGAATACTGCTCAGTGGAAGCCATCTTTGGAGGGAGAGTAGCTATTACACTCAATTATGCATTCACTGCTCTACACAAGCATGAATCACGTTCTCTTATGTAAGCATACTTTTGTCTTACAGAAGTATCACTTGTTTTGTGCTTCTCTTAGGTGAGGCACTATGGTAAGCGGGTTATGTCATTGCCTTTTTTAGGCCTACAAAAACTGAGAGAGCTAGGTATTGGTACCACCAAATGAACAAACTAAAGTTCAGAGAGGTTGAGTAAACCTGCTTAAATCATCCAGCTAGTGAGTGATTTGGAGCTAGGAGTAAATCTAATACCTGTGTGCCTGCAAAAATCTGTTCCTTTTTATAGATATGCAGACAAAAGTCACAGCATCATCACTTCTTGTCATTCTGGTACATGAGAAGCTAGCCACAGTTGGCCAAGCTGAGGCTGTCGGTATTTTGCCTGAGAGCCCAAGGATGCTGAGAATCAATGTGGCTATAAACTCAGAAGCTCTTTGCCCCAGCATAGTTGGGCATCCCACCCTGGGTCCCTGCCAGTCTCTGCTATATGCTTTAGGTAAGCTCAGGCCCTGGTCAGGAAGTCTTTGGTTCTACTCAGCTCATTCTCATTGCTGGAGACCTGGACCTAGGAACTCAGCTCTCTGGCTAGATCCTTACCACTAATTGTCCAGCCTTCTGCCTCAGTCTTTGATCCTTTTGCCTGGATCCCTGCTACTGGCCCTCCAGGAGTCTGGGACTCTCCTGCCCAGGCCTGACCTATCTGCTGACACTACCCTTCCCTGCTTTACCTGACCTTGATGAACTTGATCCTTGCCCATCTAACTAGACAGTCCCCTGTTGCTGGTCTATTTTGATCTGTTCTTTTGTTCATTCATTCATTCATTCAGTAGGTCAATCAGTAGTAGCTGTTTATTGAGGGCATTTCACACCTGAGGCCCTGTTCCAGGCACTGGGAATGGGACAGGGTCTGAAACTGACATGTTTCCTGCCCTCATGGACTTTCAACTGGAGGACAATGAAAAAATAAGCAAGTCACCAAAGTTACGATTGCTTGTGATAAGGAAATAAGGAAATACACATGTTTGGTAACTAACCTGTCCCAGTTCTGCCATTTGTCATCTCTGGATTTATAAATCAGTTTTCATGAAATGAACCATGTCATTTGTGTGTGTCCTCAAGGTTTTTAGCAAAGCTGTCTCTCAGACGAGCTGGCAACTAGTTTCTCTACTTTGTTTTTTGCTCTTTCTAATTCTTGGGAAGGCGCTGAGATTTTGCCAGGTCATACAGCCTGAGAGTCACCATTTATTCTTCCTGAACTCCCCAATGAAGAGGACTTTCATGCAAGGTCCACGCTCTGCCCATCACTCCTGGAACCAGTCTGTGGTAGTTCCCCACTTGCTGAATAGTAGTAGATTTTAATCTTCCCTCTGGGTCTTTCTGTCTGTATTGGGACTTCCTAACTCTTGGCAAAGGCAGAAGTTTCATGGAGAGGACAGAAGGAGAATCTGATTCTGGTCAATTTGGTTTTGGTTAACTGGATGGGTGAAGATCTAGTTCAAATACAAGATCAAAGTGAGGCTTTGTATTAGCTAAGAATTTCACATCATTGCTGTTTCTTCATAAACCCAAACCCTCAGAGATGTTTACGTGAAACATAAAAGTCAACTCAACAGACACTTATTGAGCACATTTTGTCTCTGTACTGAGGATATGTTAACATGATAAACCTAACCCATACCCCAGTTAGTAAAAAGGTAGTAACTACAAAGAAAGGGAAAACTCCACAATACTATGGAGGGATATAGGATGAGCACGTAACCCTGTGAATCAGGGCTGCAAATTTCAATGGCTTAAGACCACAAGTGTTTGTTTCTCACTCATGCTAGTGTTCACTGCAGGTTGGCAGGGGATCCAAGCTAATGGAGCAACCAGCAGTGACAGAGGGATTCTAGTTCAGGAGGGTCTTCAACTACCTATGAAATGCTATAGCCTGGCAGTGACACATGTTATTTCTGGTCACAACTCATTAGCCAAATCCAATCACAGCTCCTCACAAACAGAAGGGATGCAGGACATTCAGTCCTCCAACTGCATAGGACAGGTTGTTTAAGGGTGAGAAGTAGAGAAGTGGAAAGTGAAGCATGAGTATCTGGGCACAGTAAAGAGCAGGAATAAAAGCTTCAGGGCAAAGGAGAGAATATTATTTAGGAAGACATAAGCTTGGAGAATGAAATGTGGGGAAGAAAAATAGAATCCTTGGTCACCACATCCTATAGACATTTCCCATATGAAAGAAGCAGCCATTCAATTTGTGGCCACAGATGGGTCCAGAAATAAGAAAAGCTGCAATTCTCTCATTGTCTAACTGTAATATTCAAAATATCCAGCTAAAAGGACAAAGTTAAAAAAAAAAAAAAGAAAATGGCATATTTCATTCCAGAATTGTCTCCTTTGAAGTACAAACGAAGTATTCCAATGCATGGGGGAAATATCTCTCTTTGTGCTATTTAAAGTAAAAGGTAAAGTAACACAGAGTTACTATTTTACCTCCATTAAATTAGCAAGAAGAAAACATCAGTGATAACATCTAGGGCTATTGAGATTGTGGGAATATGCAACGCTTATAGGATATAGTAGAAAAGCAGTTTGGTAGAATCTTTGGTAAGCACTGTGACATTACATATTTTGGTAGACTGAATGACTGTTCCCAATTCTTTACGCCTCCCCTTTGCTCCTCTCTCTAGAGGTAGAGTGCATTTCCCTGACCTTGACTTTTAGGCTCAGCCATGTGAATTGTTTTGACTAATGGGGTGTTAGTAAGCATGATACAAATAGGGGTTAGAAATGTGCTTGTGTGGTTGGGTGTGCCCTCTAATGCTTTTATCATCTACAGAAGAACATGCCTAGGTTAACCTGCTGCTGTTGGGAGGAGGATGAGAGATACAGAGAGTCAGCCCAGCTGGGCCCACCTTAGATGTGCTGATCAGCAGATCCTTGAGACTGAATATTAAATTACTGGGTTTAGAGTGTTTTTACACAGTATGTTTGAAGTGCTAACCAACCAATACACATATCAAGAATCATTAACAATGTTAATATTCTTCAATCCTCCAAATACACTTTGAGAGCTTATTCAGGTGAATTCACACGTGTATCAGTCAGCATAGGCTAGATTATTCTGATGTAACATGTGAAGCTTAACTCAACAACAATGTATTTCTCACTTATGCAAACCAAATATAGGAAAACATTAACAATGTGTATTCAGTGGTAGATGTTTTGAACCTGAGTAATGTCTACCCATAGCACACAAATGGAGCAGTGAGAGAGAAATGAAACAAGTGCCTAGACAGCCAGATGAGCAGAACATCGCCAGTAATCAGAGGGCTATGAAGTTTCAAATCAATCTCATTTGACATAGCTATTTCTCTTCTGTATGTTTAGCTTTTGTAACTAATTTAACAGAATAATTTTTTTTAACTTTGAATTAACATGCTCTTTCTACTTTCACCTGTAGTAGCAGAAGAATTAGAAACAACATAACTGTCCAACACAGGGGGAACGGGTAAGTAAATTAAGGTAAATATAAGATCATAAAAGGTATTTACAGCATAATATTATGGAAAAAAGAGAAATAAAATTTCTAACAGTATGATTTTTAGTTATGTAAAATACTCATGTAAATGAACAAATTTTAGAAGGAAATACAACCTACTAAAAACTGTAGAGTGGAGATTATCAGTGGGATATTTTTTCTTTAAAGACCCTTTAACCACACTTTTATGTTGTTGTCAAAATAAAAATAAAATGATTCATTAAATATCCTTCTGATGCTGCTTATCTGGGAAGCAACAAGTTAGAAACTACATTTGCTATGGAATGCTAGCCCCCTGGAGAAATGAGATACGGCCTATTTAAACATCTTAAGGGTATCAGATGCTAAGGTGTAGTAACTTGCAATCAATACCTGTAATTTGATGAACTCGTAACCAGATCCATCCACCTGAATCCAATCTTTTATTTTTTCTCATCATAGACAAGACTAAAAACAAATAGCAAGGCTTTAAGCTATCAATTCAGGCGAAACACAGAATTTGATCTTTAGTAAACCTTAAAACGTTATCTGCACAAAAGGGAGATAGTTTGAGGGCCCGGAAAGAGGGGTGGCCCAACTGTTGAGACAGGACACTTCCCTTGGGACACAGCCAACAAGCACAACGACATTCTTACACACTGAACAATGTTCAGCTCTCCTCCCCTGGGGAGCCACGGCCTCAGAGCAAGGCCTAAGTCTCTGCCTCCCAGATGTCACATCAACAAACACATTTCTGATACAGGTCAGGGTCAAAGTTTTGGAGACAATTTCAGAAAGACTCAGGACCTCTGGATGTTATCTGGACATAGCTCTTTGACTCCCAAAGCAGTAAAAAATTCAACATACATTTTGGGAACTGTAAATAGGTAAATTCTCAACTGTTATAGTTCCAAGAGAAATCTTGATTTCTCAGTACACTTTTTTCAAAATAAAATTTCCATTCATCATAAAGAAATCCACATTGAGTGTCTATTTCGAGCTTGAAGCAGGAGATAGGATAAGAAATAAGAAAGACAAAGGTCCTTGCCCTTGTGAAACTTACATTCTAACAGGGAAATTATAGATTAGCTCTGTTCTTCCTTCAATTCTTGGCTAGCAAAATATTAAGAGGTGAACATCCAAAGTAAAGATTCGTATTGGCTCTAAAGAATGATAATTAAACTATATATTAGCTAACCCAAATGAACTTCCTGACTCTAGCACCCAGAAAGACATTTATCACTTAGTCTCAAACACCCTGAGTATAGGTTAATTATACCAACACACTTTGTCTATGGGAGAGACAAAATACTAAATACTAAATCAAGTGCTAAATACTAATTCAAATAGCAAAATCTTAGGATTTTTCTGAAAAACTGATTTTGTTTGGACTACAGGAAATTTTGGATCTAATATCTCCTCTTCCTAACATTTGTGCCAGGTGCCTGTGATAAATTCCTCTCCATGCCCTGTTTGGTTCAGTCCTTACAACTATCCCCTCAGGTAGGTAGCTATTTTTATCCCATTGTACAGAAGAAAAACAGGAGTGCAGATGACTTCTCCAAGGAGGGAAAATCAAAATTGGTAAATTTAAAAATTCAGATTCTATTTCCTGCCAAAGGCTGTGCTCTTCCCACAGCTTGATGCTCATAGACTTTGTGGTCAAAAGAAGTGAGGGAACTTATGGGATGAATGAAACAGATGATAAGAGGTGATTATGAAAACCTTCATACCTTATAGGCATCCTTGGATTTATGTGGTTGGGTTGGCTGGGCATTTTCTGATTGTGTGGCTGGATACATGGAAGAGTGAGGCTTTGAAGTCAGGCTGATCCATATCAGAATCCTAGCTCTTCAAGTTCTTAGTATTACCTGAGGCCATAGAGAAGTTACCATATGACAGTGTCCATTTCCCTTTATCCAATGGTGATGATCATACTTAACCTCACAGGGTTTTTGTGAGGATTAAGTGAAGGAGTGTTTGTAAAGCAACTATTGGAGTCCTTGCCATATAATAATTTCTCAAATAATTAATTTATTTAGCAAATACCCTCCTAATTCTCCTTTGTAAATCTGTCTTTTTCAGGTATCAATAGATTAGGTCCAAATAAAAAGCCAAAAATTAAAGTTTCTTTTGGTGGGGCCCACAACAGCGTTTCCTGATAATAAATAGCTTATCCCATTAACATGAAGTTAACCTTCCGAGGTTTTCTGTTTATTTGATGTTTCTTTTTTTAATCGGATTGTGATCTGGATCTCAAGTGATAACATTTCTCTGTTTATCTAAAATAATATCCCTAAGCAATGTCTTGACACCCCTGCCCCTCCAGTCTAAACGCATGAAGGGTCTCAAATGTACGAAGGGGACAAAGGCTTTCAAATCAGTACACTGGCCAGTTACTGTGCCAGACCAGCAGCTACACTCAATATCTCATTTCATCCTCTAAGTAACACAAGGAGATAGGTTCGTTTTAAAAATTGCCCAGATGAGAAAACTTCCCATGGCTAATAAAGTAATACATGGCAAAACTGAAAAATACAGGCTAACTCCAGACCCAAGCTCTTTACCTCAACATGCTTGGTACCACCAGCTCACGTATCCCACACACCAAGTATTCTACCTTTGCCCCTCCAGAACCACTCTCTAGCCTCCACCACTCAGCTCTATGCTCAGGGAGGCTGGCTTTCACGAACTGTGTCAACAGGGTCCCCCACGCCCTAGTTTCCATTTGGGTGTGGCCAGTGGGAGATGCTCACAGGAGACTTTTAGAGGTAGGATAGGAGAGAGAAGAGTGAGGTTGGGATGTTCATTCTCCCAGTCCCATTCCATCAGATCACTGGTTGGCAGTGGCCATGGTTCTCTACCAAAGCCATGACTTTTACCCTTTGACCCTCTCATGGAGTTATATCTTTCTCCAGGTTCCAGTAACCACCCCATTTCCTGTCCCTTTGGACCTAGGGGTGGTAATGACTCCTGACCCCAGGCTGTTACTAGAAGTAAAGTGCTTCACCATCTCTTGTTGGCTTTCATTAACCCTGTCCAAACCTTTGTAATAATCCCCTCGTTAAATCCTCCTGAATTGTCCCATTCCAGGGGCCATCTGTTTTGTATTGGACTCTGATTGCTACAGCCTGGGAAATAGAACCTAAGAACTAGGTAGGAAAAGTTAATTCCCCTAAAACAAAATTAATGTACATGGCACAGACCAACCCTAAAAGGAGGCTTTCATATACTCAGTGCAGAAAAATCTCTTTAATTTTTCTCTTTTTATCTCTCCCTGAAGATAGAGTGTATGTCCCATTCTCTTCCTGAATTGCCAAGGAGACAAGGTTATTTTATTCATTCAGGGTACTTCCACTTGAAGTTTGTTATTTCTTCATCTGAAAGTTTGGAAAGTTCAATAAAGCCTGAGACCATAACAGATGTTAACACTTTAATATAACCCCTTTTTATATTACTAATGATGCTTTACTGCTTTAAGTTTCATAGTAAAATAAAATCAGTGTGACTTTATTTTAGAATGATGAAACATATTGAAGTCACATACTATTATTTCAAAAGAGGCTACCAGAAGGAGAGACACAGAAGTTAGTAAGATGGGATCTATTACCACTGCTCTCCCTAGTCAACTATCTTAATAATAAAAATTATTGGTCTATTCAGGAAGCCAATTAAAGCCTCCTATATTCTCCTTCATTGACCAGAATGATAATGGTTTTAAAAGTGGTCCAGTTGGGAAAAGGAAATGTTTCCCACAGAAATAATATACCAGAATTTCTCTGTATTACAGAGGCACAATTCAAATCCAGCATTAGTCTTTGAGATGTTTATCTGGTCTTCCCTGACTCCACCCCTCCCCACTGCCACTGCCCTAGTTCAAGAGCTCCCTAATGAGTCTCTCTGCCTCTGGTATATTCCTCTTCCATTCAGCCCTCCATGCTCCAACCCTCCATGCTCCTCCAACCCTCCATGCTCCAACCAGAAAGTTCTTCCTACAAAGTGAGTCTGATCATGTTTCTCCCCTGTGTCAAACCTTTGGATGGCATCCCATGGTTTACAGAATAAAGCGAACTCCTGAGAAATGCAAACCAGCCATGGGTATCTTTCTGGTTGTACCTACTGCCTTCCATGACCCCAGGATATATGCTTTAGATAGCTGTGGTACCCCACCATTTTACTTCCTGGATGTAGCCTGCTCTGGCTCTCTTTCAGGGTCTTGCCCGTGTTGTCCCTCTGCTTAGAAGATTCATTGCCATCACCCACCGTAAGCCTCCTGAGTGTCCCCTCATGGTCAAGAGACCAAGTTAAATGTCACCTCTTGGCTAAAGCTTTCCCTAACTGCCTCCCCACAATAGCCTTCTGCCACCTTTCGTTTCCTTCTCAGAGTTTTGTTTTGTTTTAATCTACTAAATCTCTTTTTCTCTCTTTGTTCAAAATCATATCCTTTCAGAATAGGGAAAATTACTAAATACTAATTCTCTTTCATAATGCCATGCCCTTCTGAATCAATGAATCTTAATGAAATATTTGGAAAGGAAATGTTTATCAAGCACCCACTGATGTACTACATGCATTTTTTACATACATAGCTTTATTTACTCCTCACAACAGCATTATAAAAACACTATTATCCCATTTTGTTGATGAGGAAACTGAGTCTCAAAACAGAGAAACATTGCTCAAGGCTGGTGGTGGGGAATCCAGAATTTGAGCTCATGCTCTTTCTGACTCAAAATCTATGATTTGTCCATTATATCACCATTTTCTCTTATAAAAGTTGATTCACAGACTTTTAAGACACCATCTTGTTTACATAGCCTGTTACAGATTTCAAAGTACTTTCAGAGCATTATCCGATTTGATCACCAGTAAACCCGTTAAGGCAGGGTGAGGGACCTCACTTGACAGATCGGAGAGTCAGAAAGGAGAAAGATTTGCCCAAGGTCATTAAACCCAAAACTGGAGGCATCAAGACTAGAACTCCTGTCTCCTAAGCCAGTGCTCTTTCTATACAACAATACTGTCTCCAGCACAAATATTACATTTTCCTCCTGGAAGGAAAGAAGGCTTGGATCTTCTAGACAATTTAACTGTCTGCAGAAGCTCCAAATGAACCTCCCACTCATCTTGCTCTTTTGTCCTGTCTTAGCGATGGAGGACTTAAATCTCTGCACTGATTGGTCAGATCAGCTAAGCTCTAAAATGGAGGTTCCAACGTGGCAAGCCAGCAGCCAACTTTAACCTCAGATATAAGATTTAATTTTTGTTTTTTGCCCTATGCTGTATTTTTTAAATGTAATTAGTTCCTAATTTTTAAAAATCTGGTGTCTAGCTTCTCTTGGAAAAAAGAAAGCCAATACTGCTAAAATCACAGGATGTGATGAGGAGATGAGACAAGCACTCTCCATTTCCTTCTTTTATGGACTTGCTGGCTCTGTAGGTTCCTGAGTTTCCAGCCCAGGTCCCACCATGAACACTCGCTGTTGACCATGACACAATGCAAAAGAGCTTGAAGGAGCACCTGCCACAAATTTGCTTTCTTCTCTAATTTTCTTCTCAAAGTTTAGCTCAAGGCTCTGCCTTCCTGGAATGATTCCTAACTCTTAAGCACTGAAGAGCATCCTCAACCCCTTCATGCAGGAATAAAGATATCAAGCATCACCTGCTCCTGCTAGTATCCCTTTATGAAGGCTCATTCCATCTGTGCTGGTGATTACTCTTCCCTAAATGCTCCAAAGGAAAAGGGCACTGGTGAGTGGGAAAGAATTGCTCATTGCAGGGGATGAGAACTTACTTCTGTCTATTAGGATTTTGTTCTGGTCTCTGTCTAACCTTTCCTGGTTTCTGAATGACACTGCAGAGACATTACCATAATGTAAATGACAAAAATATTCCTCATTAATCACTCTGGGCCTCAGTTTCCTCATCTGTAAATGAGGGTGGTGAATCCTTTGCTCTCTAAAGGCCATTCAAGATCTAACATTCTCTGATGCTATGAGGGACCATCTTTAATATAAATCCAATTCTTGTCTTAACAGGGTTTAACTTCCTCAACTGAAATTCAAAATGTGTCCTGATTTTCAGGTAGGAGAACAGTGTTTTAGCTTCCCACAAAGCAAGAATACTTCCTGGGTATATATGAGGCCCTATGGAATTGTTGAAAGAGCCTTAGGATAATAACCACAAAACCTGGATGTGCCACTTACCTACTATATGGTCCGGGCAAATCACTTTCCTTTTCTGGGCCTTGGTTTCCCCATCATAAAATGTGAGCAATGGATTAAATTCAAACAATCTGTGAAAAATCTGAAAGAGAAATTAAGGAAACACTCCCATTTACCATTGCAACAAAAAGAATAAAATACCTAGGAATAAACCTACCTAAGGAGACAAAAGACCTGTATGCAGAAAATTATAAGACACTGATGAAAGAAATTAAAGATGATACAAACAAATGGAGAGATATACCATGTTCTTGGATTGGAAGAATCAACACTGTGAAAATGACTATACTACCCAAAGCAATCTACAGATTCAATGCAATCCCTGTCAAACCACCAATGGCATTTTTCACAGAACTAGAACAAAAAATTTCACAATGTGTATGGCAGCACAGAGGACCCTGAGTAGCCAAAGCAATCTTAAGAAAGAAAAATGGAGCTGGAGGAATCAGGCTCCCTGACTTTAGACTATATTACAAAGCTACAGTAATCAAGACAGTATGGTACTGGCACAAAAACAGAAATATAGATCAGTGGAACACGATAGAAAGCCCAGAGATAAACCCACACACATATGATCACCTTATCTTTGATAAAGGAGGCAAGAATATACAATGGGGAAAAGACAGCCTCTTCAATAAGTGGTGCTGGGAAAACTGGACAGGTACATGTAAAAGAAAGAAATTAGAACACTCCCTAAGACCGTACACAAAAATAAACTCAAAATGGATTAAAGACCTAAATGTAAGGCCAGACACTTTTAAATTCTTAGAGGAAAACATAGGCAGAACACTCTATGACATACATCACAGCAAGATCCTTTTTGACCCACCTCCTAGAGAAATGGAAATAAAAACAAAAATAAACAAATGGGACCTAATGAAACCTAAAAGCTTTTTCACAGCAAAGGAAACCATAAACAAGATGAAAAGACAACCCTCAGAATGGGAGAAAATATTTGCAAATGAAGCAAAGGACAAAGGATTAATCTCCAAAATATACAAGCAGCTCATGCAACTCAATATCATAAAAACAAACTACCCAATCCAAAAATGGATGGAAGACCTAAATAGACATTTCTCCAAAGAAGATATACAGATTGCCAACAAACACATGAAAGGAAGCCCAACATCACTAATCATTAGAGAAATGCAAATCAAAACTACAAGGAGTTATCACCTTACACCAGTCAGAATGGCCATCATCAAAAAATCTACAAACAATAAATGCTGGAGAGGGTGTGGAGAAAAGGGAACACTCTTGCACTGTTGGTGGGAATGTAAATTGATACAGCCACTATGGAGAAGAGTATGGAGGTTCCTTAAAAAACTAAAAATAGAACTACCATAAGACCCAGCAATCCCACTAATGGGCATATACCCTGAGAAAACCATAATTCAAAAAGAGTCATGTACCAAAATGTTCATTGCAGCTCTATTTACAATAGCCAGGACATGGAAGCAACCTAAGTGTCCATCATCGGATGAATGGATAAAGAAGATGTGGCACATATATGCAATGGAATATTACTCTGCCATAAAAAGAAACAAAATTGAGTTATTTGTAGTGAGGTGGATGGACCTAGAGACTGTCATACAGAGTGAAGTAAGCCAGAAAGAAAAACAAATACCGTATGCTAACACATATATATGGAATCTAAAAAAAAAAAAAAAAAAAAAGGTCATGAAGAACCTAGGGGTAAGATGGGAATAAAGACACAGACCTATTAGAGAATGGACTTGAGGATATGGGGAGGGGGAAGGGTAAGCTGTGACAAAGTGAGAGTAGCACGGACATATATACATTACCAAATGTAAAATAGATAGCTAGTTGGAAGCAGCTGCATAGCACAGGGAGATCAGCTCAGTGTTTTGTGTCCACCTAGAGGGGTGGATAGGGAGGGTGGGAGGGAGAAACAAGAGGGAGGAGATATGGGGATATATGTTTATGTATGGCTGATTCACTTTGTTATACAGCAGAAACTAACACACCATTGTAAAGCAATTATACTCCAATAAAGATGTTAAAAAAAATCTGTGATTGTGGATGCAAGAAATACACATCCGTGAGCTTGAGTAGCAGTGGTCATGGAAAAAACACTGGACAGAAAGTTGGGAGACCTGGGTGCTATTAATTGTTCTGCTACTCACTAGGCTTGTGACTTTGGGAAGTCACACATGGATTTTCAGGGCCTTCATCCCCATTAGCATTTGTCACTTTTGTGCTATGTGTGTTTATGTGTTTGTTTTAAATCTGGTCAGCATCATTCATCTTCATAATCACTTGGACCCTGCAGGCATCTGAGTTTATTTCTCACCCTTTCCCCAGAAGTTTCATTCATTCAGCTACTATCTACTGAGCACCTATTGGAGTGCCAGGACTTTTCTGAGAGTTGGTGATATAGACAGAAGCATGCTGCCCCAGTGAAGCTGAATTTTTAGTGAAGTTTATGGCTCTATCTGGTACATAGAGCACGAGGTCTGGTTTTCTTCATCCCTCACTACCTTCCCCTTCAACATTTTATCCTCATCCTTTCCTCACTAGCACCCTCATGTCCTTTCAGTGGTGTGTGCCCTGCCCCTACTCACCCCTGTCCTTATTAATCCCCACCAACACTGCAAGCAGTCAGTGAAAGCAAGAGTGTGAGTAAATATTAAAAGTAGATGCACACTAATGGATAACCCTTCACCCCAAGGGAGTGGTGTGCACAGGGTTCTGGGCTCAAGATAATGTGGGTTCAAATGGCTGTGAAGCTACTTAATGGCTGTGGGACTTGGGTCAACTTGCTCAACTCTTTGGAGCCTCAGCTTTCTCATCTGTAAAATGGGGATAACAATAGTACCTACCCTTCGGGGGAGTTTTAAGGTTCAGTACGATAATGTATGTCAACATTCAGCATAGTTCCTGGCTTGGCAGATTTTAAATGCTGAACACATGATCGCTATTATGACCAGTATGAGGCCCAGACAGGGCATTTGTGGGTAGGTTGATCTCAGAGATGTTCTGAGAGAGGAGAGACCTTCCCACCACCCTCAGTCATGCTAATTAGCCTATGTGAAGGATGGCAGATATAACACCTCAGTTCAGAATCACCCTCAGAGAGATACTTCAGGTAGGGAATCAGCCACGGGACTGCAATTCGACCCTCTTGCTGCTCAGTATAGGAAGGAAAATCTTTGCCAGTTCCAGAGACAATATAGCATTCCCCTGGCACGTGGTTTTGACTTCCAGTGCCAAAACACAAGGCTTTTTACAAAGCCCTTGTTTTTCTGCAAATGTGTTTGTCAGGGTCCTTGTTTTACAGATAATGGATTTACAAAGAGGCCTGTTCTTCCTTTCTGGCACCTTGAAAGGAAAAAATTCCTGAATAGGAAGAAGGATCAAGTGGCTGCTTTGCATGTACGGGAGTCTCTTGCCTACAGATTGTGCCACAGTGTTAGAGGCTAGGTTTCAAAATTACACAGTGCTGACAATTACCCACAATTAGGCTAATTATATAATTACACTATGATCATCTGAAAGATAACGTTAATTGTTCACAAAGAGGATGGATGGCCCTGAGGTAAAACGGGGGTGGGGGGAGGGGAATCGAAGGGCAATCAAAGGCGGTTCCCTGGGATCCCAGCACTTGCGCTCTCGGCCAGGCACCAGCTTCCAGACTCCTGCCCAGCCTCCCCTCCTCTCTCCTCTGGAACAAGTCCCTTCCACAGCCTCAGTGGGCTGGTTGCCTTTCAGGTGACCCCAAAATATTCCCTTTACCACCTCTGTCTGTTAAAACAACAAATTATAAAGGACAATTGGGTTGGAAACCATATTTAAATTTCAAGCCAACACCTCAGCCACGCTGCTGACATTTAAAGGCAAGCTGTGGGTGCATTCTATATTTCCACATGTCACTTATGGGCTTGTAATTCTCAGATGGCCAGGCCAGAGCAATTAAGCAAAGGTTTACACTGGCATAAAAATTACCACTCTCTGATGGAGGGCCAACTCCAGAACCTCTGGTCTGCTCTGAATACTGGCTGCCAACTTCACATTTTGATAAATGCATGTTGAGCTCTGGAGGAAAACAGGCAGCTTCACAAATACACACAAGTAATATTTGGGGTTACTATTCCTGGTCTCTTTCCTGGACTCTCCTGGACCAGGATTCTCAATATTCATTCAACAAAGAGTTACTGAATACTAATTTTTTTTTCTTTTCTTTTCCAATCTCCAAATTTGATGTTGGAAGCAGAGCAAGGAACAAAACAATCACGGTTCTTGCCCACCAGGAGTTTATAGGCTGGCCGAGGGGATGCATTTTTCTTTCAAGTGGGTTGGTCCTTGCTATGACTATGGGGAATTGCTTTACTGTTCCAAGTTGCTCACTCTTCCCTCTAGCCATGCTGTTTGCCATGTGACTTGGCAGTTCCTCTCCCTAGAAGATGGAGTTATTTTCCTACCCAACTTTTGGTGGGATTGGCCATGTGACTTGCTTTGACCAATGGAATTTGGCTCAGAGTGACAGTGAGTCCACTGGAAGCTTTGTCCTCAATAGACATCACATGTTTCCACTCATCTCTCAGGGAACCTCCAATCTCTACCATAAAAAGAAAATGCTCCATGTGCCCTGATGGTCCCAGAAGAAAGAGGAACACATGCTGGAGAACTGAACTGAACTTGGAGACAAATCTTAGCGGGGGAGCAGAACTGAACTATGCTTTCTGCCTGGAGCCAAGCCAAGCAACCCACCTAACATCAGCAAAGCCACCCAGATGACCCTCTGATGTATGAGTGAGAAATAAATACTAATGGTTGTTTGCCATTGAGACTTGGTGCCCGTTCTGTTACACAGCATTTTTATGGCAGTAACAGACTGATACAAAGACTTTTTGAAGGTCCTCATAGGATGTTGTATAGGATGTGTTTAGTACAGGGTGTGTTTCACCTAAAAAATGTGGTGAAGAAAAAATTCTGGGAGGATACAAAGCAAACCATTAGAAAGAAGTTTGGAGAACGGGAGTCAGGTTGGAGGATGAAAAGGGACCATTTGTTTTTCATTCTATATTGTTTGACTTAAAAAAAAATTCAGTAACAAGCATTATTACCTCTGCAATTTTTAAAATAAGTACATAAAAAAAAACATGTCAATTGAAAAATCCAAAAAAAAGGAAATTGAGGGAGATGACAGGCATTTATCAAACTCACTGTGTCCTAGGAACTGTGTTACGACTTCTTATACATTATCTTACTTAATTTTTACAACAATCCTGCAAGGTGGGTGATACTATCCGTCTTAAAGGCAAGGAAACTGAACTGAGAAAGTTCTGATAGCTTGACCAAAACCAAACAGCTAGTACACTTAGAAGAGAATATTTGAAGTCAAGGCTGCCAACCTCAATGTTCTCTCCTTCATATTATATGATTGTTGCATGCTGTTACAGATGAATGAACGCTCAGGACCTCAGTTTCCTCATCTGGAAGAAAGAGGTTTGGAAAGCATTTTCTGTAATGTTCCTGGTAGTCTAAGATTCCATGAGTGAAAAGTTACATTATGCAATAAAGATTCTTTTTTTTTTTTTACATCTTTATTGGAGTATAATTGCTTAACAATGGTGTGTTAGTTTCTGCTTTATAACAAAATGGATCAGTTATACATATGTTCCCATATCCCCTCCCTCTTGCATCTCCCTCCCACCCTCCCTATCCCACCCCTCCAGGCGGTCACAAAGCACAGAGCTGATCTCCCTGTGCTATGCGGCTGCTTCCCACTAGCTATTTACCTTACGTTTGGTAGTGTATATATGTCCATGCCTCTCTTTCGCTTTGTGACAGCTTACCCTTCCCCCTCCCCATATCCTCAAGTCCATTCTCTAGTAGGTCTGTGTCGTTATTCCTGTCTTACCCCTAGGTTCTTCATGACCATTTTTTTCTTCTTAAATTCCATATATATGTGTTAGCATATGGTATTTGTCTTTCTCTTTCTGACTTACTTCACTCTGTATGACAGACTCTAGGTCTATCCACCTCATTACAAGTAGCTCAATTTCGTTTCTTTTTATGGCTGAGTAATATTCCATTGTATATATGTGCCACATCTTCTTTATCCATTCATCCGATGATGGACACTTAGGTTGTTTCCATCTCCAGGCTATTTTAGATAGGGCTGCTATGAACATTTTGGTACATGACTCTTTTTGAATTATGGTTTTCTCAGGGTATATGCCCATTAGTGGGATTGCTGGGTCATATGGTAGTTCTATTTGTAGTTTTTTAAGGAACCGCCATACTGTTCTCCAGAGTGGCTGTACCAATTCACATTCCCACCAGCAGTGCAAGAGTGTTCCCTTTTCTCCACACCCTCTCCAGCATTTATTGTTTCTAGATTTTTTGATGATGGCCATTCTGACTGGTGTGAGAGAATATCTCATTGTAATTTTGATTTGCATTTCTCTAATGATTAAAGATGTTGAGCATTCTTTCATGTGTTTGTTGGCAGTCTGTATATCTTCTGTGGAGAAATGTCTATTTAGGTCTTCTGCCCATTTTTGGATTGGGTTGTTTGTTTTTTTGTTATTGAGCTACATGAGCTGCTTATAAATTTTGGAGATTAATCCTTTGTCAGTTGCTTCATTAGCAAATATTTTCTCCCATTCTGAGGGTTGTCTTTTGCTCTTGTTTATGGTTTCCTTTGCTGTGCAAAAGCTTTTAAGTTTCATTAGGTCCCATGTGTTTATTTTTATCTTTATTTCCATTTCTCTAGGAGGTGGGTCAAAAAGGATCTTGCTGTGATGTATGTCATAGAGTGTTCTGCCTATGTTTTCCTCTAAGAGGTTGATAGTTTCTGGCCTTACATTTAGGTCTTTAATCCATTTTGAGCTTAGTTTTGTGAATGGTGTTAGGGAGTGATCTAACCTCATACTTTTACATGTACCTGTCCAGTTTTCCCAGCACCATTTATTGAAGAGGCTGTCCTTTCTCCACTGTACATTCCTGCCTCCTTTATCAAAGATAAGGTGACCATATGTGCATGGGTTTATCTTTGGGCTTTCTATCCTGTTCCATTGATCTATCTTTCTGTTTTTATGCCAGTACCATAATGTCTTGATTACTGTAGCTTTGTATTATAGTCTGAAGTCAGGGATCCTGATTCCTCCAGCTCCATAATTCGTTCTCAAGATTGCTTTGTCTATTCGGGGTCTTTTGTGTTTCCATACAAATTGTGAAATTTTGTGTTCTAGTTCTGTGAAAAATGCCAGTGGTAGTTTGACAGGGATTGCATTGAATCTGTAGATTGCTTTGGGTAGTAGAGTCATTTTCACAATGTTGATTCTTCCAATCCAAGAACAAGGTATATCTCTGCATTTATTTGTATCATCTTTAATTTCTTTCATCAGTGTCTTATAATTTTCTGCATACAGGTCTTTTGTCTCCTTAGGTAGGTTTATTCCTAGATATTTTATTCTTTTTGTTGCAGTGGTAACTGGGAGTGTTTTCTTGATTTCACTTTCAGATTTTTCATCATTAGTATATAGGAATGCCAGACATTTCTGTGCATTAATTTTGTATCCTGCTACTTTACCAAATTCAATGACTAGCTCAAGTAGTTTTCTAGTAGCATCTTTAGGATTCTCTATGTATAGTATCATGTCATCTGCAAACAGTGACAGCTTTACTTCTTTTCCAATTTGGATTTCTTTTATTTCCCTTTCTTCTCTGATTGCTGTGGCTAAAACTTCCAAAACTATGTTGAATAAGTGTGGGAAGAGTGGGCAACCTTGTCTTGTTCCTGATCTTAGTGGAAATGGTTTCAGTTTTTCACCATTGAGGATGATGCTGGCTGTGGGTTTGTCATATATGGCCTTTATTATGTTGAAGAAAGTTCCCTCTATGCTTACTTTCTTCAGGGTTTTTATCATAAATGGGTGTTGAATTTTATCGAAAGCTTTCTCTGCATCTATTGAGATGATCATATGGTTTTTCTCCTTCAATTTGTTAATATGGTGTATCACGTTGATTGATTTGCATATATTGAAGAATCCTTGCATTCCTGGGATAAACCCCACTTGATCATGGTGTATGATCCTTTTAATGTGCTGTTGGATTGTGTTTGCTAGTATTTTGTTGAGGATTTTTGCATCTATGTTCATCAGTGATATTGGCCTGTAGTTTTCTTTCTTTGTGACATCCTTGTCTGGTTTTGGTATCAAGGTGATGGTGGCCATGTAGAATGAGTTTGGGAGTGTTCCTCCCTCTGCTATATTTTGGAAGAGTTTGAGAAGAATAGGTGTTAGCTCTTCTCTAAATGTTTGATAGAATTCGCCTGTGAAGCCATTTGGTCCTGGGCTTTTGTTTGTTGGAAGATTTTTAATCACAGTTTCAATTTCAGTGCTTCTGTTTGGTCTATTCATGTCTTCTATTTCTTCCTGATTCATTCTTGGTAGGTTGTGCATTTCTAAGAATTTGTCCATTTCTTCCAGGTTGTCCATTTTATTGGCATAGAGTTGCTTGTAGTAATCTCTCATGATCTTCTGTATTTCTGCAGTGTCAGTTGCTACTTCTCCTTTTTCATTTCTAATTCTATTGATTTGAGTCTTCTCCCTTGTTTTCTTGATGAGTCTGGCTAATGGTTTATCAATTTTGTTTATCTTCTCAAAGAAACAGCTTTTAGTTTTATTGATCTTTGCTATTGTTTCCTTCATTTCTTTTTCATTTATTTCTGATCAGATTTTTATGATTTCTTTCCTTCTGCTAACTTTGGGGTGTTTTTGTTCTTCTTTCTTTAATTGCTTTAGGTGCAAGGTTAGGTTGTTTATTTGAGATGTTTCCTGTTTCTTAAGGTGGGATTGTATTGCTATACACTTCCCTCTTAGAACTGCTTTTGCTGCATCCCATAGGTTTTGGGTCATCATGTCTCCATTGTCATTTGTTTCTAGGTATTTTTTTATTTCCTCTTTGATTTCTTCAGTGATCACTTCATTATTAAGTAGTGTATTGTTTAGCCTCCATGTGTTTGTATTTTTTACAGATCTTTTCCTGTAATTGATATCTAGTCTCATAGCATTGTGGTTGGAAAAGATACTTGATACAATTTCAATTTTCTTAAATTTACCAAGGCTTGATTTGTGACCCAAGATAGGATCTATCCAGGAGAATGTTCCATGAACACTTGAGAAAAATGTGTATTCTGTTGTTTTTGGATGGAATGTCCTATAAATATCAATTAAGTCCATCTTGTTTAATATACCATTTAAAGCTTCTGTTTCCTTATTTATTTTCATTTTGGATGATCTGTCCATTGGTGAAAGTGGGGTGTTAAAGTCCCCTACTATGATTGTGTTACTATCGATGTTCCCTTTTATGGCTGTTAGTATTTGCCTTATGTATTGAGGTACTCCTATGTTGGGTGCATAAATATTTACAATTGTTATATCTTCTTCTTGGATCGATCCCTTTATCATTATGTAGTGTCCTTCTTTGTCTCTTCTAATAGTCTTTATTTTAAAGTCTATTTTGTTTGATATGAGAATTGCGACTCCAGCTTTCTTTTGGTTTCCATTTGCATGGAATATCTTTTTCCATCCCCTTACTTTCAGTCTGTATGTGTCTCTAGGTCTGAAGTGGGTCTCTTGTAGGCAGCATATATATGTGTCTTGTTTTTTTATCCATTCAGCCAATCTGTGTCTTTTGGTGGGAGAATTTAATCCATTTACATTTAAGGTAATTATCGATATGTATGTTTCTATTCCCATTTTCTGAATTGTTTTGGGTTCGTTATTGTAGGTCTTTTCTTTCTGTTGTGTTTCTTGCCTAGAGAAGTTCCTTTAGCATTTCTTGTAAAGCTAGTTTGGTGGTGCTGAACTCTCTCAGCTTTTGCTTGTCTGTAAACGTTTTAATTTCTCCATCAAATCTGAATGAGATCCTTGCTGGGTAGAGTAATCTTGGTTGCAGGTTTTTCTCCTTCATCACTTTAAATATGTCCTGCCAGGCCCTTCTGGCTTGCAGAGTTTCTGCTGAAAGTTCAGTTTTTAACCTTATGGGGATTCCCTTGTGTGTTATTTGTTGTTTTCCCTTGCTGCTTTTAATCTGTTTTCTTTGTATTTAATTTTTGACAGTTTGATTAATATGTGTCTTGGCGTATTTCTCCTTGGATTTATCTTGTATGGGACTCTCTGTGCCTCCTGGACTTGATTAACTATTTCCTTTCCCATATTAGGGAAGTTTTCAACTATAGTCTCTTCAAATATTTTCTCAGTCCCTTTCTTTTTCTCTTCTTCTGGAACCCCTATAATTCGAATGTTGTTGTGTTTAATGTTGTCCCAGAGGTCTCTGAGACTGTCCTCAGTTCTTTTCATTCTTTTTTCTTTCTTCTGCTCTGCAGTAGTTATTTCCACTATTTTATCTTCCATGTCACTTATCCGTTCTTCTGCCTCTGTTATTCTGCTATTGATCCCATCTAGAGTACTTTTAATTTCATTATTGTGTTTCTAATCGTTGCTCGATTCATTTTTAGTTCTTCTAGGTCCTTGTTAAATGTTTCTTGCATTTTGTCTATTCTATTTCCAAGATTTTGGATCATCTTTACTATCATTATTCTGAATTCTTTTTCAGGTAGACTGCCTATTTCCTCTTCATTTGTTAGGTCTGGTGGGTTTTTATCTTGCTCCTTCTCCTTCTGTGAGTTTTTTGTCTTCTCATTTTGCTTATCTTACTGTGTTTGGGGTCTTCTTTTTGCAGGCTGCAGATTCGTAGTTCCCGCTGTTTTTGGTGTCTGTCCCCAGTGGCTAAGGTTGTTTCAGTGGGTTGTGTAGGCTTTCTGGTGGAGGGGACTAGTGCCTGTGTTCTTGTGGATGAGGCTGGATCTTGTCTTTCTGGTGGGCAGGTCCACGTCTGGTGGTGTGTTTTGGGGTGTCTGTGGACTTTTTATGATTTTAGGCAGCCTCTCTGCTAATGGGTGGGGTTGTGTTCCTGTCTTGCTAGTTGTTTGGCATAGGGTGTCCAGCACTGTAGCTTGCTGGTCGTTGAGTGAAGCTGGATGCTGGTGTTCAGATGGAGATCTCTGGAAGATTTTCACTGTTTGATTTTATGTGGAGCTGGGAAGTCTCCTGTGGACCAGTGTCCTGAAGGTGGCTCTCCCACCTCAGAGGCACAGCACTGACTCCCGGCTGAAGCACCAAGAACCTTTCATCCACACGGCTCCTCAATTTGGGATGATTCGTTGTCTATTCATGTATTCCACAGATGCAGGGTACATCAAGTTGACTGTGGAACTTTAATCTGCTGCTCGTGAAGCTGCTGGGAGAGATTTCCCTTTCTCTTCTTTATTCTCACAGCTCCCGGGTCTCAGCTTTGGATTTCGCCCCGCCTCTGCGTGTACGTTGCCGGAGGGCGTCTGTTCTTCACTCACAAAGGACGGGGTTAAAGGAGCTGTTGATTCGGGGGCTCTGGCTCACTCAGGACAGGGGGAGGGAGGGGTACGGAGTGCGGGGCGATCCTGTGGCGGCAGAGGCCGCCGTGACGTTGCACCAGCCCGAGGCGCGCTGTGCGCTCTTCGGGGGAAGCCGTCCCTGTATTCCGGGACCCCGGGAGTGACGGGCTGCACAGGCTCCCCGGAAGGGGGGCGTGCACAGTGACCTGCGCTCGCACACAGGCCTCTTGGCGGGGGCAGCAGAAGCCCCAGCGTCCCACGCCTGTCTCTGGGGTCCGCGCTTTCAGCTGTGGCTCGCGCCCGTCTCTGGAGCTCCTTTAAGCAGCACTCTTAATCCCCTCTCCTAGCGCACCAGGAAACAAAGAGGGAAGAACAAGTCTCTTGCGTCTTCGGCAGGTCCAGACTTTTTCCCGGACTCCCTCCTGGATAGCTGTGGTGCATTAGCCCCTTCAGGCTGTGTTCATGCCGCCAGCCCCAGTCCTCTCCCTGAGCTCCGACCAAAGCCCGAGCCTCAGCTCCCAGCCCGCCCGCCCCGGCGGGTGAGCAGACAAGCCTCTCGGGCTGGTGAGTGCCAGTCGGCACCGATTCTCTCTGCCGGAATCTCTCCGCTTTGCCCTCTGCACCCCTGTGGCTGTGCTCTCCTCCGCGACTCGCAAGCTTTCCCCCTCTGACACCCGCAGTCTCTGCCCGCAAAGGGGCTCCTAGTGTGTGGAAACCTTTCCTCCTTCACGGCGCCCTCCCACTGGTGCAGGTCCCGTCCCTATCCTTTTGTCTCTGTTTATTCTTTTTTCTTTTGCCCTACCTAGGTACGTGGGGAGTTTCTTGCCTTTTGGGAGGTCTGAGGTCTTCTGTCAGCGTTCAGTAGGTGTTCTGTAGGAGTTGTTCCACGTGTAGCTGTATTTCTGGTGTATCTGTGGGGAGGAAGGTGATCTCTGTGTCTTACTCTTCTGCCATCTTCCCCAGAAGTTGCAATAAAGATTCTTTACTTTCAGAGGAATACAGTCAATTTTCCTTTAAGTAGAGTGCTCCCCTAGCTCATGTAAGGGCTCATTATTTCTGGATCATTACTGTTTGACATAGAGATTTGGCTGAGAAACTTGAAGCTCAAGGGCGAGAGGCCTCTGCCTACTGAAGACCAGTCAAATGTGGATAATGGCGTCTGTTACTATAATGCGAGTCTACAGGAAAATATTATTCAATTTATAAAAATTCTATCAAATGCAGCTTTCCGGGAATTCATCTGTTGGGTACAACAAGGTACATCTGGGCTATATTATCCGAATAAGTTCCACCTAGCAGGCAGATAATGGTAAAGTTTAAGAAGGAAAAAAAAAGTTAAAAAAGAATGGAGTTTTTAGAAAGTACTTCCATCTCATCCCACTCTATTTTAACTTGTTCTTGTCTATCACACCCTTATTTCTAGGTAATGCAGAGACGTTAAATTTGACCAAGCAATGGATGATGCACTTTCTTTCATTAACAGATAGATAGAAGAGGATTGGTCATGAGAAAATCCTTTCCAATGTCATTCCACAGGATGGAAAATTGGGAAGGGGGAAAAAATGGAGGGAAAAAAGCAAGAGCCCATTCTTTGTCCAACTGGCTTTGCTTATGATGAAATTCATAAAATGGTTATGGACACTGTGTAATGTGAACCCTCAGCGGCTTGCTCTAGCTTCTGCTAAAAGCGAGGGTCCTAAGAATGCCAAAGGAAAATGAGCCATTAAGAAAACTTGCAATCATTTGGGGGCATTAAGAAGATCAAGGCAGGTTATTTGGATGTCTGGGAAAGTCGGATTTGATGACTACTCTCCAGTTCTATATTATTTAACACACAGGATTCTTATTATAGTCAGTATTCTGCCTTAGGTGAATGGCCCCTCTCCCCATCCCTGCTCATTTTTCCTCTGAGTCTCTGTGGCTTCACCCAAGACAATGTCATCCATTCTTATTGGGGCCTTTGTAAACTGAAATACCTCCAGACTAAGAAGGTGGCTTCGAGACCCAGACATCTATTTCATTATGAATATCTGTCTAGACATAAAAGGGATCACTCAACACTTCCTGCCATGATTCTGGGAGCACCACAACAAGAGCAGACCAACACAAGACAGACACCCCACCCACCAGGGCTCTGACTAACCTTAATAGGTTAGACTTTCAATAGAAGGAAATAGGGAGGCTTCTCAGTTGGTAGAAGTAATCACGCTGTGTGCAAAGACTGATTTTATCTGCTGAGTTTGTGGTTTTCCCTTCTAAAGGCAGGGGTGGTTTTCTGGTTTTCAGGGAAGTACAACAGGTTCAGCCTTACTAGCCCTTGGATTCCTCACCAAGCCAAAAGGAACAAGAAGATGGTGGTGGATTGGTTATTTTGTCCACAACTGGAAATCTTGTACAGAATGGTTGACCTATAGTCAATAGGTGAAGTGTGGAATGCAACTTGCTTAGGAATCATGTTAACTTATACATTTCTCCCACTCACCATCCTTTCTGCAAAATGGTGATACTGAATGTAGACCATTTAGGGCTGATGAATTCACAATGGGGTTGGGGTAGGGGATCAAGTCTTTTGCCTCAAGACAGAGTTTTTTCCAAGAGAATTCTCCAGCTAGATTGTTATTTGAAATCTCAACAACCTCTGTCTTTTAATGTACACATTCTCAGAAACAGCCTCCTTAAAGTATATTCTTCCCGTGTTTTCCATGAGGAGACCGAGGCGCCAATATAAGCATCCAACTAGATTTTGCATGTGATAAAACAAAACAAGACTTGAGAAAAATACAAAAATAACCAAAATAACATTGCTTCCCTCAAAATTATGTCATTAGGAGGCCACATGTTTATTCTATCAAGGCTTCTTTTGCACCTAACCTTCTCTTACCTCCTTGGGAGTAGCTCTGAGTCACTTCAGGCACATGGAAAATTTAATCCAAATACCTCAGAATTATTTCTTTTTTTAACCAAAGAAAATTGACATTCCCTACGTTGTTCTACTCTTTTTATGCAATTCGGTACCTAAAGATTTTTAGTATTTCCAAATGTCAAATCCCTCATCAAAGGATTATTTGCAGCTATTAAGGGCATTCCAAAGAATGCAACACAGACTTTTAAGGTAATTTTAAAGTTTTAAACAATGATTTTGGATTGAACCTTTCTAAGGAGGTGGCTACTTTGAGGAATACTCTGCCTTTTGCATACATACATTTAGGTCTCCTTTTTGCACAAACTACAGAGGGTACCAGTCTCATTGTATTCTATGTAAATAGAACTTCTTGGGATTTGGAAACAGGAGGACTCTATGTATATCCTACACTGTTTGGGAAAACGTAATACTATAACTCAAGAGTCACTCTCCTAGTCTTCATAGCAAGCATCCTTTTCACCAGTCTAAGTCCAAATTTCAGACATTTTTTTTAAAGTATATTTTTATCCTGAGAAATCACTGGGTGATGGCCCTATTTTATTGTTAAATTCTTTGTCATACTTATGAGCCTTTCAAAGCAATAGGAACTATTGGAGATGTTTAGGTCTGTATATTTTCACATCACACTGTAATTTTTATAGGACAAAAGTGGCAAAGTTAGAAACATTTCTATCTTGAAGTTAATGAGCTGTTCAGGGTTAGTCAGAAGGCTCAGAATTTTTTTTTTTTTTTTTTTTTTTGTGGTGCGCGGGCCTCTCAGTGTTGTGGCCTCTCCTGTTGCAGAGCACAGGCTCTGGACGCGCAGGCTCAGCGGCCACGGCTCACGGGCCCAGCCGCTCCGTGGCATGTGGGATCTTCCCGGACCGGGGCGTGAACCCGGGTTCCCTGCATCGGCAGGCAGACTCTCAACCACTGCGCCACCAGGGAAGCCCCAAGGCTCAGAATTTAAGCCTCAGATGTGGTTGAGAACTTTACTGCTGGTATTATCTTCATTTAATATTTTCATAAACCAAAAAGAAAAAAAAACCCCAAAAAACTCACATAATTAAGAGAGAGATTGGGAAAAATGATAGACACTCTTTTAAAAATCCAAGAATAGGAACTGGTCTTTGGCCCCCTTTAACTGGTTAGGTTTATAGGTCACATTAATCAATATTTGGTTTCATAGCAGATGTGGAGGAAGTGAAAAGTCTGGATTCCAAAGGAACCCAAGAATACTGAAAAGTATCACATTTCACACACATGGAAAAAAAATGGAAAGGGAAAAAAGATTTATGTATATCTGAAAGCAATAGGGATGGAAAAAAACACAGCTCAAGTCATCAAAATCACTGTTGAGAAACCAGATTTGAATGCTATTTAGAGTTTTCTTAATTAAATTTCAACATCAGAAAGCCATGAATAACGAGTATACATCTTAGTGCACCACAGTGTGATCTGGTGTCCACCTTGTGGGGAGAACTTTAAAATCTGACATATAAATATCCACACACAAAGGCACGCAACCCATCTTTCTCTCTCTCAGTCTCTCTTACAAACATTCAAAGTTTAGTTTCTTGTATCTTTTGCAGGAGATCCTCTGTGTCTTTTGTTCATTCCGCAAACATTTACTAAATTCTCTAGGAGTGCCAGCCTTTCCACTAGATGTGGTGAGAAATACAAAGAAAAGTTTGGCAATGAGAGCAAAGAAAAGCCAAATCATGAAAATTACTAAAGTCATAGGAAGAGACTTGAAAAAAAAATTGGAGCAAGATTGAATTTGGAGAAGGGGAACACTCGCTCCCTTACTGGCCTCCACTCAACCCAGGTGCACTTCTTAATTCCTACTGTGTGCTTGGTGTTTACCAGGTACTCCAGAGAACACGACCAGATCAAGACAGAGCTTTCCGTTCTCACCAATCCTGAACACATCTTTTCAAGTTTTATGACACCCTTCTTTCCAAGCCTTCCTAAACCTAGTCTTCACTTGCATTTACCAAATCACACAGCTGGATGCTAGAAGTCATGCCTGCCCATTTCCAGCTGGGTTGACTGTGTAACACAGCTACAGATCTCCTACAAATAATTTGAATCTGTTGTTCATCAGTACAGTTATTTTAAGGCCAGTGTGTGACTGCTGCTGGCAGGTTGGTGAGCAGAGGAAAACAGGAAATTAACTAAATCATTTATTAACATTGAAAATAACAAATTGAAAGGTGTTGGGTCCTGGGGTGAATAGCACTTGGCTGCTGCAAATAAGGGAGTTGGAATTTTCCAAAGAGAAGGCTTACCTGAAAGAATTTTCCAAAATTTGGTTTTGGTGTCATGGAAAAACACTCATTTCCAACCAATGTTATTGATTGCTGAATGTATCCTCAAGAAGACACCTGCTTGCTAAGAACTATAACATGAACAGTGTCATTCAATGATCGTGCCTTGAGTAGATCCTGAGAATAAAAGAGAATTAAAAAGGAAAGGAAATTTTTATTGTGCACCCACCATATGCCAGGCCCAGTAATAGATGTTTTCACAAGCACCATGTTATCTACGCGTCACAACAAGCCTTCATGTTAGAATCGTCAATTTACAAAAGGAAAATAATAGAGGCTTGGAGAGACTAAATAACATGACTGAGGTCACACAGTTTATAGATAGTGTGTGACTGAAACCAGGATTCATGTCCTTCCATGAAACTGCAAGGCTACCCTCATTCAAAGGACTCTCTCCAATGAGCGGATTTATGTTAGCTTTGGGAAGAAATGCAACTTTAAAAACCAATTTCTAATTAAATAATCTTTTAAGAGATGGTAACCTCTTAAATCACAGTCTGATAAATTATATATTAATCATATTTTTCATGAAGTATATATAAGTCTAGAGTATTGTTGAGAATAGAAAAACATTTTGCTTGGACATGACCTGCTACGCTGTCCTTTCCTTTACCCTGGGACTCTTTACTGCCTTGGGAATGAGCAGTGACCCAGGAAGTCAGCACTTGGGGAGGAAGGTGGGTATGGAGGGTGTCATTAATAGGGCCAAAGGATTTTATCATACAGAAATAATCAAGTAAGTGACAACTTATGGGTAAATATGTTCATTGCAGTATTATTTATAGTGACAAAATTTGGCAATGCCCAAATGTCCAACACAGGAGCCTGGATAAATAAATGAAGCTCCTTTGGGCAATAAAACTTTTTCATTGGTTAGAAATAGTGGTGTGCTGATGGGTGATGGTTATCTGGGAGTTCATTAGACTATCTTTGTGTGTGTGTTTGAAATTTCCCATAATAAAAGATTTTTAAAATACTGATATACATGTATTGACCATTGTAGAAATACTTTTGTGATAATCTTTTTATGTGGAAAAAGCAGATTATTGAATGTAGTAGAAATTTCCATTGTTCATCTGCATCCAGTTTTCTTCCTCTTTCAAGTACATATGAGGATTATACTTCCCTGCCCCCTTGCATTTGGACAAGGCCATATGAGTGGTCAATAGATGTAGGCAGGATTGATGTGTGTCACTTCTGGGCTGGAGCAATTAGTTGCCAGTGTGTGACTCTCCACCCCTCTTTATTGCCTACCTCCGTAACTCATGACATTTCAAGCGGTAGAGCCTTTGACCCCGAGTGAGGACAACATTAAACAGCTCCCTGATGAAGTAGAATGGGCATTTAGTATAAGCAAGAAGTAAACCTTTGATGTCTGGAGGCACTGAGATGTTTGCTGCCACAGCATTGCTTAGCATATAGTGATTGGTAAAAAAACAAAACAAAACAATGTAATTTGACAAGAATACTCAGCTTGCTCCCTCCTTTCTGGCAGGTCTTTGTCCAAATCTCATATTCTGGGCATCTTCACTTAAGCTTATATTAAAAAAAAAAAAAAAAAAGCCAGAGCCCATAGGATTTGGCAGATCATCTATTCCAGTTATGAGCACCAGGCCCACAGAGGTCCTAGTGATGGCCTAGGACACAAGGATTCAGGGCTAGTGCCTAACATCATGAGCTTCCTCATCTAGTGCTTTATCCATCAACAATAACTACAAAAAAACCTCCTCCTCACTCAGTAGAGCCTCATATTTATACTAGTTTGTGTTCAGCTCTTGGGCTAGCATGGGCCAAGAAAAACGTGACAAGTATTGTTTCTAGTATCTACCATAAAACTCAATCAGGGGGCTTCCCTGGTGGCACAGTGGTTGAGAATCTGCCTGCCAATGCAGGGGATACGGGTTCGAGCCCTGGTCTGGGAAGATCCCACATGCCATGGAGCAACTAGGCCCGTGAGCCACAACTACTGAGCCTGCGCGTCTGGAGCCCGTGCTCCGCAACAAGAGAGGCCGCGACAGTGAGAGGCCCGCGCACCGCGATGAAGAGCGGCCCCCGCTCACCACAACTAGAGAAAGCCCTCACACAGAAATGAAGACCTGACACAGCCCAAAATAAATAAATAATTAATTAAAAAAAAAAAAACTCAATTAAAGCTTGTATTTTTCAGGCCTAATGGTATTTAATGCTCATTAACATATTTTCAGTCAATTTACAGAGTCATAGAGTCTCAAAAAGACTTTAAAGGTCAACTGGTCCAATTATACAAGTTTTAGAATTCTACATGGCTTTGTGTAAGGCACAAGAATTTGAACCAATTGTTGTCTTGGGTCACAGAATAATAAAATGTATTAGTTATATCATTCATTCACTCAACAAAGGCGGGAAGGGGGGGACAAAATAGACCCAGTCCTCAAGATGCACATAGCCCAGTAAAATACCTGTGTGTCTCCTTAATTCTTTCTTCTACAGCCCTCCCCATCCTTCTTATTGATTTGACCTGTTTGGCCATTTTAGCACTTTGTTCCTGAGTTTATTCAACATCCTGAATTTGACTTTAGAAGGAAGTAAACTGTACTCTATAAGACATACAGAGACCCCTCTTAGCTGTCTTTCATCCACTTCAGACTGCAACTCACTCAGTGCAGTCTGCTGGAGCCCGAGTTCTCACTCTGTTTTCTATGTTCACCACAGTGACATCCCCCAGCCAGGACCAGTCATCACTGACAGGCACTGTGGAGACCCTTGTGGGGGTCTGGAAATAAATTGCCTTGGTGAAAAACACACCAAACTTTAGCCATAAATTACCCTGACAGTAGTAACTGGAGAAAACCTGGTTCAAATAAAGATCTGTTTGCTCTGTGTTGCAGTTTCACCTCTTCCTTGGGGTAAACCCCTTGAGCGAGCCCATCACCCTTGTCAAAGAAGAACTTTTGCTTATTGAGTACCGATTCACTCCTCAAGTACGTCCTGGCGGGAGTGATGTGTACACTCCAAAGATAGAGCCAGCAGTTGTAATGAGTAATAAGCTTGGGCAAAACACTTTTTGGTGCACAAAGTTCTTTCTTATTTACATAGGGGAGTAGGAGATAGATTGCAGTTGAGGATGGGATATAATCAAAGTTCTTCTACCTCCCTTGTATCATATATGACCAAATTCCAATTTCATAGTCCAAGTTTTGTGGATCATTAAGTGCACCAAACAGTTGTGTATGAAGTTAGCTGACCTAGAGAAATACAGGCATCTTGGGCTCTGTCTGTAGTTCTAGAGCTGTGCACAGTAGCCACTAGCCACATGAAGAACTTGAAATGGGCTCCTCTGAACTGAGATTTGCTGGAGGTGTAAAATACACACAGCAGATTTTGAAGACTTAGTAGAAAAAAAGCATTTAAAATATCTCTTTGCAACCTCCATATTGATTGCATATTGAAATAATATTTTAGATATATTGAGTGGAAGAAAATATATTATTGAAATGAATTTCACCTGTTTCTCCTTACATTTTAAAATGCAGCTACTAGCCTATTTAAAGTTACACATGTGGCTCACATTATATTTCTACCAGACAGTGTTGCTCTAAAGGCCTGTCTGGGGATGAGCTAGTTTGAACCTCCTTAACCCCTCTTTGTTAAGAGAGCAGGCCTCTCCCCAGTATGACAGTGCTGAGAATCACTTTAAAAGAATCCAGGAAACAGACTGGATTTGTCCAGAGAACTGTCTTACTTCTCCCTTTCCCTCACCCCAGGGCCAAATGAAGGAGGCCACAGAAGAGATTTTAAAAACTACCATGTCTTGAAACAAAGTGAAAATACGGCAGCCACATATGACCACAGGACTGAGGCCCAGTGGACAGGGAAGGCAGCCAGCACCACAGTCATCAGAACAGCCAGGAATTGCTCTCTAGTCTAATTTAGCCATCTAAGAAGCATGCAACCAGGAAAACTAAGAAAGAGATTTCCTTTCGTCCCCTTCAGGCTGTGACAGCTTCTTTGGCCAGCTCAGATAAGGTCATTCACAAAGCAGTCCTTGGCACTTGACCTTGTTTGATTCCATGACTCCATGGGAAACTGGGCGTCCTACTTCTATCCTTGCCCCAGCCAGAGAATCCCTTTTGAAACCCAAGTCAGGGCAAGTCATTCCTCTACTCAGAACTTTCCTGTGGCTTCCAAAGCTCCAACCGTAACCTGTGAGACCCCCAACACCTCCCCTAACCTCATCTCCTCCTCCTTTGCCCCAGCTCACTCAACTCCTGGTGGTGCTGTGGCTCTGGCCTTTCCCTCTGATTGACGAGAGCTTTCTTTCATATATCTCCATGGCTGACTGCCTCGTCTCCTTTAAGCTTTGCTCCGATTTCACTTCTGTAGCAAGGCCTCCCTGACCACTCATTTCAAGTTACAACCTGCTCTCCTGCATTCCCAATCTCCCTTATGCTCCTCTATTTTTTTCTTTTTTCATAACACTTATTGTCTTCTAATACACTATAAAACTTACTTTTATTCATCTAATTGTTTACTGTCTGTCTCTCTCCATTGGAATATAAATATAAGGTAGAGTCTTTGTGTGCATGCACTTATTTTGTTTACTGATGCAAGAAACTAGAACATTGGTAGATAGATACCCATTAAGTATTTTTTTAAAATAAATAAAGGAAGTTATATAATGTCCACCATCCTTTATTTTATTTTTTATTTTTATTGGGGTATAGTTGATTTACAATGTTGTGTTCGTTTCAAGTGTACAGCAAAGTGAATCAGTTATACATATACATATACCCACTCTTTTTTAGATTCTTTTCCCATATAGGCCATTACAGAGTATTTAGAGTTCCTTGTGTTCCTTATTAGTTATCTATTTTATATATAGTAGTGTGTATGTGTCAATCCCAATCTTCCAATTTATCCCTTCCCCCCTTAAACTCCAGTAACCATACATTTATTCATTACCTTTCCAGGATAATCCCATATCACCTGGTGCTGAGAAGACCCCAGTAGCGAACCAGCTCATTACTCTGCCATGGTCCAGTCCAGCTGAGCCTCTTTCTACTCCTTCCTTAACAAATCCACTAGATACTTGTCAACAGGCAAAGTCAGTAATATACAAACCTTTGGCAAATGCTGGAGTACGAAGAGTTTATGATGGGATTCTCTAACAAGTCTCTGATGTACAGCTCTTTTACTGTAGAATATTTAGTCTTAAAAACCTGTAGGTAATAGAGAATCATTGAAGCCTTTTTAGCAAGAGAGAGGTGTGATAAAAGTGGTGCTTAACTATTCATTCTTTTCGATTCTTCATGGCAATTTTCTCAGAATCAATTCAGAGTCATAAAACAAGCCAGTTGGTTCACATTATCTCCTGCAGGAATGCCTTCATTGAGTTACAATTTGATTGTAAACATGAAGACCTTTTATAAAGAGCTGTGCAAGGGGCTTCCCTGGTGGTGCAGTGGTTGGGAGTCCATCTGCCGATGCAGGGGACACGGGTTCGTGCCCCGGTCCGGGAAGATCCCACATACTGTGGAGCGGCTGGGCCCGTGAGCCAGGGCTGCTGAGCCTGTGCATCCAGAGCCTGTGCTCCGCAGCGGGAGAGGCCACAACAGTGAGAGGCCCACGTAACACACACACACACACACACACACACACACACACAAAGAGTTGTGCAAGGATCATCTATCTGGACCGTCTCTCTGTGCCTTTTAGAAAGTTTCTTGTTTGGTCACCAGTGGGATAATAAAAGGCCTACATGATTGTTACTACCTTAAAGGTAGTAACAGAAAAAATAATTGTTTTTGCTTCTGCAAATGAATGATGTGGTTTTCTTTTGTCAGGGAATGGCAACAATGAAATCTAATATATTTCTCTTCTTGCTTTAATTGTCAGACAGCTTAATTCAGTGCCCTATTATGATATTCAACTTAACAACCCATATCTTGTAACTTTGGGGGAGTGAGGAATTAAGCTCTACCACCTAGAAGGAGGAGTATCAAAAAATCTGTGGACATGTGTTAAAACAATACAGTAATTACTAAGTGTTTGGGAGGGAGTTCCTCTGAGGTTACCAAGCATTCTTTTAACTCTAAATCAAGTCCTTTCCTGCTCCAGACAGATTTTCTAAATAATAAGTGTTTTCGTACTCAGGGTTCCTTACACACAGTGTATATCAGCACATATCAACCTGTGTTCACTATGCTCTACCTGGAAGATGCATTCTCTTTTATGTCATATTCCAATGGCTATACTCAGAATTTTGCCCAGACTTCTAGCTAAAACTCTACTGCTTCCCCCGTGTAGTACTTTTAACTCTTGCATTCTATTTAGGTATAAGAGTTGTCATGGATGGTGGAGTCCACTAGACTTGCAACTGAATCTCAGGCCTGCCAAATATAGCTATGAGATATTGGGTAAGTCACTTTATCTTTCCAAACCTCATATACTTAGCCATCAAATAGGAATGCTTGTAACTACATAGCCAGCTTGTTGTGAGGATTAAATTAATTGATAGAGGCAAAACCACAGTAAGAGTGCCCAGCACACAGAGGGGGCCTGTTAACTGTGGTTTCCTCATCACGACCAACCACACTCATAATCACAAATCCATCTATGCTTTCATGCATCTTCTGGACCTCTTGGTTTTCACACTGTAGTTTATGGAATCCTTTGGGGCCACCTGGGAAAAACTTACAGATGGATCTCCAGGCCTTTACCTCTGTGTCCTCCAGAACAATCTGCTTTGATCTATTTTATATATTAATTTTAGTATAAGATTTTAGTTTAGAAAAAGTGAGTTCTAGAACTTATTTCTCTTAAACTTACACTATAAGTTTCTTCAGAGGAGAGGAAATATATATTTGTCATTCCTTAATGTAGACCATGAGGTTGTACATACAGTTGATGTTCAATAAACGTCCAATCAATGATGCAACTAACAGCTCCTGGAGCTCTTTGTTGTGTAGCAGAGCCTGGGGCATTTGACCACTGATTTTGGTTATCCCAAACTACACATGACCTGCCCACAGATCACCACCTGGTCTCCTTATAAAAGATCAACATTATAAATGGCTTTTCTCAGAGACCCCATAAATATGGGGCTGTTGGCATTCACTAAAATATATTATTGACTTTCTGAGTATATTCCAACTGGAAAGAAGTTGTGCTCCTGAAACTGAGGGTTTATAAAAGTTCATAAAAATTCTCACAATTCTTTGCAAAGTTGATTTGGAAGTTGTATTTCTCTCTCTCACATACACAGACACATATGCACTCATGTACGTGCACCAAGATACATCCAAAAGCAAATACAAAACTGCTAATAGTATTTCTTTTTCAGTGGTGAGATTATGTGTGTTTCTTATTTTCTTCTTTATGCTTATCTTCATTTGATAATTTTCCATAAAAGTTTAATAAAATACATTTTACTGAGAAAGTGTATGAGAAAGAGGAGAGAGACAGAAACACAGAGAGAGAATTAAAAGAACTGAACATGGAAATCTGCATTCAAATTTCTTTATCTAATAGATTTTGGCTACAGTCCTTCTTGAAATGTCATTACCTGAAAATGTGCCTTGGTTTACTGGTGACAATGCCATTTGCAGCTTCTCTGTACCTCTGGTGAGCAGGCATCGTAGGTCAATGTCCATAGCATGCCTTAAGAATGACAAAAGCCATCATCCAAAGATAGTCATGTCTTCAATGAACAAGGCCTGAAAAGAAGCAAACCTGAAGACTGAGGGTTTTGCATATCATTTGGATGTTGCCTTTCTTTCTTTCTTTTTTAAAAATCTTTTAAGTTTTTATTGGAGTATAGTCTTTTGTTGTTGTTTTTCTTTGTTTGTTTTTTTAAGACAGGGGAGCCATAGAACTCAAGAGCAGAGATTCAGAAAAGATAATATCTATTCCATCCCTCACCCTGAGACAACTGAAACTCAGAGAGGGGATGTGATTTGCCCAAGACAATCCCCTCCTTCCTGTGAGAGCTCCTTCTCCACATTTTCCTGGCTTCCTTGCTTAACCATCACAGCTCTGTCTAATCAGTTTTCTCAGTCAGTTTTTATTTATTTATTTATTTATTTATTTTTTTTTTTTTGCGGTACGCGGGCCTCTCACTGTTGTGGCCTCTCCCGTTGCGGAGCACAGGCTCCGGACGCGCAGGCCCAGCGGCCATGGCTCACGGGCCCAGCCGCTCCGCGGCACATGGGATCCTCCCAGACCGGGGCACGAACCCGTATCCCCTGCATCGGCAGGCGGACTCCCAACCACTGCGCCACCAGGGAGGCCCTAGTCAGTTTTTAGAAGTTGTACTTTAACTACATTTTCCAGGTAAATAAGAGCAAAAGCAAAAATACCTTGGAAACGAAGCTGCATCTCATTTCTTCTGGCTACTTTGCTTAATGACCTAAATGAACCATCCCTTTGGTCAGGATATTGATTTATCAAGGAAGAGGGTGTTATTGAAAAGGAGTGAGTCAGGACATCCACGCAGGGAGATGTTGCTCTCAGCACACTACCAGCGAGATATTGGGGGGTGGGGAGGGTGGAGTGGCAAACTGAGAGTTAGGGAAAAACAAAGACTTTTTTTATATTTAAGATACTGAAAGGGAAAATTACAGTCTCCAATCTGCTCACTACACCCAGACTTGAAAGTAGGCCAAAGCTAAGAGGTCCCCACTGGGCCTTGTCCTTTTAAAACAAATCCCAACCACACTCTTGACCAGTCCAGGCCAGAGGTGCCAGACTTGAGCTGATTTTGATGAAGGTGAGTATCCTCCTTTCCTATGGCTGCCTTAACAAATTACCACAAGCTCAGTAGCTTACAATAACAGAAATGTATTCTCTCATCGTTTTGGAGGCTACAAGTTCGAAATCAAGGTGTTGGCAGCATTGGTTCCTTCTGGAGGCACTGAGAGAGAGACTGTCCCTTGCCTCTCTCCTAGCTTCTGGCTATTGTCAGCAATCATTGGCATTCCTTGGCTTCTAGATAGATCACTCCAATCTCTGCCCCTGTAGTCTCATGGAGTTCTCTCTAGGTGTCTCTGTGTCTCTTCTCCTCTTCTTATAAGGATAGCAGTCATATTGGATTAAGGGCCCATCCTACTCCATTATGACCTAATATTAATAATTACATTTGCAATGACTCTATTGCCAAATCAGGTCACATTCGGAAGTGCTGGGGCTTAGGACTTCCACTTTTTTTCTTGGAGTACACAATTCAACCCGTGATAGGGCATAATAGGCTTAATGGAGCAAAGGGCTTGATACCTTAATGGAGAAAAGGGCAGCGTCCATTTGGAATGATCAAATGTGGCAGTGATGGCATTGATGTATGAACCAGTGCTACCTGAGGAATGAGGAGAGGGCAGTAAAGGGAACACTAGGGGGCATTTATGAGAAAGTAAGAGTAAATCAATAGTGTTTCAGCTGCAAGCTTGGGGCAAAGCCAATGGAGTGAGCAGGGGAGCTGCCACTGGCTCAGAGGAACATCAAGAGGTGTTGGAAGTCCAAGTGTGCCATGGAATGGAAGAACTTAAGCTCACCAGTGGAAATTCTGAAATGGTTGAGATCAACCACATCCATGGTTGGTAACTCTAGCTTATGCCTGCATGTTTGCCATTCTATGTCTTTTGAGTATCTTGTAGATACATTTAAAAGCCATCATGCTACTCTTTTCCCATAAATCATTAGAGTGAGGGTTGCAAATGAAGAAAACTACAGGGGCCCTGAGATAAGAGAAATGAGTGAAGTGGGCTGGGTACAGAATTCTGAAAGTCCATAGATTTTAGGTTGTTTAATTGGCACTGGGCCTCAGAGTTAGGGAGGATTAAGGGAATGTTAAGGATTGTATCACCCAGAGAGGATGTTCTGCATCTGGAGGAAGAACTGCTCCACCAGGACTGCCACGTACAACTGTGCACGAGGGTGCAGGCTACAATGGTAAGTGAGTGAAATCCAGCCTGTTCTCTCCTCACCAAGCTGTGAGCCCAGCAGCCTCCATCAGCCCAGTGGGACACCTTTTCTAGTTTGTGCAAAGGTTCAGTATAGACAGGGAGCAGCCCTGGCTCCAACTTGTTGTTGCCAGGCTAGAATGTAGGCTCAGTGTTTCCAGGTCCTTGGATTTTTGAAGAGAAGCTGGAAATCTGAATCTTTATGCATAACCTCTTAATTTTTAAATGGTGATTCCAATGTTGAAAAACCCTACATAGGCTAGTGAATCCATGTCAGCAGGTTTTGTACCCACAATGTGTGAGTCTCATGTGATGGAAATAGGGGAGGTGGCATAGCACCAAGGTACAAGCTTGCAGTTGGGGGGTCACAGGTGACGGTATGTATAACCCCTGCCTCCTAGACAGTTTCAGGACTAGTCACATTAGCCCAGTATCTCAGTGGAGAGGTGCTGGGCTATCTGTGGCCCTATCATCAAGGCAACCCCTTTTGAATGAGTGTGAATTATTGGTGTAAATGGCTGTGAATTACTAGCTATGTTACCCTGGGAAGTCATTTGATTTTTCTAGACATTTGTTTCAGCATATGAGACAGCTCTCTCAGAGGTTCTTACAATGATTAAATGAGATAAAGTTTGTGAAGTCCGTGGCACATGACTGTCACTCAGCATGTGGCAGCAGCTATTAGTTTCAAGACTTGGCTGTGAGTGCATGCTGGTACCCCCTCCACAAGGAAGTGTTGTATCTTTATTTCTGTTACAATCAAATTACCCCTTTGAGAAACAATGCCTAATAACTCTACCCATAATCATTACAGCATACAACGGCGGGGATCAAAACCATCATCACCTGCTATTTAGAAGCATAATATAAATAATTATATTTAATCACATGAAAGGAACTTAGAGATGATTTAAGACACTGCTTCAATTTCCTCATTTGTCAGGTGACAAAACAAAGGCAGAGAGAGTGGGAGTGAGAGAGAGAGAGAGACAGGGAGAGAGAAATATTCATCTATAGTCACAGAGAAATATTAACAGAGCATGAAATGCAGTTTATATTTGTGTTATTGTTTTGACTTTGAGGTTGAAAATATTTTATGCTTTTAATTGAAACTTTGAACATTGTAGATATTATTTCAAACAATGTTAAGTAATAAATGTGTTCTTGATTGATTTGGCAATGAAATACCAATTTTCCAGTCTGAACTAAAATGTAAAAATAAAAATACATTGCTCAAATCACCCCCCACCATTCCCCACCACATCTTTGAAGGGAATAGATTGTATCAGAAACATCTTGCACTGAGAGGCAACAAAAGCTGTATTTAATGTTTTGAAGTGTAGGGTTTGCATTGATGTCTTTGGAGGGGAGCCTGGGGAGAATGTGCTGGTACTTTCCATACAGAGATGTGAGGATGAAATGACAGTGCTTGGTGCCTCACCAGTGCTCAGTAAATGGTAGTTTTTCTTTTTTTTAAATTAAATTAACTTTAATTTTTTATATAGCAGGCTCTTATTAGTTATCCCTTTTATACATATCAGTGTGTACATGTCAATCCCAATCTCCCAGTTCATCCCACCACCACCCCACCAACCGCTTTCTCCCCTTGGTGTCCATACGTGTGTTCTCTACATCTGGGTCTCTATTTCTGCCCTGTAGACTGGTTCATTTGTACCATAGTAAATGGCAGCTTTGAGTCTCCTGCTCCTTTTCATTCCCACATACTATACCCTATGCCCCATTCCTGGCCAGAAAAGACACATGGACTCAAAGCTTCTACACTGCACTATGAGCATTTTGGGGCCACATCAGTGTGTTTTACTTTGTAAAGAACTGGAAACTAGTACAGGACTTGTCACCATGAACATACTCAGTAAAATGTTGAATTTAACTGACATTGTGCTGCACTCAGTTGCAAGACTTTAGATTGTGCTCAGAGCACACATTCTTTTACACATTTGCTCTTGCATGTTTACATCTACCATATGCTAAAAAGGACTGAAGACTATTCAAGCCAATAATATGAATATTATTCCACAAAGAAACTCAAGCTGTAGTTGTTGCTTAAATAGAAGACCAGAAAAAACTGTCCTGCATTTATTGGATAACTGCCTCCTTGAATTCTGAGGACTGGTGTATTTATTTGTCTTCTCTCAGATGGCAGCACACACATTGCACAGTAGTTTAAAAGAGGAAATCATGGCCTGGAATCAGTGGACTCAGGTCAACCATGAGAACGTCAAAGCTCTCTGGGTTTCCTTTGGTACAATGAGGGTGTGTGTCCACCAAATCTCTAAGGTCCTTGGAGGGGCAGAGATTTTTGTAGTGGCTTGTTTTAAATGTTGTCCCGTTTTCTTCTAGATAACAGAAATTTCAGGAGCAGCTTCAGTTTGACCAGGGTATATCCCTGGGCAGTCTCCACCACCCAGGCAATGAGGATGCATTTTTGTCAATGGGGCTTTCCAGTAGAGATTCCAGAAGGCAAGCTTCCCAGTGAAGCCAGGTGGAAGCATGATGATGGGTGACACATGTCTTATGGGTGGATGCCAGCAGGGACAGCTGATGACTGGACATGGACCAGGCATCACTTCTGATACTGTGACTCCCCATAAGCTCCCTCACAGATGCAACCACTGAACTGGCTGATTTACCCTGAATTGATGAAAACTAAGTTTTCTGCCACAAAGTTGAAATGAAGAATGCTGCATGTAGAATAAGTTCGATTATAGGAACGTTGCATTTCTGTGCTCCTGAGCTTGTGGACTGAAATTTATACTAGGTACATACATGTAGATAGGTATAACCTTATTTTTTTCTGTTTTTAAAATGATATATGCTCATTGTAAAAATGTTGCCTGGGCTTCCTGGTGGCGCAGTGGTTGAGACTCCGCCTGCCGATGCAGGGGACACGGGTTCATGCCCCGGTCCGGGAAGATCCCACATGCCGCGGAGCGGCTGGGCCCGTGAGCCATGGCCGCTGAGCCTGTGTGTCCAGAGCCTGTGCTCCGCAACGGGAGAGGCCACAACAGTGACAGACCCGCATACAGCAAAAAAAAAAAAAAAAAAAAAAAATGTTGCCTGCCTTCATTGTGATCATCTGTTTTTTGAAAAAAATTTACCTCACACTTATATAGAACTTTATCAGTTAAAAGGTATTTTTCACGTTGAAGATCTCATTTAGTTCTCATGACAACCTTGTTAGATAGAAATCTAGTCCCATTTTACAGAGGAGAAAACTGAGGCTTATGAAGCAACGTAAATTCCCTGGGATCACCAACTACAAATGGGCAGAGCTGGGAATCGAATCCCAATCTTCCAACTCCAGTGCTTCCTTCTTTTCTTTTCAATTTTTCTTTCCTTGGGCTGAGTTGTGTTCTTTACTCTAGCTTTTGTGTGTGTGTATGTATGTGAAATAGCCTCTTCTCTGTTTCATAGGGCAGATTATTTCTGTTTTAGTAAAAATAAGACAATAGATAGGAAAGAACCTTGAGACCAGTGAAAAGAATCCCAAACATCATCTTTTTTGCACTGATACTCCCGAAATTTGAAGAATTTTTTTCTCCTCTCAAACAACTTATACCTAACAATTCTTTAAGATTTAGTTCCATAATATTATTCCCCCTTCACTTCTTACTCATTTACTTCTGACACTTTGCCCATTTTTCCTTCTCAAGAGCCCATTTACTAAGGGGTATCAGGTAATAAGAGGATTGATGAGAAGACGAAAGGCCACTTCTGGGTCAACGAGCAGAGATCATGAGATATCATTTTTTCTAGACAGGAATTTTAAACTCATTCATGTTCCCAGTCCAAGTGGAAAAACCTCATGTTTATCACTGAGACTCAGATGAAATTTCATTCATTCATTTATTCATTCATGTATAATGTAAAATTCATTTATTGAACACTTATTTTTGCTAGGCACTGTTTTGATGTAGGGCATTTAAAGATGGATAGGGCATTAACCCTGTCTTTACAGAATTTATATTTAGTGGCAAAAAAAAAAAGATCAAAAGATAATTGCATTACAGGTGCGGTAATGGGAGTTGACTATCTGCACCATGGGTCTGCATTTGAATCTATGTCAACTATTTCCAACAATTTTGTGGTCATGAGCATCTTCAGTTGCATGAACAGAGAGTTAGTATTGACCTGAACAGATGGAAGGGTCTTCAGCAAGAAGGTACATTTGAACCAGGCCTTGAGTTTTTCAGGCAGGAGAAAGCATATTGCTTGACTTGCCTTTCTTGGTGGCAAACGTCAAGTGGTGACCCAGTGCTGCTTTCTTCAGAGTCTTTGTTTATGTGGTTAGTTAAGACCTGGCCTCCTGCTTTTGGAAGCAATGGATGTGGAATACGGAAGCAATGATCAAGACACCTGCAGTGGAATTTCCACTGATTGCTGAAACATTTATACAGTGAAATGCTAAATATCAAACATGTTTTAACCTCAGGACCCTTAATATCAGGGACATAGACCGACTGGGCAAAGCTTCTCAAAACTCCTGTGCAGTCTTCTCCTTAAGAATAATCAATTCAATCTGGTTGGTATTAAATGGTGGATTATATTTTTCAGGTCAGGGAACAACAATAAGTTGTAATCAGGTAAAATAAGTAGAGTGAACATCTGTGGACGTCACCCTTATCATTATTATGTCAGAGGGTACCATCTTCTGAATGTTTACCATGAGTCAAGTGTATACATAGACCCTGGTCTGTCTGTCGTCATCACCTACAGGCTTATCCCTGAGGCCTTGCCACTTTCACACACGTGAAGAGCAATGGTATTACCTGTTCACAGTCACTCATAATTGACCAAGACTAATGCCTGACATTTAGCCCGTGTTTACACAGAATCAATGTTACTCCAACTCTATGGCACACCTAGTGTATAGCAGTGGAGTGGCCTGACAACTGAGACCACAGGCCATGCTTTTTAAATTTTTATAATAGACTCTTGGCCTTATCATTCTCATGGATAGGACTATAAATAGATGAGCCTTCAGTCATCCCAAATTCCAGGTCCTGAGCATGTATCAGAGTTTAACTTTAAATTGTCTGCAACCTAATTTCCATCAAAATCTTAGCTGAGACTCCAAAGAAGATGGCCAACAAACACATGAAAAGATGCTCAACATCACTAATTATTAGAGAAATGCAAATCAAACTGGTTAGAATGGCCATCATCAAAAAATCTATAAACAATAAATGCTGTAGAGGATGTGGAGAAAAGGGAACCCTCCTACACTGTTGGTGGGAATGTAAATTGGTACAGCCACTATGCAGAACAGTATGGAGGTTTCTCAAAAAACTAAAAATAGAACTACCATATGACCCAGCAATCCCACTCCTGGGCATATACCTGGAGAAAGCCATAATTTAAAAAGATACATGCACCCCCAATGTTCATTGCAGCACTATTTACAATCACCAGGACATGGAAGCAACCTAAATATTCATCAACAGAGGAATGGATAAAGAAGATGTGGTACATACATACAATGGAATATTACTCAGCCATAAAAGGAACAAAATAGTGCCATTTGCAGAGATGTGGATAGACCTAGAGACTGTCATAAAGACTGAAGTAAGTCAGAAAGAGAAAAACAAATATAGTATAATGTCACTCATATGTGGAATCTAGAAAAATGATACAGATGATCTTATCTGCAAAGCAATAGAGACAAAGATGTAGAGAACAAACTTATGGATACCAAGGGGGAAGGGGAGGTGGGATGTAGTGGGATATTGGGATTGACATATATACACTACTATGTATGAAATAGATAACTAATGAGAACCTATAGTTGCTATAAAATGTATAGCACAGGGAACTCTACTCAGTGCTCTGTGGTGACCTAAATGGGAAGGAAAACTAAAAAGAGTATACGTATAACTGATTCATTTTGCTGTACAGCAGAAACTAACACAACATTGTAAAACAACTATACTCCAATAAAAATTTTAAAAAATCTTAGCTGAGAAAAATGGCATTCATGAAAGAAGTATAAGAGGCATAGCCTACATCTAACCCTCTAGGATCCACATACAAGATGTCAAAAATAGCATTCATAAATGTACCTATAAACGTCTTTGACAATTCAGCTCCATTTTCCCCTTCTAAGCTCTCCCCTGTAGTGAAGGGGTTGCAAGATTGCAAACTACATTTTTCAGAAATCTTTGCTAGCAGCTGACTAGCATAGATTCCACCAGAGCACTAGCATGCAAAGTTGGAAGGGGGAAGAAAAGCCAAACCTATGTTGCTGCTTCTCAGGCAGTGGCAGAGATCCATGGGCTTTAAGACTCATGAACTATTATAGTGGCTTCCAGGCATTTTGCTGTAAACTGTCCACCTTGGTACTGGAGATACTGCCAGAAATTTCCTATGATTCCTGTATCTTCCTGGATCCCTGAAAGCTAGAAGCAAACACAGGAATTAAAGCATTTGTTGTGCCTTCTTCTAGGAATGCTCTTTTCTCAGAGGCCCACATAGTTCACAGGTTCACTTCTTTAGGATCAAATGTCACTCATCAGCGAGGTCTTCTCTGACCATTCTCTATAAAAGTGTACCCTTCATGTTGCTCTGTATCCCCACACCCCTCTTTATTCTTCACAGTACATATTCAATTTCTATTTGTTTTACTATGTGTTTATTTATCCATTGATATTCTATCAGAAAGTCAGCCCCAGGAGAGCATAGACCTGGTTCCTCTTACTGCTGTATCCTCAGCACCTAGAATAGTGCCTGGTACATTAAAGACACTCAATAAATATTAGTTAAATGAGTGGGTAAATGTTGAATACATGAATATATAACAAAGTAGTTAATAATAATAGTCACAATAACAATGATAGCTGTCTTAGTCTGTTTGGGCATCTATAACAAAATACCACAGGTATCTTATAAAACTGGGTATCTTATAAAAACAGAAATTTATTGCTCATAGTTCTGGAGGCTGGAAAGGCCAATATCAAGGTACCAGCATGGTTGCCTTCTGGTGAGGGCCCTCTTTCTGGTTCACAGTTGGTGCTTTCTCACTGTGTCCTCAGATGGTGGAATGGTCTAGGGATCTCATGAGAGCCTCTTTTATAAGGTAATAATCCCATTCATGAGGGTTCTACTCTCATGGCTTAAGCACCTCCCGAAGGCCCAACCTACCAACCTCACCGCATAGGGCATTAGGATTTCAACATATGGGGGACACAAACATTCAGATCATAGCGTTCTCTTCTGAGCCCTCAAAAGAATCACCCTTAATAGTTCATTCATGGAAATGTGTAACAGAGTAGTTAATAACAACAACAACTAACCTCGATGAGCAGTTCTATATGCCAACACTATGCTAGGTATTGACATCCCATCAAGTCCTCCCAATAACTCTGTGGTACAGGAGGCAAAATGTGTAATCTCTCAGCATCCCATTCTCCTTGAGGCAGTGTTTGATTCAAGGATAGAAGTGACAGCACCAAAGGGAAACCCAGAATCATTGTTTGATGCTGGAAGACAGACTTCTCTCTTCTGGATAAAAGCAGGAGACATGCAGTGCAAGATATTGCAGCAGTCATTCTACTACTACAAGCAGAGTCAGCTTAAGGATAAATCCAATAGGATGGAAGGCAAAGGAGAAGAAAGAACTTGGGCCCATGGTGACATCACTGAGCTGCTGGACCAAACCTTACCTGAAGTTCATCCTACCTTCTTTCAGTTATATAAACCAACATATTCCCTTGATTATTTAATCCAGCTTAAGCGTTTTTGTTGTTGTTTCTTGCAACTGAAAGCATCTTAACTAATCCAAGTAGATATTACCTAGTAGCTGTATGATCTTAAAGCAAGCTGTGGAACGTCTCTTTGCTTCTGTTCCCTCATCTATAGAATGAGAATAGTACTAGAACTTCGCTCTGGATTTGTTGTGGGAATAGAGAGACAATGTAGATAAAAGCACTGAGCACACTGCCTGACACTTAGCAAGATATATGTATGTTAATATTACCTCAAGAAGCTTACAATAAAAGGAAGAATAGAGGACTGTAGTTGCTTTAGGTCAAATGTGAGGTACCTGACCATATTTGCTCCCATGGCAACTTCTAGATGCCTTTGTTACCACACATATGTATTTTAATATTTTATTTACATGTCAACCTCTCAAACTATACTGTGAGCTTCTAGAATCTAGAAGGCAAGGTAATGGCTTATTATTCTTTGTACCTGTCCCAGTGCCCAGCTTTGTGCTAGGCATATGGCAGGTGTTTCATTGAAGCATATTGAACTAAAGAACCAAGTTATGAGAAAGGAGCCTAAAGAAGGAGGGAGATAGGGAGCCAAGTGTTAGAAAAGGTATACATGATGGAATAGGTTTCAGGAGGGGGCGGGGGAGGTGGGGGCCAGAGCACAGGTGCAGGGATTAGCCTTGGACAGGGGGAAGGTAAATAATGAGTGGGATCTGATTTCTGCTCCCAAATGACCATCATCACATTTCTTTTAGGGCTATGCACACAGCCAGGCACTAAGTATTTCCCAGTGATTATTACCAAGGCAAGGCCTGGAAAAACATTTGTAACAAAAAAGAAATAGCACAGTGAACTTTCCTCCAAGAGGGCTGGCACCAGTATCTGTGTTTATGTTATAGATTAAACTGAATATGGATTTTTAAAGAAAGAAGTATACTTTTTTCACACCATATTAATCTTCACTACATAATGTTGTGAGAATGCAACAGCTCCAACAGAGGAGAGAAATGAGTTGCTAAAATTCTCAAGTTATATAAATGATAATTGTAGTAGACATCTTTACACTATCTAGTAGTAGTTTTAGAAGTATTTTATTTTTTCTTGATCAAAAGTTATTTTGGGGGTAACAAAGCATGTGTTATTACTTCCCTTTAAACATGGATTAGTCATGGATTAAATCATTTGGAGTAGACCAAATTTAACAATACCATTGTTTATGCATTAAGAAGCAATAAAAATGTTGCTCAGGGTTTGCCTTGGGGACATAGAAATAAATGAGGCATGACTTCCATCCTCATAGAAATTACATTTTCTATTACCCCAAACCCAACTAATCGGAACTTGTTTGTAGTCAACTTTAAGGAGAAAGAATGCAAATAAGATGTCACCTTGAGGATTCTGCATTTTTACAGCATCAGGACATCTGCTGGGGCTAGCACACATTGAACCTGGTCTTCCACACAGCAACTGATATTTTCCGTTCCTGTGATGGCCCAGGGTTCCCATATAATCCTCTCAGGCTGCACTGGTGGGCACAGCCCCCCTCCCTTTGGAGATGTGAAATGTGTGTATGAATAAAAAGCACAACGGAAACACCTGTGGATCTCCTCTAGGGGTCAGGTGTGTGGAATGGCCCAGGAGTTATCTCAGCACCCTTGTTTCTGTGCATTGGAGGATTTGTTTCTGATTTGGACCCTGCACAGGAAGTGACTTGTATTGTCAGAGGGAATTTATATGTTCTTTTCCAATTTCTTCCATAACTGCTCTCTTCTTCCTCTCTACCCCCTCAATTCCCATTAGAGAGACAGAAAGCTGCAGCGTGATGCATGGACAGCATTTTGCAGAGCAGGATGGAAGGAAGAAAGACTTACAAGGCTGTACATTAGTGGATAAAGACCTAGAAACCAAAGATGTACCTTAAGCACAAACTTTTGGCCAAATGCATCAGCAAAGCTCAAGACTCAGTGGAAAGATCCTGGAAGAAACAGGAGACATCGCAGCACATGTGACTGGAGTGCAGATTCTGGAAGGAAAACAAAGACTGTCCCAGATAAGGGGTTGGTTACCACCAATATCCTAATTAAAGAGGGCATTTATCTAATATTGACTATATGCCAGGTGCTATGCTAGTGCTCTACATACTCGATCCATACTTACTTACTCTAACCTGATCCAAGACAGCCCTTTAAGATCACTACTGTTATTATCTTAATTGTATTGATAAAGACAGCAAGACTCAGAGAAATAAAGTAACTGCCAGAACTCAAATGCACGTCTGTGTAACTCACTTTGCTCGTGACCACTAAGCTCCACTACTTCCTTAGCAGGGAGGAACAAGAAGCTGATAGCAGAATCCATCACCAATCCTTTATGATCTGTTGATCATATGATCTATTGTTGTATTTATAGTACACTGTATGTAGCTGCAAGTCATGCAATATGGTTTTTATTCCACACAGTGCATTCACTTACTAACAAAAAAGCCCTTTGTCCTTTCATAAACTATAACTGCAAAACAATACCTGCAATACTCTTAGAGGTAAAAGACAAACAAAAGTTTCATCCAGTAACTGGAAACCATAAAAATCAGGACACTGCTTATTTCCAAGAGTATCAGCTAGAAATGCTAGAACTGAGAAATGCAAAAATGAAAATTAAGGACCCCAAAGGTATGATTTATCATCAATGAAAGAATGGAAGATATGGGAGAAAGATGCTTAAATATATAGGCTTAATATGCATTTAATTGGAGTCCTAGAAAGAAAGGAGAGAAAGAAAAGGCAGAGGTTATCAATTATTTCATTGATACCGAGATGCATATTTTTTTCACATTTTATCTTTTCTGAAATCAGGAGGTGTTTTACTTTCATTGAAGCTGGACAGCAGCTATCAATTATCATTGCCCGTGCATGTGAATATCAAAAGTGAAAACATCAAAACTTTCAGAACAGGGGTCAGTGGCTTGGAGGAAAATCCTGGAGACAATAGTGGAGCACTCTTTTCACCTACTAGGAAACAAAATAGTAATGTAGGAAGGGTGAAGGAGATTGATCAGACATGTTTAACAACATTTTCCAAGGACAAGTCAGTAGTAGGTTAGTTCAACATAATTTCAAAGCCAGATTAAGAGCCCATCACTAATCTGATGGCTTTTAGTTCCTTTATGGAATCTTTGAGGAAATGCTGTACACAGACAGCTACCAAAAAGTGATTCAGAAGATGTGGATTCTTCATAGGAAGAAGTTTTAGGAATATCTGTGTAGGTAATTGATTTTGCTTTTATTTAATTGGGCGTGGGTTTATTTTTCCTATTCTTGGTTACATAAATTAATGGTATAAGTTATAACTAATGGTGTCATGAACATGATGAAATATACTAGTTAAAGAGAACAATTAAAAATTCTCCTTGAAAATTTCCCTAACTGATAAAATGCACAGATTCAAGATGTTCAGTGACTTCTATACAGGATTGAAAAATAAAAAAAGAAAAGGAAATGAAAAAACTACACTCACATATAGAAAAATTGTAGAAAGCCAAAGATAAAGAGAAAATCTTAACAGCATCCAGAGAAGAAAAGAAGATTATTTTTAAAAGAGCAGTAGGATAGACATTGAATTCTGAGCTAAAATTGAAACCAATGGAATGAAGTCATTAATGTACTTAAAGAAAAGTCTTGGCAACCCAGGATTCTATAACTAGATAATAGTCATCAAGAATAAAGTGAGGGCTTCCCTGGTGGTGCACTGGTTAAGAGTCCGCCTGCAGATGCAGGGGACACGGGTTCGTGCCCCAGTCCGGGAAGATTTCACATGCTGCGGAGTGGCTGGGCCCGTGAGCCAGGGCTGCTGAACCTGCGCCTCTGGAGCCTGTGCTCTGCAACGGGAGAGGCCACAACAATGAGAGGCCTGCATACCGCAAAAAGAAAAAAAAAAAAAAAGAATAAAGTGACATGGGTGAAGTTGATCAAAAGGTAAAAACTTCCAGTTAGGGCTTCCCTGGTGGCTCAGTGGTTGAGAGTCCGCCTGCCGATGCAGGGGACATGGGTTCGTGCCCCGGTCTGGGAAGATCCCACATGCCGTGGAGCGGCTGGGCCCGTGAGCCACGGCTGCTGAGCCTGTGCATCCGGAGTCTGTGCTCCGCAGTGGGAGAGGCCACAATGGTGAGAGGCCTGCGTACCTCAAAAAAACAAAACAGAACAACAAACAAACAAACAAACAAACCTTCTAGTTATAAGATAAATAAGTTCTCAAGAGATGTAATGTACAGCATGGTGACTATAGTTAACAATACTATGTTGTATATTTGAAAGTTGCTAAGAGAGTAGATCTTAAAAGTTCTCATCACAAGAAAAAAAATGTAACTATGGGTGGTGATGGATGTTACCTAAATGTATACATATATATTCCACTATATATATAAATAAAATCATTATGTTGTACACCTAAAATACTACAATGTTATATGTTAATTATATCTCAATTAAAAAACAAAAGAATAAAAGTGAAATAAGACAGTCCCAGGTAAATAAAAACTCACAGAATTCACAAAAGGAACTGGACTAAAGGGGGGTTTTCAGGCCAAAATAAAAGTCCATTGGGAGGAGTCAAGATGGTGGTGTGGGAAGACATGGAGTTACTGTCTCCCCACAACTAGGGCCCCTGCTGGCCACTGGTGGGGGGCGGACTCAGACCCCCCAGGAGATGGGAGGAACCCCAGAGTGAACCACCACACCACAAGGCTTGCGGGATCTTGATTCACAAACCGGGGGTCGGGCAGAAGCTCCTGCGGTGGGAGCTCCGAGTCTGACCCACTGGACTAACAGAGAACCTCAGAGGCCAGAGAATATTCATCGGAGTGAGGTCTCACAGAGTTCTTCATCTCAACATCAAGACCCAGCTCTACCCAATAGCCTACAAACTCCAGTGTTGGAAGCCTCAGGTCAAACAACCAGTAAAACAGGAACACAATGCCACTCATTAAAAAAAAAAAAAATTAGACGGCAAAAAAAAAATGTCACAGATGAAGGAGCAAGGTAAAAACCTACAAGACCAAATAAATGAAGAGGAAATAGGCAACCTACCTGAAAAATAATTCAGAGTAATGATAGTAAAGATGATCCAGAATCTTGGAAATAGAATGGAAGCACGGACTGAGAAAATACAAGAAATGTTTAACAAAGATCTAGAAGAACTAAAGAACAAACAAACAGAGATGAACAACACAATAACTGAAATGAAAAATACACTAGAAGGAATCAATAACAGAATAATGGAGTCAGAAGAACGAATAAGTGAGCTGGAAGACAAATGGTGGAAATAACTTCCGAGGAGCAGAATAAAGAAAAAAGAATGAAAAGAATTTAAGATAATCTCAGAGACTGCTGGGACAACACTAAACACACCAACATTCAAATTATAGGGGTCCCAGAAGAAGAAGAGAAAAAGAAAGGGTCTGAGAAAATATTTGAAGATATTATAGTGGAGAACTTCCCTAACATGGGAAAGGAAGTAGTCAATCAAGTCCAGGAAGCAGAGAGAATCCCATACAGAATACATCCAAGGAGAAACATGCCATGACATGTATTAATCAACTAACAAAAATTAAATTCAAAGAAAAAATATTAAAAGCAGCAAGGGAAAAACAAAAAATAACATACAAAGGAATCCCCATAAGGTTACCAGCTGATTTTTCAGTGGAAACTCTGCAGGTCAGAAGGGAGTGGCAGGATATAATTAAAGTAATGAAAGAGAAAAAGCTACAACCAAGATTACTCTACCCAGCAAGGATCTCATTCAGATTAGATGGAGAAGTCAAAAGCTTTTCAGACAAACAAAAGCTAAGAGAATTCAGCACCACCAAAGCAGCTTTACAACAAATGATAAAGAAACTTCTCTAATCGGGAAACACAAGAGAAGAAAAAGACCCACAAAAACAAAACAATGAGGAAAATGGTAATAGAACCATACATATCGATAATAACCTTGAAAGTAAATAGATTAAATGCCCTAACCAAAAGACACAGAATGGATACAAAAACAAGACCCGTATATCTGCTGTCTACAAGAGACCCACTTCAGACCTAGGGACACATACAGATTGAAAGTGAAGGGATGGAAAAAGATATTCCATGCAAATGGAAATAAAAAGAAAGCTGGAGTAGATAAAGTAGACTTTAAAATAAAGACTGTTACAAGAGAAAAGGAGGAACACTACATAATGATCAAAGGATAAATCCAAGAAGAAGATATAACAATTATAAATGTTTATGCACCCAACATAGTAGCACCTCAATACATAAGGCAAATGCTAACAACCATGAAAGGAGAAATCAACAGTAACACAATAATAGTAGGGGACTTTAACACCACAATTTCAACAATGGACGGATCATCCAAACAGAAAATAAATAAAGAAACACAAGCTTTAAATGACACAATAGATCAGATAGATCTAAATGACATTTATAGAACATTCCACCCAAAAGTGGCAGAATATACTTTCTTCTCAAGTGCACATGGAACATTCTCCAGGATAGATCATATCTTGGGTCACAAATCAAGCCTCGGAAAATTTAAGAAAATTGAAATTGTATCAGGCGTCTTTTCTGACCATAACGCTATGAGATTGGAAATCAATTACAGGAAAAAAACTGTAAAAAACACAAATACATGAAGGCTAAACAGTGCACTACTAAATAACCAAGAGATCATGGAAAAAATCAAAGAAGAAATAAAAAAAATACATAGAAACAAATGACAATGAAAACATGATGACCCAAAACCTATGAGATGTAGCAAAAGCAGTTCTAAGATGGAAGTTTACAGCAATTCAATCTCACCTCAAGAAACAAGAAAAATCTCAAATAAACAATCTAACCCTACACATAAAACAACTAGAGAAAGAAGAACAAAGAAAACCCAAAGTCCGTAGAAGGAAAGAAATCATATAGATCAGAGCAGAAATAAATGAAAGAGAAACGAAGAAAACCATAGCAAAGATCAATAAAACTAAAACTTGGTTCTTTGAGAAGATAAACAAAATTGATAAACCCTTAGCCAGACTCATCAAGAAAAAAAAGGGAGAGGATGCAAATCAATAAGATTAGAAATGAAAAAGGAGAAATCACAACTGACACTGCAGAAATACAAAGGATTATAACAGACTACTACAAACAACTAAATGCCAATAAAATGGACAACCACAAAGAAATGGACAAATTCTTGGAAAGGTGCAATTTTCCAAGACTGAACCAGGAAGAATTAGAAAATATAGACAGACCTATCACAAGTAATGAAATTGAAACCATAATTAAAGATTTTCCAACAAATAAAAGTCGAGGACCAGATGGCTTCACAGGTGAATTCTATCAAACATTTAGAGAAGAGCTAACACCTATCCTTCTCAAACTCTTCCAAAAAAAATGCAGAGGGAGAAACACTCCCAAATTCATTCTATGAAGCCACCATCACCCTGACACCAAAACCAGAAAAAGATATCACATAAAAAGAAAATTACAGACCAATATCACTGATGAACATAGATGCAAAAATCCTCAACAAAATGCTAGCAAACAGAATCCAACAGCACATTAAAAGGATCATACACCATGATCAAGTGGGATTTATCCCAGGGATGCAAGGGTTCTTCAATATATGCAAATCAATCAATGTGATACACCACATTAACAAATTAAGGACTAAAAACCATATGATCATCTCAATAGATGCAGAAAAGGCTTCTGACAAAATTCAACACCGATTTATGATAAAAACTCTCCAGAAAGTGGGCCTAGAGGGAAACTACCTCAACATAATAGAGGCCATATATGACAAACCCACAGCCAACATTGTTCTCAATGGTGAAAAACTGAAAGTATTTCCACTAGGATCAGGAAAAAGACAAGGATGTCCACCCTCATCACTTTTATTCAACATAGCTTTGGAAGTCCTAGCCACAGCAATCAGAGAAGAAAAAGAAATAAAAGGAATACAAATTGGAAAAGAAGAAGTAAAACTGTCACTATTTGCCTGTGACTTGATACTATACCTAGAAAATCCTAAAGATGCCACCAGAAAACTACTAGAACTAATCAATGAATTTGGTAAGGTTGCAGGACACAAAATTAATGCACAGAAATCTCTGGCATTCCTATACACCAACAATGAAAAATCAGCAAGAGAAATTAAGGAAACACTCCCATTTACCATTGCAACAAAAAGAATAAAATACCTAGGAATAAACCTGCCTAAGGAGGCGAAAGACTTGTACTCAGAAAATTATAAAACACTGATGAAAGAAATCAAAGATGATATAAACAGATGGAGAAATATACCATGTTCTTGGATTGGAAGAATCAATACTGTGAAAGTGACTATACTACCCAAAGCAATCTACAGATTCATTGCAATCCTTATCAAACTACCAATGACATTCTTCACAGAATTAGAACAAAAAATCTTACAATTTGTATAGAAACACAAAAGACCCCGAATAGCCAAAGCAACCTTGAGAAAGAAAAACAGAGTTGGAGGAATCAGGCTTCCTGACTTCAAAGCATACCACAAAACTACAGTAATCAAGGCAGTATGGTACTGGCACAAAAACAGAAATATAGATCAACTGTACAGGATAGAATGCTCAGAGATAAACCCACGCACATTTGGGCATCTAATTTATGACAAAGGAGGCAAGAACTTACAACGGAGAAAAGACAGCCTCTTCAATAAGTGGTGCTGGGAAAACTGGACAGCTACATGTAAAAGAATGAAATTAGAACACTCCCTAACACCATACACAAAAATAAACTCCAAATGTATTAAAGACTTAAATGTAAGACCAGACACTATAAAACGAAGCATAGGAAAAAAACTGTCTGACATAAACCACAGCAAGATCTTTTATTGATCCACCTCCTAGAGTAACAGAAATAAAAACAAAAATAAACAAATGGGACTTAATTAAACTTAAAAGCTTTTGCACAGCAAAGGAAACCATAAACAAGACAAAAAGACAACCCTCAGAATGGGAGAAAATATTTGCAAATGAAAAAACAGACAAAGGATTAATCTCCAAAATATACAAACAGCTCATGGAACTCAATATCAAAAAAACAAAGAATCCTGTTAAAAAATGGGTGGAAGACCTAAATAGACATTTCACCAAGGCAAACATACAGATGGCCAAGAGGCACATGAAAAGATGCTCAACATCACTAATATTAGAGAAATGCAAATCAAAACTACATTAAGGTATCACCTCACGCCAGTCAGATGGCCATTATCAAAAAAGCTAGAAGCAATACATTCTGGCAAGGGTGTGGTGAAAAGTGAACCCTCCTACACTGTCAGTGGGAATGTAAATTGATGCAACCACTATGGAAATCAGTATGGAGGTTCCTTAAAAAACTAAAAATAGAACTACCATATGACCCAGCAATTCCACTACTGGGCATATATGCTGAGAAAACCATAATTCAAAAAGAGTCATGTACCACAATGTTCACTGCAGCACTATTTACAATAACCAGGACATGGAAGCAACCTAAGTGTCCATCATCAGATGAATGGATAAAGAAGATGTGGCACATATATACAATGGAATATTACTCAGCCATAAAAAGAAACGAAATTGAGTTATCTGTAGTGAGGTGGATGGACCTAGAGTCTGTCATACAGAATGAAGTAAGTCGGAAAGAGAAAAACAAATACCATATGCTAACACATACATATGGAACCTAAAAAAAAAAAAAGGTGCTGAAGAACCTAGGGGCTTGTCAGGAATAAAGATGAAGACGTAGAGAATGGACTCAATGACATGGGGTGGGAGGGCGAAGCTGGGGTTAAGTGAGAGTAGCATCGACATATATACACTACTGAATGTAAAATAGTTGGCTGGTGGGAAGCAGCAGCATAGCACAGGGAGATCAGCTCTGTGCTTTGTGATGACTTAGAGAGGTGGGATAGGGGGAATGGGAGGGAGGAGATATGGGGACATGTGTATGCATACTGCTGATTCGCTTTGTTGTGCAACAGAAACTAACGCAGTATTGTGAAGCAATTATACTCCAATAAAGACATATAAAAAAAAAAAAAGAAGAAGAGTCCATCAAGGGACCAAGAAGATAAAGGAGGAATAAAAATCAACCAAAAAGTAAAATGATGAGAGTAAATCCAAGTAAACATTGTATGCAATGATAATTTTGTTTGCAAGTTAACATATAGGACAAATTCATATATAAAGCAAAAGCATGTAAGTCAGGAAAGCCTAAAAAGAGTGTGTGATGATCTTTGTTTTGCCTGGGAGGAGGTAAAAATACCAAGCCATTAGACTTTAGTAAGTCAGTGATGCATGCTGTAGTTTCTATTGTAATCACTAAATAGTAAAATAATCCATACTTACAAACTAACAGAGAAAAATGTAATGAATACAACCCCAAAGAAGGCAACCACGAGGGAAAAAGGAAGTATAGAACAAGCAAGACAAAGAGAAGGCAAATATTAGATTGATCCAGATAAAATTGTCGGGTTGTAGGAAAAAATGGTCAAATATTGGTGATTTCATATAACTCAACCTATGTGAGATAACATATTGTTATCTTCACATTGTTAACACTGCATGAACCAGTAAAGCGAAGTCTTCAAAGTTCTGGGTGTAAAGGATACTGAGTATAGAATTCTATATTCAGCCAAACTAGTAATCAGTACTAAGAGCCAAGGTGAGATATTTTTAGATAAGGAAGAACTCAGAAAGTTTACTGTCCATACACGTTTTATTTAAAAATTTACTCAAGAGGATACAGTTGCAAAATAAAAAACATATCCAAGTAAATAGACCAACATTAAACACTGTAAATAGAGTATATAATATATAGTCTATTTACAGTATATAAACAGAGAAGTAAAGGAAGAGCTAGAAAGAAATTAAGAGAAGCTGCTTGGAAGATTCTTTGTCAAAGGGCAGTCTTCATATAGACTATAGCTTCTCAACAGGGGAATATATATGTTGTTCCCTGGGAAAATTTGGCAATGTCTGGGAACATTTTTGGTTTTTACAACTGGATAGGGATGGCTACTGGCATCAAATGTGTAGAGGCCAGGAATGCTGCTCAACATCCTATCTCATACAGGACAGCCCTCTGTAACAGAAAATAATCTGGCTCCAAATGCCAATAGTGCCCCAAATGTTAATAGTGTAAACTTTGATGTCGAGTATTACATTTCCTTCAACTTGGATCAAGTCATACTTAGTTCTGTATGGATGCCATCTACATAATTATACTAATAATATTGCGACTCCTTAGGAGGATTATGTAAAAGAACAGAACATTATTCTATAATAATATAATTAAGAAAAATTGATGGTGGAGGAAGAAAAGATGGAAGGATGTACACATTACAAATCACCTGGGAATCTTGTTAAAATACAGATTTTGATACAGGAGGTCTGGGGTGAGGTCTGAAATTTTTGCATTTCAAACAAGCTCCCAGGTTTTTTTCTCCCTAGAAACATTTAATATTTTCTTTCCATTCTTTGTGTTTTGAGATTTCCCCAGAAAAACCTCCACAACAATAACTTACTGATCATTTATTTTACATTTACTATTATTGTTTTATTTGAAAACAACTGTTACCAAATGTGTACCATTACAGCCCCCTTTGCCAGTTTTAAATAACTAGAAAGCAAGCAAGCAATAACATTTAAACAAGTCTCACCATAGTACCTTCTTTATGGTGGCTTTCTTTTCTCTTTCAAAGAGGAGTGAGAGCTTTTTGACTTCTTTGTATTTTGATTTTATATTTATCCTCTCTCTGGTCTGAATTCCTGTAAAGTCAGAGTTTTATTCACATGGGGGTGTTGATGTTAAGACATTTACTCATGTATTAATTTCACATTTCGTGATCACTTGCTGGGCGCCCCATTCTATTAAGGGCTGCAAACAAAACTGTAAATAAGCCATACAGTCTGGTTGGAGTATTTCTGGGAAAGCTTTTGTCTTCTTGAGAAAAAGAGAGATACATCTGGGGAAACCTTGTACTTTCCTTTTCTTCCTGCCTTGAATACAGATAGAGATAAGAATGACCTAGAGGACTTCAGGGAAAACATTCTTGAGCATTGTCAGGATGCTGAACAAACATCAGCAATTAGTCACCTCCAGATCTGTAGTATGAGAAAAGTCAGTCCTCACTTCATAAGCTACTGTAGTTGGGCATTCTTTTCCTTGCAGCTGAAGGCATTTCTGACTCACACAACATGTGCAATCACTCAGGAACGGAATGTTTCCCAGTGATGTTGTCAAGCACTTGTAATAATGGTTAATGATACTGCACAAGATTTTAGATTAAGTATAAGTGGTAAAATGGGAGCAAAAGATACAGCTTCATTGCTTGCAAGAACAGAACTAGAACCAATGGTCCAAAGTTTCAGTGGGTTAGATTTGGATTCAACATAAATTAGAACTTTCTAATACAGCATTCCATTAATGGAGTGTGCTATCTTGCAGAGATTAATCTCCTATCCATTAAAATTTTCAGGAGGAGGCAGAAACACCATAGAATGGATTCCAGAACTACATGGAAGGACAGATGAGAAACTACTGATATCCCCTCTTACTCCAAGGTTCTAATATCAATTTTCAACAATGAGTGTCAAAATCAAAAAGGCCTTAAATCATAAACTTTAAAAAAAATGGTTAAATTTCAAATTCAAATAACCAGAGCACCCCATTTCCTCAATTCTGATTGAAATTACACTGGACAGTTAGAGATCATTGTAATTTCATCTGATTCCTATTCATAAAAATGAAACATTTTATTTACATATAAAAATGTGATTTTTTTTCTTTCTTCTATGAGTTAATAGACATAGGAAAATGAAACTATAGTACAGAACCTAGACTTTTAAGCATACTGAAAGGGTAAACTTACACAGGATTAATAAAAGCTGTCTAATGGATGTGTAGTATGCATTTCAATTCAGCAAAAGAAAAGAATTCTTTACTTTTGGCTAAAAATACCCTGTAAACAATTACAGTTATAACTCTAGGTGATTATTTAATAATCTTGACATTACAGGAAAGTTCAACATGTTAAGATGTGATTTTAAAAAATTTCAACCAAAGTTATTAAACAACTCAATGTTTAGGGCTAAAATGAGAGCCTTGCCAAGAATGGCATAGCCACATGTCCCACTGCCCAGAGGGGAGAAATGGCATACACCTCTCAAGGTGTATGACTCACTCATCACCTAAGAGATATAGAACATACGACCCAGGCCACTCTGGAGAAGTCAGAACATATTTTAAAATTTAGTTGTAAGAAATAAATCACTTTACTTTTATTGCTGGTGAAAAAAAAATCACTGTGCCATTTGTACAGCATTGGACTTGTGTTCCCCGAAATTAAGCAGCTTGCTTTGCCCTGGGAAATGCCAAACACGAACCATAGTAGGGCCTCCCATTGGATTTCTTGAACACAGGAAAACATAGGATCAGGTACTGTGTTAGGTGTTGAGGTGCAAGGGGGAACAAAAAGGACAAGATTTCACAGGGCTTATAGTCTTGTTGTTGTGAACATCGCATAACTACCATGTGATGGAATATTAAACGCTGATTTATTCTTTTCAAGTGAAATAACTTCTTTCTTGTTTTTCACACTCTAAATAGAAACAGCTCACTCCCAAGAAAGGCAAGCTTATTTACAAATAAGCCAATAGGTTCTGCCCAACATTTATCGCTATACAAACCTATTAGACTATTGGCTCTGATCTTAGTTAAGTAAAATAAACATAAATGACATTTCTGAACCTTATGTGTATAGGTTAATCTTATAATACCAAATCTAAGGTTTCAAAGTCTAATTGCTGCATGAATATTTACAGTGGGTATTTTTCTACTCAGCTTTTTGTTTTCATCTAAAGTGTATATAGTTTCATGTTTGCATTAGTGATTTCATTTACTTTAACTTTTCAACCAGTTATGAATGCTTCTTACTATACACCTGTGGACATGCTGATTGGCCCTTTCACAAATAGACATGTTTGAATACAAAAGATCCTTTTTTGCTACATGTCTGCTAATGCTACAACTGACCTCATCAATATAGTAGTCTGAAGAATTGTTTATTCAGGAATAGGTTTTCTTCCTTCCCCAACCCTAGCATTTTTCTTTCTAATGACACTTCTAATTGAAAAATATTCTAAATCCAAGCCACTTGCATTGCTGAGTCATGCTAAGTTGTGCAATATTATGTTTATTTCCATCTGGCATTAGATAATATGATAGGATCTAGAATCTTGAATTTTTATTTAAATATGTTTCAGATATAGATATGTTTCAAGGTATCATGAAACTACCTACAATTCAGGATTTATCTTGCAAATGTGTTCTATACATAGCTTTTGTGATGGTCACTAAAAAGTGAACAACTATAACATTTTTCATTGTACCAAATGTGCTTTTATTATCCAAATGTTAAAAATTATTGCCATTCATTTGAAGAACTTGTTAAGCATCTAAAATTTTGTTCCAGTTAAGTATCTGGAATATGCCTTGAAGCAACTTCTGTTTACAGACAAGGTCTGTAAGATATCCAAATACCACTGTGATGTGTTTACAGTTTATACAAGAATGAAATATCAAGTCCTTTTGGGTGCATATTTCTAAATGAGCATTAAATGAATTGGGAAAAAAACTTGAAAATTTTCATGTCTGGTGCATGCCAAGTGAATGATTGCATTCATCTTCCCTTTGCAGCTTGCTTTTGGTTAATGAGGAACTCTCTCTAATGGTCATTAAGGTCATTGCTGGAAATTAGTTTACTTTTGTAAATGGATTTCACCTGGAGATGCCATTTCTCTGCAGTCAACTGTATCATCTTGGGACTATGAGCAATGATGCTGAACTACTGACAGATGGAGAATTTTGAAATGAGTTCCAACTAATTCTGACAGCCATCACTTCCCACCACCCTTAGTTAAAAATTAACTTTCAATAGTGGGAAAGAAAGATGATGAAACTTACCCAATACCTACAAAAGATGCTTAATATCATGAGTTGTTATCCATTATTTCTTTTTTTGGGAGGGAGAATGAGTCGATCTAGGGAGTTATGATGACTACTAATTAAAACCAAAAGTTCATTACACTATATCTCCTACAAAATTAAACTTACAGTCATAAGGAAGCAGTCTCCCAGGGAAAATCATTGTTAGAGGAATCAAAAAGCATTGTGTTGGTCAAAAAGAAGCACTAAAATTCACCTGCAAGGTTTGTCTAGTTCAATTAATTCTTAAGGCTTGTCTTTAAACTTTCCATGAAATGGAGAATAGCAACAGTACATTTCTTCAAGAGTCAAGATCATCCAAGTATTTAAAGTATTATTATTTAAGATAATACCCTTGACTGGCTGGGTACCACAAAGAGCTAATAAGCTTGGTCACTGCTTCAAAACAGAAAAGGTAAGCAAGAGGGAGGCCTCTCTCATTATAGACTCTGAAAGCAAGAGCTAGAATCATGGACTTTGGGCCTTCAGTAGTGTAAGCACCCAACTGCTTGAATGATTTATATTCTAGTGGGAAAGTTTCAGGATGGCTTTACCCAATAAACAGCAAAAGAAATGAGTTTGGCAGATGCATTAGCTTGGAGTTAAACACTGATTTTGGAAAAATCCACATGAAAGATGCCCAAAATATATAGGCCTATGTTACTAGAATTACTGATGGATGTTCTACCTTTTCCCAGCATGCATATCTCTTTTTGACATCTTATATCCCCCTCTGGCTTTGCTGCTCTTGTGCCAGTGATGGCCAGACAGAGAAATGCAAGCTCTGTTGATGCTAATACTTGGCTTTTTTTCTTTTGGAAAAGATGGAAGGATGTTTATGAGGGAAAGTTAATGGAATTCTATGAGATAAACAGGTAAAGAACAGGAATGTAAAAATTGTACATTTCAGTAATGATAACAATGTAAAAAATGTGGCAGCACTGATCATCCTAATAAAGGTGAGTAAGTGTGTTTGAAATGGGGATGGAAACTTGAGGATAGATGGAATTGAATAATGTAGTTATGGGTCACCTGTGCATGGGGAGTGATCTAATTCAGAAATTCAGAGGACCATGTGTGAAGTTTTGGTGTATATTTATATGTATATGAAAGGAGGAAAGAAGGGATAGAGCGAAGATGAACAGATTAGAGTTTAAGTGATCACTCTGATATAATAAAAAAGAAATTTCAGGTTAATAATGGAAAGAACTTAAATGTGGCCATATCTTTGAGAAGTCGTATAGTACAAATAAGCATTTTACATTGGGAGTTTGGGAAAAACTAATCCCTCACATCTCTTCTCCTCTGGGTTCAAAACCAACTGAGAAGTAGGTATGAGATCCGGATGGGAGTACTAAGAGTATAGAGCTTTTCACTACTTCTCTCCAAGTTCAGATCTTGGAATTCTTATCCAGTCAACCCCATGAAGGAACATGGCTTACCCAATGCTCTTTGAATGCAAATGAGGAAGAAAGAAAAGGCTGAGAGGACAGTGAGGCTTTTGGCTTGTGTCCTGACCCTGGCTGTTTACTGCGTGGAACTAAAATATGAGAAAACACAGGCCACGAGAAGGCAAGAGAATGTAGCAAGAGGCCAGGCTCTACATGAAGTAGAGGAGTACCATTCTACACTTTAATCCAGACCAGTAGAACAATGTGGAACAATGGATGTTGGGATTTTACTATCCCAGATTAGATAGGTCACTTCTCTTAGGGGAGAAAAAATAAGAACGTGGAGAAAGAGTTTCTCTATTTCCTCTCAGAGAGAGTAAATGTTGGATGAAGTTTCTATTTTATGAGCAAATGAAGGAATACGTAAAGACAGAGAAAATTTTTCTTCCTACTCTCTTCTGTCATTTTTTCTGGTTGTATTATTCAAAACGTTTTCAGTTGCAAATGACAGAATATCAATTAAAAGTGGCTCACACACAAAAAACCTGTATGTGAATGTTTATAGAGGTTTTATTTGTGACAGCCCCTAAATGGAAACAACCAAAATGTTCTTCAAGAAGTGAACAGTTAAACAAATTATGGTATATCCACATCATGGGATACCAAATAAAAAAGGAATAAAAAGGAATGAATTATTGATACATGTATCAACTTGGATGAATTCAAGGACATTAAGCTGAGTGAGAAAAGCCAATCTCAAATGGTCATATACTGTATTATTCCATTTATATAACATTCTCAAAATAATAGAGATGGAGAACAGATTAGTGATTGCCAAGGGTGAGGGATGGCAGGTGGATGGGTGGATTTGACTAGAAATAGGTAACACCAGGGAGGTCTTTGTGGTGATAGAATAGTCCTGTATCTCAATTGCAGCGACGGTTAGATAAAAAAGCACACATGATGAAATGGCATAGAACTGTGCACACATATTGTACCAATGCCCATTTCTTGCTTGATATTGTGCTATAGTGATGTAAGAACAATTGGGGAAACACTGGGTGAAAAGTACACAGAACCTCTCTGTACTATTTTTGCAACTTCGTGTGAATCTATATCTCAAAATAAAGAGGAAAAAAAAGAAAAAGTGGTTTAAGTGAAAAAGAAAATACACTGGTTTATGGAATTGGGTAGTACAGGGGTTGAATCTACCTAGTTTTAGGCAAACCTGGATTAAGGAGCTCAAGAGGTGTCATTAGGAGCTTTCTCTCTTTCTCCTTTTCTCAGCTCTGCTTACTTTTCTGCGTTGACTTCATTCTGCAGACAGCTTTCTCCATGAAGCTGGGGAAGATGTCAGAGATCTAAGCTTACCTGATCCTAATTCCTTGTAACCCAGGAAGGAAACAAATTCTCTACCATTCATAGGGAAGACTCTGAATTTCTTTTTTTAAATTTTTATACAATTTTTAAAGGTTACACTCTATTTAGAATTATTACAAAATACTGGCTATATTCCCCGTGTTGTACAGAACATCCTTGTACTGTATCTTAACACCCAATAGTTTGTACCTCCTACTCTCCCATTCCTTCCTCATCCCCACTGGTAACCACTAGTTTGTTCTGTTTGTGAGTCTGCTTCTTTTTTGTTATATTCACTAGTTTGTTGTATTTTTCAGATTCCACATACAAATAAAAATTCTACAGTATTTGTCTTTCTCTGTCTGACTTACTTTACTTAGCATAATGCCCTCCAAGGCCATCCATGTTGCTGGAAATGGCAAAAATTTCATTCTTTTCTATGGCTGAGTAGTATTCTATTGTATATGTATACCACATCATCTTTATCCATTCATCTGTTGATGGATACTTAGGTTGCCTCCTTATCGTGGCAATTGTAAATAATGCTGCTGTGAACATTGGCGTGCATGTATCTTTTCAAAGTAATGCTGTTTTTTTCTTTTTTTCAGATATATACCCAGAGGTGGAATTGCTGGGTCATATGGTAGTTCTATTTGTAGTTTTTTGAGAAACCTCGATACTATTTTCCACAGTGGCTGCACCAATTTACATTCCCACCAACAGTGTATGAGGGTTCCTTTTTCTCCACATCCTCGCCAACATTTGTTATTTGTGTTCTTTTTTGATGACAGCCATTCTGACAAGTGTGTGGTGATACCTCATTGTGGTTCTGATTTGCATTTCTCTGATGATTAGTGATGTTGAGCATCTTCTCATGTGCCTTTTGGCCTTCTCCATTTCCTCTTTAGAAAAATGTCTATTCAGTTCTGCCCATTTTTTAATCAGATTGTTTGTTTTTTTGATGTTGAGTTGTATGAACTGTTTATATATGTTGGATATTAATCCCTTGTTGGTCATGTCATCTGCAAATATTTTCTCCCATTCAGTAGGTTGTATTCTCCTTTCATCAATGGTTTTCCTTTGCAGCGCAAAAGCTTTCAAGTTTAATTAGGTCCCATTTGTTTATTTTTGCTTTTATTTCCTTTGCTTTAGGAGATGGGTCCAAAAAATACTGCTACGATTTATGTCAAAGAGTATTCTATGTTTTCCTCTAGGAGTTTTACAGTATCTGGTCTTACATTTAGATCTTTAATCCCTTTTGAGTTTATTTTTGTATATGGTGTTAGAGAATGTTCTAATCTCATTATTTTACATATAGCTGTCCAGTTCTCCCAGCACCACTTATCAAAGAAGACTGGGAAAACTCTGAATTTTGGATCAGATGTCCTCTTGGAACCAATTGTTGTTATCAGGAAGATGGACTACACTGAGTGGTCATGATGGGCTGGGGGAATGTGTGTATGTGTGTGTGTGTGTGTGTGTGTGTGTGTGTGTGTGTGTGTGTGTGTGTGCAGAGCTAGTCCATTAGGAACTCACTGAGGAAGAGTGGTTTCCCAAAGAAAAAGTGAGACTGTCTCATCAAACTCAGATTAGGTGGACCAGGCAAAACAAATGTCTGCTATATTACTAAAATGTCAGAATGACGACTCTGTGGACATGTATAAATACTGATAATCTAACTTGCAAAACATTTGAATAATTATATAGTATAATGAAGAGAGGTTACAGGTTTAAATTATATGTGTTTCAGGGAAGAAAAGTAAAGGCTAGTAAGAATGAACAAAATTTGGTAATTAACTAAAGACCTACAAGAAATATGGTTCCAAGATGTGTGGCAAAATGAATCTCAACAACACTGCAATGCAAGTGAAGTTGATAGTGAAAAGTTAGAAATTCACTTTGGTCTTTAAATCATACAGAGAACCAAATTTTATAGGTAAAATGATGATAGCTGAAATAGCTTAAGTTGAAGTTTTGGAAAAAAAAATAGAGGCCCTCTAACATTGATGCCAATATTTAAAAACACACACTCAAACTTGGAAAATATGTTTTACAGGCAAAAACCCCACTTGTAGTTATTTATTAAGCTCAGTGGTAGCTAGGGACTTTTTTCTCAGTTGGGGGCATTTTAGGTGATGCTCTGTAGCACAAGACAGTAAAAAAGTTGTTGGCTGCTGGGGATGTATTTTCAGTGAATAGATTCTCTTCAAACTGTAGGGGCAGAGCTAACTGGGGAGTCACTGGTTCAGCTGACTTGAAATTGAATAGGGAGGTGGAATGAAGGTAGATTTATTTGGAGAAAGCAAAGGAAGCAGGCAGAGAGGAGAACATATAGTAAGAACAGTCAGGTGATGATCTTTCAGGCTTAGTTCAAATAGATTAATATTTTTTACCTGATATGAAGAATTCAGGGGAGCAATGCACTTGGAATATTTTCAGGTAGCACTTTGAACTGACTGAGATTTGGGGTGGGAGTTAACCGATATTAATAATTGTTATTAGGAAGGACAGTAGGGAATAATAATTAAAAAAAACCCACGTGATTCTGAAACAGCCACATGAAGGGAGAATGGGAAAGGAATGTGTGCAGAGGGTGGTGGTATTAAAAAGGATTCCCAACATTTTATATTTGAGAGGTGGCTTGTAGAGAATAAGAATATTCTGCAGGGATGAGAAATGAGGCTGAGGACAGTATTTTTGTCCAAAGTTGTGATCACAGAACTGTTTTCCTCTCATGTCACTAATCTTCTTAATTATACCAAACATACATCTTTCACCTTCCATCTGTTTGAAAGTATGAGAATAAACTACTCTTTCATTCTTAATTTTTTTTTTATTATGGCTCCTGGCTTATTTTGTCTTACGTCTGCTTTAGATACACACACATGACAGAAATATCTCAGAACTAACCCTTCCTGACAACTTTTTGATAGACTAATCCCTACAGTGGCTTTTATGCAGTATCTGCCATTTGCAAAGTTTGAGTGGTTTCTTAAATGATGTTCACTCTGAGAAGTATGGACTATCTGTCAACTACTGCCTTTTGGGGGTAGTTACAGGAGAGGAAGAACTTAGTACTCTACATATACATTTCACAAACAATTGTCCTGTGCTGATTCCTGAAACACAAGGTTGTATTTTGTCTTAGTGTCCAAGTTGTGTTTTCAGACTTTGATGATAGAGTTTTAATGCAAAAACATTCAGAATATAAATCAGTGATTTTATAATATATCTTGAGTAGTTGTCAACAACTTATGAGCAAGTTGTGAATATGCAACAATACTAAGTGATATTCTGATTGCAAAAGACACATAAAATTGTCCTTGAAAAATCAATCCATAGGATTTGTGAATGCCTTCAGTGATATTAAAGACTGCTACTAATATTTTACTAATAATACTTTAAATTGTTTTTGTTTTTGATATAAACAATACGAGCTAAACATAAGTTAATTATAACTATAAAACGCATTGAATAAATCTTTCTACCAAATCACAGATAACCATGGGAGGGGAATTTGTTTTCTGTGGCAGATGCTTTTTGTATAGTTATCTATCTATCGAGGGGAATTTGTTTTCTGTGGCAGATGCTTTTTGTGTAGTTTATCTATCTATCTATCTATCTATCTATCTATCTATCTATCTATCTATCTATGCAGAGTATTAGCCCCACTGTAGATGAAGGCAGTGTATCAACTAGGGATAACAGCAACTCTTTTGTACCAAGCTGAGTTCCAAGTCCCAACTCTGCTACTGTGATCTTTGGCAAAGTAACTTTTCTAAGTGTCATCTTCTTCCTTTCTAAGTAGAAGAATAAATACATTTTGTCTATAAAACATCATGTGAAATAACTGTGGCTAGGAGATTGGAAATGCAAAATATTTTGTTTAAGAAAAGCAATATAATATACATGGTGTACTTATATAACAACACCTATGGGGTCTGAGGCAACACCTCATAATCAGACATTAATATTTCTGCAGTATGAACTTTCTTAGTATGAACTTTAAATGTTCATACTAGATGGGATAAATAAAGACCATCAATAGTCTCACATTAGTGGACGTAAGATTTTATGGCCAAAAATTACGAAAACTTCTGATTTTCAAAATTTGTGAATTTTTAGAATTGTAAATGAGGGACTGTGAGTCTGTAACATCTACTTTAAAGGCTGTGGTGAGGAATAAATGAAAAATGCATTTAAAGCGATTATCACATGATAAGAGCCCCCAAAAGTAAGATTATTATTAAGAGCTATTGACTGATGGCTCCTTCACAAATGATGGGACACTATATAAGGCCTGTGACTGGAAGTCTCTCTCAAGGCAAGGTTAAAATGTCTGATCTGATTGTAGAACTTGCATCTCCACTAATACCAAAGCTCTAATTGAGCAGTTATCTTAGATATCCAAGTTATTCAAATGTGAAAGAACCAAAGGATAATTTAAAATAAAATACATTTTTTATGAATACTAATCCATTTTTAGATTATTAGGCAAAAATTCAATATTTATAGTTAGTTCTGCTATAACTATTTTGAAAACATGATTTTGCTCCAACACCATGTATTATATCAGGGAACAATTAGAGCATAATGTGCATTTTGCATTTGTTTATGAGAGATTTCATCCAAATGAAACATTAGGTGAACACAGAAAACTGCACGTAGGTGAACCAAGCCATGGAGGTGTGCACAAAACACACACAACTCTCAGGAACAATGTGCCACAGCCATCCATATCTGGTGTTACAAATTTCTACCTGATTCAGATCACCGGCTGGCCTGTCATCATTTCATTTTAACCCACATGCTGCAACTCTCCTACACCCGCTTCCATGAGCAAACTTCACTTCATTTTCAAGGCAAAGTGCCATAATTAGAGTAGTATTTATGCATTTATTAATGCTTCACATGTAAAACGGGGCTGTTTATATTAGGTTTCGGTCTTTCTTTTACTGTGCCAATGACGAAGCTTTTGAGTGTTGTGCCCCTAACCCCATTTGCTCCATAAGCCCTGTGGTTTCATTGCACAATTAGGCATAGTTCAGTAATTTTTAGGAACACATATGCCCTGTTATAGCAGAGCTAACTGTCGCTCATCATACCTGGTGTGTACTGTACCTACCTTTTGGCATGTAAACAAAGTTAATACAATATCCAGGCACATAAGAACAAGTACTCCCACTAATTTACAGAAGTAGGAAAGCATAATATAAACTTACTTTTTAATATGTTATTCTACAAAAACCAAACTTTGTTTTAAGTAAGTCTTAAATTTAGTAAAAGTGAAAAAGACTGGTGGAGTTAGCATTAGTGTGTGGAAAGTGGTTGCTCCAAACTGGCACATAACTCTCTTGAGTTAAACCCCTACCATCATAACTCTATTCTATTCTCTAATCCTCTGTTGATTTTTTTAAACATCTTTATTGGACTATAATTACTTTACAATGGTGTGTCAGTTTCTGCCTTATAACAAACTGAATCAGCTATACATATACATATGTTCCCCTATCTCTTCCCTCTTGCGTCTCCCTCCCACCCTTCCTATCCCACCCCTCTAGGTGGTCACAAGGCACGAGTTGATCTCCCTGCGCTATGAGGCTGCTTCCCACCAGCTATCTATTTTACGTTTGGTAGTGTATATATGTCCATGACACTCTCTCACTCCGTCACAGCTTACCCTTCCCCCTCCCCATATTCTCAAGTCCATTCTCTAGTAGGTCTGTGTCTTCATCCCCGTCTTGCCCCCAGGCTCTTCATGACCTTTTTTTTTTCTTAGATTCCATATATATGTGTTAGCATACAGTATTTGTTTTTCTCTTTCTTACTTCACTCTGTATGACAGACTCTAGGTCCATCCACCTCATTACAAATAACTCAATTTCATTTCTTTTTATGGCTGAGTAATATTCCATTGTATATATAGCCATTATTAATCCAGAACATTGTTCAAAGGATGTTCTTAGGGATATCACCAGGAGTGCTTTAATAAAAGGATGCATTCTTTTTTGTATTAAATAAGAATATGGCCATATTTTCAGACTCATAAACAAGTGTACAGTGATGAAATGAAGCGGTATCTGGGGTGCTTTAAAACACTCCAGCAAAGGAAGAAAAACAAGGGAAAAAAGGGATATTCCAGACAAATGTGGAAAAATTTGGTAATTGGACTCAGTATTATGATTATATGAGGGTTCATTGTACTATCTTCCATTAAACATTTTTTTTTTAAGAGCTCGATGTTTCAAAGGAATTTGGGAGTCACTGGGTTAAACCAAGTAGGATTCTGACTGCAAGACTTCAGGGGCTTATACTGTCAGTGTGCACGGTCCGCGTCCTGGCAGGTTGCCATCCCCACTCTTCTTTGACACGGAACCCTTTCCTTGGCAGAGAGTATCCAGGTGAGCCATGTTCTGTGGACTATACTTTGGACATCATGATATACAAGTTCTAGTGGATACTCCAAAATGTTCTCAGAAACGGTGTACAGCGTTAGAAGAGACAGCATCATCTAGGTTTTCTCTCTGATCTTTGATTTGCCTCATGAAAATTATTTGTTGACACCTGTCACTAAGAGCAATCAATCTGTGGTAGCAATATTTATAAAGTTCACACTTAAAAATTTTACAAAGATGCCCACACTGCTTTCAAATGAGAATAAAAAAACAAATTGCAAACCAAATAGTATGATACTTTATAAAAAACCAAGTATATAGGTTTGTATATGAATAAAATAAATGACTGGGCAGGGTACCTAAACTATTAGCAGTGGTTACAACTGGGAATGATATTGGTAGTGGGGTGGGGGGGAGGAGGAAGCACATTTTTATTGTTTACAGTTCTTTTTGGAATAACATATTGTTTTTTTAACAAAAATAAAGATAAATTATTTTAGTTAAAAATCAATCTATGGTGCTGGGATAGTGGTCACCCTTAGAGGGAGGTAGGATACAAGAGAGGCTTCTAGAATTCTGATAACTCTCTATTCCTTGATCTGAGGGCTGGTTAGTGGGTTTGTTCACTTTGTGAAAATTCATTTAGCCATATATTTATGATTGGTCTATTTTCTACATAAGTTCATTTAAAAATTGTTTTCCTAGTGAGTTATTAAATAGCACCTTGTTTTAGTTTAAATGCATGAATTTTTTCCTTATTCATATATTCCACAGTTTTCCTTTCCCACATTCATTACTATTTATTCTCTCTAATTTCCCCTTAATGTGGTTGCATTGCAAAGGCGTTGTTAGTAACTTTTACAGAAGGTGAAATCCCTAGCTGATAAAAATGACAATATAAGAAAATCACTCACGTCTTGTGGTGTGAGGTGGACCACGAGGTAGGGTCACCATCCTGCTAGCTAGCCATTCATCAGTATGTGGTAAAAAGATTTCTTTTGAAACATATAATTACCTAAAATAGATGGAAAGGAATAATAGAGACGCTAATGTAGCTGATAAATAGGCGACACAACCAAAGGCGTAATGGCAAAAGGAAAACAAAAATTGTCTATGGTTGTTCTCCCTACAGCAGATCCTAGGTATACTTTTATGAATACGGAATTATGAGTGTCACAGCTGGAAGGAACTTCAAAGATCATTATTCCATCTCATACTCTCTCAACTAGATTTTGATTTGAAAAACATGACTAATAACAGAAAGGTCTAAAATTTGCAACTGGTTGTTAAATGGTTGTTTGCTTTGATGGGACAGGTCCTAGGCCATATGAAATTAGAAGTTCATTTAACCAAATACTTGTTGTATTCAGAAGATAAACAAGCCAAACAAAGCAGGTGAACAAGGACATAAGATTAAGTTGCAGCTCCATGTACTTCCTATAGCAGAGAAAATGATTAAAACATCTTCTCATTATTATTAAGGAACCTATGGATTATTTTCAGGTTTGGTTCCAGTGCCACATATCTTGAGCTAATCTGAAATACAAATATACAAAATTAACATTTTATAAAAAAAATAATAGTTTAAGGTGTGTAGGGGGTAGTCACGAGACAGAAAAGCAAGCACTATAAAATCTACATCTTTAATATATCTAGTAGTGAGAAACAATATTAGTATTTTATTCATGAAGACTACTTAAATAATATTTACAACAACTTTATGGGCACATATATGTACATTTGTACATCAAGGTATTTTTGGAAAGAAAAGACCAAATAAATCCTGGGTTATAATTTTATCACTCCTAAATTCTCCTTATTTTTAAAGAACAGTAAAGATAATTTAAGTATACTATTTTCTAAAATGTCCTAATCAACTTGTAGCATAGTAAAACTGAGTTGCCACCATACTGACTTAGGAATTTTAAAGGGTAGCAAATATTTTAGAAACTTAAAACACACGTTTTCTGTTGAAATTTTACATTTGCTTAGAATACAAAAGAACAAAACAGATGGAATTTCATTTTCTGCTTGCTGAAGGTATTTGGATAAACCTAGCTTTAAAGATGGTCTTCTTTCAAAGATTTTTAAGAAGTTTCTGAAAGGGTACTGGCAACAAACCCTTTTAAAAGCTGACATCAATTTCATGTCCCTCGATTTTGAAGAGACTTATCTTAGATTTCCTTTTGAAATACTTCTTCCAAATTTTCTAACCATGGTTGGCTTTACTTTATGGATGTTTCTTTTATATTCTAGAGAAGAAATAAAAAGATATATAAATATGGTAAAAGTATCATTCAAAAAGAATTTTCATCATTCGTTAAACTTCACAGCTGTTAATTAACCTGATTTAAAACAGAACACCAACAAAGAAACATTAATATCCTTGGTTTTAAAGAAGAAATTCATTTCTCCACATCGTAAACTGAACTTTTAGTGCGCATGTACGTACACCCCTTCCCCTGCCCCAAAGCTATCGAGTGAAGTCAGTGAATAAACTACCACATTTACTTCTGTTCTTGAACTAAGGAAAGACTACTTTTGTGAACATTGCTCCCTTTCTTTTGTGCATCATCAATTTTTGTTTTTCCTTCTTTGGATTATTTCCCTAGGACTTTCAAACTTCCAAATTTTTCCAATTTAGCAGTATCATTTGAGTCCAGTACTTCTTAACGTGCTGATCCTGATCCCATAGCTCTTTTTCCTTTCACGGCTACCTCTAAAATGTGTTCCATCTACATATGTCCACTCTTCTGGTTCTTCTTCAGTGTTCACAATGATTCTCTACTCAACAAAGTGTTGTTACAAAAGGGGGCCACTGACTTCTTTATGGGTCTGTCTAATCTCTTATCCATTTTCTTGATCACATTAGGTTTTAGTTTTAGGGGCACATATTCTCTTGACACTATTTCTTATTTCTCTAAATGCTCAGTAAACGGAGTTTCCTTCTTTCCCACTGATGTTCCTTTTTTTTTTCTTTTTAATTTGTACACTGTTAGTTGGAGTCAGTTGAATACATTCTAAGGAAGGCAGCCCCAGTTCTCTTTTACTTTTCTAGTAATTCCTGATGTGTATTTGGCCATTTTCACTTGGATATCCTAATGTACATAAACCATTATCTTCCCTTAAACTAATACCTTTTTCTAAGTGCTCCATTATCCTTAACAAGACATAATCTTTCCTCTTTGGCAAGTACTGTAGTTTAGTATTCTCTCCTACTGTTTTCTCTATAGATTATTCATCTCTAATTACATATAAGATATTTGATGCATTTTATACTATTCTTAGAAAATAAGCATATTAGGAAACCTAAGTCTCTATTATTTGAGAATTATCATAAATTTATTATTTGGTTGCAGGATTATGACTTCCTGGAGAACTTTTTCAGAAGACCAATGGGACAGTACATATCTACAACAACTGCATATACACAATGTTAAGCATTATTAAATATGGCATGTTGAACCAAATAATCATAGTAAATTCTTCTTTTCAGGACTTCATTGTTTGATTTTTAAATCTGCACAAAAGACATTTCCACTGAGCTTAAGGTAAACAACTGCCACTGGGCACCACAAGAAGTAAGGATTTATCAATGCAGCTTGGCAAAGCTATTGAGAAATTTTATATTACTCTAATGAAAAAGAATTGACAGAAAAAATTAATAATAGTTTTCATGTTATTCTTAGACATACTCGTTATCTCATGAAACCCCTTTAAATTCCAAGTGATATAATTATAAGTTCCTTTAGAGAAGAACAAAACTGGGTCTTAATGATCTTTATATTCATCACAGAACCTAGCACATAGTGAATGCATAGTAAATAAATACTTCCTGATTGAAGTCTTAGGAACTACAGTGTCAGAGAAACATAGGTCTGGACACAAAGGCCTAGAAATTGGTGGGTGCTATATACCTCTAGTTTCACTGAAGATGTTTCCTTACCATGGACTCATGTCACCTCCATATGCAATTGAGAGGATGTAATCACCACCATCAGCATTTTTTTTCAACTTGCTAATTGGAGTTAAAATATGCTTGTAACTAGGTATAGAATGGAACCTCACAATAATTGTACAAATGAATCAGAGGCCAAATTATTAAAAATAAGAGGCTAAGAGAAAAATTTCAATATATATATAGTTTATCTGTAAAATATACTTAATCACTAACCTATTAAATAACATAGTTAATTATTTCAATTATTAGTTAAATTATTTACCCACTCTTCTGCAATACGAGGCAGTATGGATAACAAAAAGGGTACAGAATATAGAGTTAGGAGATCCAGTTTTGGGTTCTGGCTCCATCATGAAATATCTCTGTGATCTTGGGTGAGCATGTTTTCTATTTTGCGTCTTAAGTTTTCTTATCTATAACAGGGATAACCACACTCACCATGTACAATAATAAAGGTGATGAGTACATAAAAGGAGACTCTCATGAAAACACTGTAAAAATATATAAAGTACTATACATATGTTAGTTAATCATGTTATTAAATATCAAAATGAGAGCTGAGACATACCCATTGTTGGTCTGTTTTCTTGGACGTGCTTACCACTTGAATTATCTTGGTGAACACGCTTGGCAGATCCAGAATTTACCTCAGCACTTAGTGAGGTATTTGATGTAGGGCTTCAAGGGAAAAGTTGTATTTTAGTAAAGTCTTTTTTTGTATCTCTAAGTTCAAATACATATTCTACATTCAATAATGATTAAAGAAAAAGTGAAATATTAAAATATTAAGTTGTAAAATCCCATGGAAGTAATTGGAGATACTAAATAAATTTTTGGCTCATAGGGAAGTTTAGCAGTGTGTGATTTTAATGACGTTTATTCAAATTGGAGATTATGAGTAGAGGTGTATGTCACAATTCTTTAACAGAACATTTCAGGGTGCTGTGCTGGACTGCATGCAAGCACTGTTATTCAAAGTGTAGAGATAAGGAGCACATTGCAAGAGGTGAAAAACTAATCTCAGATTACAAAATCCCTAATCTGGGGAATATGAACAGGTGAGATTGTTTGCAAACCTTGTTTTTAAATCAAAGCATGGTAATAGAATGAGAATCTCTCTCTGATTATTGCAATTATAGAAAGTGAAATTAAAAGAATGACCTATTTTCATTTGTTTTGTCTTCAAAAATTTACATCACTCTCATGTTATTAATGGGTCAAATTTCTAACTCAATTTGAGTTGACATATTACTGAACACCTATTGTGGCCTCATGTCACAGGATATACAAGTGAGTAAGGCACAAACAACCCATGTGCTGAAAACTTACATAATAGATATATGGTGGGATGGGGGAAAAATAGGACAAATACACAAAATAATACAAGGCAGAGTTAAAAAACAGCACCACACGTTTTCAAACTACAAGAAGCCGCAGGTTCCCGAGTTTAGAAGAAGAAAGAAAAATGGAAGATTTTGTGGATGAGATGAGATTGATCTGGGTCCTGAAAAATAGCAATCCAACCCTTCCCAGTCCTACAGAGGATCAAGTTTTAGCAGGTAGGGTTGGAGGTCAAAGTGGCAGATGAACATCCCTTTCCACACTGATTCAAATAAGCTAATTTTAGGAAATTTCTGGCTAGTCAAGATATTATATACCATTTTACAAGTTGATATTAATTTGCTTGTCAGTTGGATTAACAATTGGAGGCTTCCCTTTATGGCAACAACTTGTTCTGGCAATCCTAAACCTGTGGTAAAGTGATGTGGGTTTATGTTTGTGGAACAGGAGAATATGGGTTATATGCTCATTGAAACTAGTCAGAAATGGCAATTTAGTATGTTAGCAAAGAAAAATGGGGATAAGCACAGTGAATGCTGGGAAAAATAAGTCAACCTATGTATCTAAATTTTCTAGAGCCTGTAAGAGAAATGATTATGGTGTTCATAATGATGGTTTTGCCAGCTCTGCTCAAGAATGCAAATATCTTCCCAAAATGGTTACAGAGAAGTACTTGTGTTATGAAAGTAAACAAATTCAGTTGTAGAAATTTTCTATTCACAAATGGTGCCAAATAAACTAAGTTACTATAAATCTATTTTGGATACTAAAACACAGAGTTTGGATTATATATATATATATCTATCAAATATATATATATATATATATATATATATATATATATATATATATATATATATATATATATATATATATATCAGCTGTCTAAGGCAAAAATTCTTTTTGGGCCATTTGGTGATTTTAATGTCTTCAAGTGTAAAGATGAGTCACTGGTTACTTTCGATGAGGGTTGTTTTCCCTGCAATATATCTTAAGGTTTTCTTTATTATTTTATGGTATGATTCTTCACTTTGGTTAGTTCTAAGACCTTTGTTTTCACTCACAGATTGTTTTTATTTGAAAATCGGGGTTTTGAGTAAATCTATTTGAATAAAACTCACATTTCTAGGAATGAAATCAAAGCCTAATCAAATAAGTTATGTATTTATATATAAGTAAAACACACTCAAACATTTTTAGGATTTAGGTAACATAGTCAACTAATAAAATATTTAACATTTGTTATAAATTTGTTAGATTTATATTAGATCACAAAATAAAAAGACCTAAAATTGGTATGGGTACAAATTCAAATTATTTTAAAGACTGTTTTGAGAAGAAACCTACAGAATCTTCTAGTTGTATGCCAAATGTATTTCCATAATTATTAATAAAAGTTAAGATTAGTCTTTTGTTCCCGTACATAGGTATAATATTTTTGCTTGATAAACATAATGCATCTCATATTCTTTCAGTGGAGATAATTTCTAGTTGGAATCATAGACATTTTTCAAAATAAACCAAAAATGTATGTAGGTGTGAGACCACTTTTGAGTGCCAAGAAAGACTGTGGAACAAACAAAAAACCAACCAACGAAACAGACACAAAGCAAACAAAACCCCAAATTAATAAATATAATTTATAAGAAAAAATTTAATATATATTTGGTAAATTGATGCATTTAGTTAAAATAGTCTGTTACAGTCATTATATAAATTGAAATGATTACACATCTGATATTCTCAATTTCAGTAGTTACTGAAAAATTCAGTCTGGTAGGTTTCTGGAATATCCAGTGCTTCTAGATGCTATTTTTTTTTTTTTCTTTTGAGAGAAAAACTGATAAGAAAGAAAAAAGTAATTATATACATGGAGCTGTTCCTCATTTTTAAAAACCATAACAAAATATACACACACCTAAATATGTACATAAAGCTGTTAAGTGGAAAATACCAGAGTCCATTACTCTCAAGCTCATGTAGATTTAATTGGGGGAAAGGAAGATTCTTTTAAAAAGTAATTATGTACATTTCTAGCATTAATCTCTTTTAACCTTAGTTAATGGCAGGATCTAATTATTGGTACCAGAGGGAATGTAACAGAGCAATTAATAGGCTATGAGAAATCTTACTTTCTTTAGTTGTCCTTTAATATTATTTCGGAAGCCCTTTAACTCATCTAAACCCACTCCAAATACACAATTTACATACCAGGACATTTCTTGAAAAATCATTTGGTTTTGATAATGACTATGTTTACATTTAAAAGTTATTCTTAGCTTTTGCTAAGAAGCAAAAAACTTTTGCTACATCTTAGTTACAACAGCAGAGCATGTTACCAGTGAAGAACAAGAAAAGTCCCCAGCATTAATTAAAGAAAAGAGTAACATGACTCACAAAATGAAAATTAGTGACAAGATGGATAAAACAGATGATGGTGGTTAGCTAGGCTAAGTGACTGATTCCCATATACGACTAATGGTACAATCCAAATTTGTGACACAGCAAAATACAAAACTGTAAATGTCATGGATAGTCAGAGACATTCAGGAAAAATCAATCCATGAATTTTAAACATAAACATTTCAAGACTCCGCTGGTACTTTGGACAGATGCTAAATGCAACTATGAGATGATACTCTATGTGGCACAAACAAATAGGCTGTTTGCAAATTTGTTAGCACTAGCCCGGATGATAACACATCCATGGTGGAATATAGGAAACTTAAAAAAGAGTTATCTTAAGATCGTATGCTCTTCTCTCCATAATCACGTTAAAGAAAAAGAGGTAAAGCAAGTCAAATCCATTTTACAATTTAACCATTCACTGTATCTTGTCATTGCATTCTATGTTACAGGATATAAAGACTATATAATGGGCTTCATGTCATATAACAATATATTTAAGACTTTTTTCCTTGTCTTTAATTTTTAGCTGTTTTACTGCTATGTACCTAGGTATGTTTCTCTTTGTATTAATGCTGCTTGCAGTTTGCATTGCTTCTCAAACCTGTGATTTGCCAACTTTGGTCAGTTTTGGAAAATTATTAGCCAGCATCTTCTCAAATACTGTTTTTTCCCATTCTTTTTCTCACTTCTTTCTGGGACTCAAAATACACATAGGCTAGACCTTTTTAATTGTGTCCCATATGTCTCTTTTTGCTCTTCTCCATATTTTTCTTTTTATACTTTTGCAATTGGTTTGAATATTTTTCTATTAACCTATCTTACAGTTCACTAAACTTTCTTCTGCCATGCCTAATCTGTTAAACTGATTTGAGTTTGCAATTTCAGTATATTCTATTTTTCAGTTCTAGAATATCCATTTGATTCATTTTAATAGAATCCAGTTCTCTGGGAAAGTATCATCTATTTTATTGAACTTAATCACAATTAAAATTTTAAAGTCCCTATCTGATAATCTCAATATCTGTATCTCTGCTTCTCTAATTTGTTTTTTTCTCTTGATTTTCAGTCATTTCATCCTGTTTCCCGGCATTCTTGGTAACTTTTGCTTAAGTGCTAAACACTGCATATGAAAAACTGTAGAGGCTGGAGGTGGTATATTCTTCAGAGATGATTTAATTTTCTTCTGGCAAGTAGGCAGAATAGAGATAGATCACCTTGATCCAAAAAGGGATTGAACTGGTCAAAGGTCTGTTTCAGGCTTTCAAGAACCAGTCTATTTCCAGTTTGCCCTACTCCTACCTAAAGCATAGGCCTTCAAAGATTTCAAATAAAACCCTGGGCATTTAACAGGGTCTTTTCTCCATGATGATCCCAAACAACCATTTTAGTGTCCTGGTCCCATGAGAAGGTCAAAACTCTGCTTATTACTTTAGCTTCTTGGCAGCCACTTTTAGTTGGTTTTGTGGCCTCTTATTCCACAGAGTTTAGAAATTGGCCAATACCTTGAGGGCAAAAGCTACATAGATTTTGTTTCCCTAGCTCAGTGAGATGCTGATAGCTATAGGCTTCCATTTTTTGCTTGACCTCTATATTTGATGCCACGAACTGGCAAATGCTAAATGGAAAAAAGAGGCAGAGAAGGTCTTGTTCGCCACAACTTGTTTTCCTTTCCTCTGGGATCTTAGACCCTCAAGTCCTGGCTGTGTTGGTTGTTCCCGAGTGCCTTCAAGCAGCTGTTGAATTTTATCAGCTTTTATAATTGTTCCTGATGGAAAGCTTTGTGTGATACAAGCTACAATGTCATAGCCAGAAACAGAAGTCTATTCACTCATCACATTTTAGTCATATATCAAAATCCATTAAAATAATATAATTTTAGGACTGAAGAAATTCAGTAATGTCTGAAGGGAGAAATACCAGATGAGTAAAAATTGTCAACAGAAGAAAACTTAAAATTAAATGACCTTTTAGAAGGCCAGAAGACTCTTAAATTTATTTTTAATAATCTGAAATATGGAATACTTTATACAAATATCAAGTGAAATATTTGGGCTTTATCAAGATCTCCCTTTGATAATATAAAACTAGTGCTGGGACTTCCCTGGTGGCGCAGTGGCTAAGAATCAGCCTGCCAATGCAGGCGACACGGGTTTGAGCCCTGGTCCGGGAAGATCCCACATGCCACGGAGCAACTAAGCCCATGTGCCACATCTACTGAGCCTGCGCTCTAGAACCCGTGAGCCATGACTACTGAGCCAGTGTGCCACAACTGCTGAAGCCTGTGCACCTAGACCCCATACTCCGCAGCAAGAGAAGTCACTGCAATGAGAAGCCCGCACACTGCAAAGAAGAGCAGCATAAGCCCGCACACAGTAACAAAGACCCAGTGCAGCCAAAAATAAATAAATTAAATAAATAAATAAATAAATAAATAAATAAATAAATAAATAAATAAATAAAAAAAACTAGTGCTGCATTCAGAGCAGTTTACTATACGGTATGCTTAAATGTGAATTGACGGTCTAATTACAAGAAATAAAAAGAGCCGTAGGAAACAAAGTATAAAGATGATCTTACATAAGTATAAAGCCTGAACCAGTTTATGTTTAAATGTACCTTGTTAGTTTCCGTTTCCTTTTGGCAGCAGCAGTCATTGCCATGTAGGATGGTACTATGCTTGGTATAGGCAGAGAATGTTTAGTTGAGAATGAAGAAGGGGCAAGCCTGTATATTAAATAACGAAAAATAAAAAGAGTAATTTTGATTTGTACTATGGAGAAAAAAGGGGGCATACACTTCCATAATTAGAACATCATTTTGTCTTAATACATAAAGGAAAACATTATTCAATACTATAAACTTCCCTTGATTGCCTGGGGTTTTCTTTTCTCTTTTTAAAACCATAGATAGATTTCTGCATTCCCACAGCATAGAAAGGTGAAGGTATCATTCTTCCCATATTTAGATTCATTTTGAATATACATATTAAGTGAGAAGGATATGTTTTTGCTTGGATGACATGCAGTCAACCATACCTTAGACTTACGACTATTTCAGAGTGAGATGAGGTTTGCTAAACATCAATAGAAACTGTGGTATTTCCTTTAGTGAAGATATTAACAAATAATAATAAACAATTGGTAATCATCCATTGATGGCTTGTAACATCTTAACTCTGGAGTATGAAGAACAAACTAAATATATCTTAAGGTCTCCTCTAGCCTAACAAGGGTCAATCAACTTAAGTTTTAAAATTAAAGACTTCACAATATTGTGTTAATGGATTAATATTTAGAGAGAAAGACAATTAAAATTTAATGAAGGTAAAAACACGGACTTTTGTAATCAAGATAGCATACTTCATCTATGAAACAGATCTTAAACACAGCTACAGAGGAAAAAGAAAGCTAATAGTTTAAAGGCTATGTAAATAAAACAAAAGAAGAATTGGCAAATAGTCCTGTGTACCTTTGTAAAATGTTGTTGTTTGGTAGTGATTCTTGTTCAGGTAATTTACTTTTCAAGCTCTTGGTGTCTTCACATATAATAAATGTAGTCTCCAAATCCTCCTCGCCATATTCTTTTCTCTTGCTGAGAGGGATATCTACTTCACACAACATTTTCAGAGAATTCTCACTGTTTGTATTTGAGTTGATGGCCTGAAAACTGGTAGTATGTGATGATGATTTTAATAGGGTCACTGAAGATGGATATTGAGAAGTTTTTCTACAGTCTTCTGGAGTATACACAATGGGTTGAAGTTCTCTGCTGAGGGAATCATTGAGCTGCATATTTTCAGACAGTGTAGATTTTGGGGGATGTTTTGCTTTCAAGGGAGAAGGCATTAATTTTCTTCGGATTCTTTTTTGTGGAGGAATTTTAAGCAGATTAGATTCACTCGAAGATGTGCCTATTCAACAAAATTAAAAAGAAGTTCAATAATGTTGCCTAAATAGTTTTCCAATAACCATACCAGTTAAGAGAAGGGAAAAAAAGAGCTAATAATAAGTATATTTTCTGCCAAATTGATAAAAATTTAAAAGAAAATAAGTTGGAAAGAAAAAAAGTTATTGCTAATAACGTTAAAGTTAATAAACTCATTATAAAGAAATTCTACAACAGAAAATAGATACTAAGTAGCTAATATCAATATTAATTTATAGATACAGCTATCTTGAGATACTGGGCAATTATGAAAATAAACTGCATCCAGTAAATGTATACATTTCTCTAAGGATCTGTACTTGACCCTCTTATTCTATACTCTTATTTCTTTTCTTTTTCTTTTTTAAATTGAAGTATAGTTGGTTTACAACATTGTTAGTTTCTGGTGTACAGCAAATTGATTCAGTTTTATATATATATATTCTTTTTCGGATTCTTTTCCATTATAGTTTATTATAAGACATTGAATATAGTTACCTGTGCTATACAGTAGGACCTTGTTGTTCACCTATTTTACATACAGTAGTTTTTAATCTGCTAATCTCAAACTCCTAATTTATCCCTACCCCTCCTTTCCCCTTTGGTAACCATAAATGTGTTTTTTATGTCTGGGAGTCTTTCTGTTTTGTAAATAAGTTCATTTGTATCTTTTTTCTTATATTCCACATTTAAGTGTTATCATATGATATTTGTCTTTCTCTGACTTACTTCACTTAGTATGATAATCTCTAAGTCCATCCATGTTGCTGAAAATGGCATTATCTCATTCTTTTTTCATGGCGATACACTCGCGTTTCTAATTATTCTCTTGCCACTACCTTCTCAGTCACGTGCGTCCCACATAACTAGATTTTTATCTTTTCCTTGATTTTCCCAATCTTCACCAATCCTGCATCTTTTACACTTACAGTTAAAACATAATTCTGATCATGTCATTCTCCTGATTAATGATGTTTAGTAAGCTTTAAACAGAAACATAATGTCCAGAGATTTTTAGTAGGGGAATTCTTGTTCCTTGCTCCAAAATTAAGAGACAAATTGTTTTGTTTGAACTTAAGTGTGAACTCCCACAATACTAGACATGCTTAAATATTTAAGTACATAAAGATTTCTCACTTTCTTTTAGTGTACAAAATAATGACTTGATTACATACATAACAATAATCTTGATCAGCTCCAGTGTACTTATGCTGCATTTTTTAATTAATATATTTTTTTCCTGCTTTGCCTATTTCATTCTGGTAAACTTCATGGTGCCTGACACAAAGTAACTCTGCTTGGAGTGTGCTGTCCAGGGAAGAAACTATAATGTGTATTTCTCACCATGTTTTCAAATCAGGCAGTAAAATTCCCAACTGATGTTATATTTGCTTTACAATATAATAATAACTTAAGTAACACTGAAAGCTGAATAAAATAAGTGCTATGTATTTCAATAAAGCAATTCAAACTTTCAACCAAGTTAGAAAATACATTTATAACAATCAGCAACAGTACATGCATTATTCTTATTACATTAGTTGACAGTAGACTCTGCTGTGGCTAGGTTGACAATTACCCTCTAGGAAATACAATTTAAAAACAGGAAGAAAAATATGATCTCTGTTCTACTAAGGAATTTTACTTTTCTGAGAACTAGATAAATGAGATCCAGATCTTAAAATAATTTTCCACTCCCTTTAACATGACATTTGTCAAATTTTCCATTACCAGATATTTTTATACTAATGCTGCAGTGTAAAGACAGTAACTTTTCTCCACTGTGCTGCTACCACCAATTTGGTGGCTATTAATAGCTGGAAGATTAACTTCTTTTCCCAGGAGAGGGAGCAGGGGTATGTAGAGGATAGAAAACTATATCGAGGATAGAAAACTGAATTGGGAGTCAGGAGACTTGGATTCTATTTCTGGCTTCACCAACAACTCACTGAGTGACCTTGGGCAACTCACTTAAGCAGTGTGGGCATTAATACCCCCTAGAAAAAAGGGGATACTATCTTTCTATGTACAGGGATTTTCTAGAATTAGATAATATCTATAAAATATTTAGGGCTCAAGGAAAGGCTCTAGAAATATAGGCTTCAACTGTTAGCATTACGACGTTCACAGGGTAAGCTGTAATTTACTTTCCAGTATTCCATCAATACCCAGCACACCATTATCACCAAAAGAATATATTTCAAACAATATATTGTTTGAATATATTTCACTTTCAGTTTATCAGATATCCAGTTTATCAAGGCTGATGATAAACTGTAATATAAACCAAAGATACTGTTAAAGCAGGCATACCTAAGTGTTATTTGAACATGCAGGCGTCGTAACAACATTCTAAAATTTAGAACACAATGGACCATGAAATCTCAAGGGATAAGGATTATCCAGAGTAACTATTTTTCTTGTGCATATCTACAGCGGGATAATCTCTGGAGTGGCAGTGGGCAAATTCCCATGATGGTGGACCATGTTTTCTCTATTGTTTATAAACAGCATGAAAAGGGGGGGGGGTTCTTCCATAACACACCAAAAAAAAAAAAATCTACCTGTTCTTTGGGATAATCTAAACATACATCCAATATCAAATTTTGATATGATCAGACTAAGTAACAGTTTGCAGTAAAAGCAATAGTAATCTTACAATGACATTCTCTTTAGCTATAATTCTGCTCTCCTGATAGGATATGATAACTTGACGGAGAAACATGAAGATGTGGCTGATAACGGACTCACATACCACTGTTTTACTGGATCTGAAAGGAGAGATGCTACAGACACACAGCATGTACAAAATACAAATCCAGGGGGTTCTTTTCTTTCTATCCTCTCAATTATTAAGTACAGATAAAATAAAAAGAGAGCAGAAAATAGATGGTCAATTCAGAACTACTTAGGCTGACTAGTTGCTAAGAAAGGTTCGGAAGATAATCAGAGCAAAATAAGATTTAAAGGCTTAAATAAAAATTAGACAGTCAATTCACTGTAACTGTAAGGGGATAATGATTCCATTTATTCCTGAAGACTAAAAGAGCATGATAAACAACATGAAATTTCATTTTGAATACAACATCCAGAATATATAAATACAACTATATAATAAATAGTCATTCCCCTTTAGTTAGGCAAGAATACTTTAAGTGGGTATGGCAAACTGGAGGGTGCTGGATTAGAGGCTACAACAACCACTGGATATGCTAGGTCTATGTCTATAAAAGAGATCTGCTGTACTTTTCCATTAGAGGATGTGCAGTAACTTTCCAGAAAAGCAGGCTTGGGGAGTCTGTATTTTCCCCTGATTCAGCCTGGGAAAATACTATCTAACAAGATTCTGTAATTCTTTGGCCTACAGAGTGGAAATGACAAAGAAGGAACCTGGAGGAAGATTATAATTCCTTTAAAAAGGGCCCATAAAATGAGAAAAGGAATCATGTAGTTAAGGACTTTCAGAACAAGGGACTCTAATAGGTAATGGTAGTCAATGAAATACCTCAGCAATAGAAGTGCCACACAGGAGGTGACAGGACATTAAAAATGCATTGTTATAAGGTAAGCTCTTATAAATTGGGATGGAAAAGATTGGCAGCTGCTCGGGAGGATAGCAAGTCTTCTCTCCAGGGTCTCTCCATCTAAAGAACCAGCCTACCACATCATATACTAAGGATAGAAGGTAGCAGGTATCCTATGTTCCGAAAAATTTTGTTATTTCTAGACCATGTCTTGGAACTTTAATTCTCCAACACAGTGTAGGTATACTGCATTTCTATTGCTCTGAAATGGTTATGATCCATGGTTATGTGAATATGACTTGTTGAAATTCATGTCCAAATAATAACAATAACCATAACGTCCAGATCTTTAAAAGAAGTTACTACTATTATTTTCAATATGGTATCAACGTTTATTTGATTAATGAAAAAAAAAAGGCTGTAGTCAGCTATGGAACAAGAAAAACAACCTAAGAGGACTGCATGTGCATAAAAAGATTCACTGTTTGTTCATTCATCGAGTATTAAGCACTGCCATGTTCCAGACCTTTTCTAGGTATTGAGAATATAGCAGCAAACAGAACAGTTAAGAATTTACATTTCTTAGGGGAGAAGGCAGAAAAATAAATTATCTTAATATGTTAATAATGATATATAAGTCGTAAAGACAGTAAGACAGAAACGTGGAGTAGAGGGTGATGGGAGATAGGAGGGGTGTGATTTATGATGGCCAGGGAAGGTGATTCTAAGAATGGTATATGTGATCTGAGACTTGAATGGCTATGAAGGAGTCAGGCCTACAAAGATCTGGGGAAAGAGGTAGAGGAAACAGGAAGCACAAGACCCAGTGGCAACAATAAATTTGTTGAGCTCAAGGAAACGAGAGAAGGCTAGTGTGATTGAAGTGTAGTGAGTTAGAGGGAGAGAAGAAATGAGAAGCTAGAGATATTGAAAGAGGCCAGCCTGTGTTAGGATATATGGATAAGATAAGGGCTTGGATTTATTCCAAGTGCAAAGGGATATCTGTGGAGGATTCTAAGCATGGTTATGATGTGATCTGGTTTACATTTTAAAAAAGGATTGTTTTGCTTACTGTGTGGAGAAGAGAATATGAATGGGTAAGAGAGGAAACAAGGAACAAGAACAGTAACAAGACTATTGCTATAGCTCAGGCAAGAAATAACAAGAGCTTGGACTCCAGTGGTAGTAGTAGTGATAGATGTGGGAAGGGTGTGGTAATCAAATAATTAGATAAAAATTATATAAAGTAAATCCAGAATGTATGTAGTAACATACATAGGTGTGATTAGGTGTCTGACAATCAGGAATAAAGATAAGGAGTTCACACAAAGGAGTAGTATATATTAATTTTATACCATTTAACAGAAATTGAAAACTTTCCATAAAACCATGAACCATTTGACATGCACAATTACAGAAAAGTTCAAAAGGTCCTAAATATCATCCCTCAAATTTGGCATTCTCTTCTTACTGACATTCCCTGCTCCCAGCCCCCACTCATCAGGCTTGAAGTCCTGTCCCCTTGAGGAGCTCTGATCCAAGTGAATTCAGGTGTCTTAAAACCTGCTTCCTTCCCTCTCTGGTCTGGATACTCATGGACTTGAGGCAGCAGGTGCTCTTTGGGGCTTGAGGATATGAGTTCTTAGTTAGAGATGATGGGTGTTATTATCATGCTGGGGTAGGGAAAAGGAAGGAAGGAGAGTGAGGCTAAGTAGGAAATGGTTCTAGAACAAGGGTGGCAGACAGAAGAAAATTTATTGAAAATGGATTTTGGCTCCTAGGAAGTTGTACAAAAAGCAATGTGAGGGGAAGATATAAGTTAATAGAGTGATGGGAAAGGGCATCTCCTTTTAGGTCAGGCACTCTACTTTCTCATCTCTAAACACCCTCAAACAACTGAAACATTTATCTTCACTTCCAGACATAGACATACTGCGATTTCAGACACAAGTGCTGACTGCTTCACTCCCAATATCTTGTTAATTATCTTGTGCATTCAATTCCTTAAAAAGGAGCCAATGCATTTAAAATCCATGTTTAGCGAAGCCTTGAAAATGAAAAACCTGGTCTTGTAGTGAATGCATCAATCAAGTAATATATGATATACATGATATTAGAACCTTTTCTTTTTGGTAGGGGCAGAAGATAGAAAGGCACTGAATACTTAAACTTCTCACTAGAAGCTCCAGTCCTTGGTTGGCTCCGCCTTAAATGTCTCACCTTAGAAACACCCGTAGTACAAGAAGAGATATGAAGGTTAACTTTGTAAAAGAAAACCAGTTTTAACCAAGGTGGTAATCTGAGTAGGGGTATGTAGCTCCCCTTCCAGATTCCCTTTAAAATGACCATATAATAGAAATAGGAGAAAACTTGCTCTAATGTTGGTAATAAGAGAAGAGTATCATCTGCACACCAGGACAGTAGAGGACCTTATGAGAAATATTGTGTAGCTAGAACTGGAGAAAAGGAAGGCATAGAGATAATAACTTATAATTTCCCCACTTCATCCTTCATATTTTACAGATTATCTGCTAATTTTGGAAAATGTCCCATGAAATGAAGCAGTAAAGAAATTTAAATACAGCATGACCCCAATTTTGAACAAAAACAAAAACCCCATCAAAACCAAATCAAAGCATGTACATACAGACCCCATGAGCGAAAAGGGGGGAAAAGTCACAGAAAACAGAGCAGAAGGAAATATGGCTCATTAGCTGAAAGACCTAACTATGTACACAGAACACAACCAGGGTCACCAGATATTTGAGAGTATGTCTTTCAACATGATCATCAAGACATATGACTACATACAGGAAAAAAAAGTGAGAGGAAATAAATGAGTATATTAGGATAACCATAATTAATCTCTTCTGAGAAATGAGAAATTATTACATTCATGAAGCAAAACCAAAGTGCTATAAGAAGAAACACTGAATTATAAGAAAGAGTTCTTAGAAATTTAAAATGAGAGGAAAAAAAAAATAAAAGTTAAGGTTCTAAGATAAAGTGGAAGACATCTCCTAGAAAGAAGAACAAACAAACCAAAAGAGGTAAATACTAGAAAACAGATAATAGAATTAGAGGATCAATCCAGAAGATCCAACATCAGAATAATAAGTGTTCCAAAGACAGAACAGAAAGAAGGGCAGAAACATATTATGGAGGTTTATGTATGTAAGCATGTGGAAGTGCTTGAATACATATGTGAAAATTTCTCCGAGTGAAAGAATAAAGGTTTCCAGAGCAAAAGGTCCACAAACTGTTTGGCGTAATGAACTTAAAAAAGACTAACACCAAGGTATAGCATTGTGACATTTCAGAATACCAAGGATCCCAAAATCTTCCTGGGAGAAAAAGTCCCACACAAAGTATGAAGAATAAAAATGGCATGACAGTTAATGGCAACACTGGAATCTAGAAATCAATGGGGCAATGTCTTCACAGTTCTTAGAAAAATCATTTCCAATCTGGAATTCCATACCTAGTCAATCAGAAAATAAAAATATTGCTGTACATCCAAAAAAATTTTACTTCCTATGCACCCATTCTCCAGAATTTCTTGGAGGATGTACTTCCGTAGAATAAAGGTGGACAACAAGAAAGATGGGAAAAAATGCAAATACTACATACAGAAACCATAAAGCTGTACAAGAAAGAGAATTTATACACTTCTTAGCTCAACAGAGAATGATATTTACTTGATAACACTCTAGAGATTTATTTTTAAAAAGGTGAAAAACTGTTTTGGCAAAAAAGGGGGAGAGGAGGAAATGTATATACATTGTAAAGGAGTTAAATCCTTTAAAATAAAATGAAATAAAAGTAAGTAAATATCTAAAATTGGAAAAATATAAAGAAATAAGAATTAGCAGTATAAATTTGAAATTTAGAAATTAGGAGGAAAAATCAAAAGAAATAGCTAAAAGGTGAATAAGAATTGGGAGTGGGCAGCAATGGGGCAAGGAATACTTACACAAATATTATAGTACTTGCTAGCTTTCTAAATTATGTGCAGGTATTACTTTTATAAAAATATAAACTGAATTTTAAAAGGAGGTGGAGGTGAAGAGGGGGGAAAAAAGGAGGGGGCAGGGGGAGAGGGGAGAGACGGACAGACACACATACATGCACACACATGCAGAAGCTTTTAATGAAAAGAAAAATGGTTAAACTTTGGGGCTATAAAAGGAAAGAGCAGTCCAAAATCACATCTCTTGCTTGTCCTGGGATAGCTTTACCCCAAATCTGTGGACTCTGAGTGGGGTCAAACTAGCCAAAGCTATGAGTCTAACTGAAACATGCAAGCAGGTAACATGAAGTGGAATTGGCAATCAAATAGAAGGGCAAAATGAACATTCTAGGCCTAGGGAAGGTGGGAAAGATCTTTTATTTAGCCCCATTCTCCACTGGCTTACCATCTCACTCTCCTACTTATGTTTTCCCTAGCATGCAACAAAAAGGAAGGCAGGACAGTTATCTACCTAGTAATTTAAAGAGGGCCAATAAAAATGTGAATCAATCAGCAAAAATAAATCATTCAATATGGTGAGAATGAGCAGAATGGATTTAAAGTCATGAGTCCCAGGAATGAAGGAAAATTCCTCTTATGCAGGGAAGAGGTAAACCACTTGTGAAATCTGAATGTTAGCATGTGTAATTCTGATATGCTTTAAAGTTTATAGCACATAATAAATAGTAGAAATAAAAATAAAGCTTAGATAGCAAAAATTCTAAGAAATGAAAAATATATTTTGTATGAGGACATGGATTTAATCAGTTTGCTTTCAGATATTTTAAGTGTCCTAAAGGCCTCTAGCTTTAATGATATTTCTTATACCTATCTTTATCTTTACATTTAGATTCCATACGAAGGTAAGATATACTTTAATTTCTTCACAGGTCTGTTGAGATATTCAGATGATTAAACAGAGAGGATACCACTTTAAGGATCAAGACATTTTCTATTATTGTTTTCAAATTAACTAGAATACATATAATTCTAAAGAACAGTTTGGGAACTTCCTGGAGAGAAAATGTTCATTGAAAAATAACTTTGGTATTGCTTTACTTATAAAGGTCTAACATAGTTATCTTGAAATTCAAGATGATCTCTTAAGGCTTTTTAACACCTCACATAGTTGAAGGCACATATTAATAAAATAACAATATAATGCACCCTATTGTTGTTTTTACAGTTATGAAGCCTTTTTAGCAAAAAATGCATAAACAATGCTAGAGATTTATTCATCAACTCCTTTAGGGAAGAGGTTTAGGGAAGAGGGTAGGCAATGAAAGTTATATGATTAAATAATATAACTTTCCAAAATGACTATGTCCTACAATTTAGACCAGGATTTGAAAAGTGATCAGAGACAGATCAGAGCTAATGAAAGACATAGAAAAGTCTCTCTTCTAAACCCTAGGGTAAGTTTTGCTTAATGAATCCAATCCTAGTCTTTGTAATACTTAACCATTAATAGTTTAGGAAATGTCTTAAAATATTTATATGGTGCTTTAAGGCACCGTATATACATCTGAAAATGTGCATTTCAGGATAAAGTGGTTTAGCGTTCTATTTATCTGTTCCTACATTATGGCTAGAGATTCCCACTTCAAAACGTTTGTTTACTGTAAGTCCATAAAGAGACTTACAAAGGAAGTCAGAAAAAAAACATTTGTTGAGACTGCCAAGGTTTAGAAGCCTTTCAAAGTCTTTTAAGTATTAAAACCACTTTCAAAATTAACTCTAAATGCAAGTGCTAAAATTGTGGATAGTGAAAAAATACAATTTTCATCAGTAGTAGTCCAAATTCTAACACAATGTTACCTAGATTACAACATAAGAACATTAACATTTGTGTAGTCTGTGTAGCACTTTATAGAATAAAATATGCTATTAATATAAGCCACAGCTTAATATCAAAACAAAAACAGTAAAAATAGTAATAAAATTAGAATTAATTTGTCTGCTCACTAAATTATATTTGCTAAGTGGTTAAAAGAAATTATGAACAAATATTTGATGATTGGTTAAGTGGTTAATGAAGAAGTAAACACAGTTTAGATATTAATCTGCCATTTGCCATCATTCCCCCAAACTTCTGAAATTTTAAGGAATATGATCAACTAATGGCAGTGCAATAAAAGCAATAAATTAGATATTTTGACTTTGTTAGTGAAATACAGGAGAGTCTCATAAAGAAGTATATGAAAAAGACATTTGAGAAATTGCCTATACCTCAAGAGAAACATGTAAAAATGTATTTACTGGCTGCATTGTTCTTTAAGCTATTTAAGTCCACTTGTGAGCATAATCTAGTTTGCTTCATTATTTCAATCTTTCAGATATTTCATTTCTCCAAGAAGCTTATCCCACAGGTTTGGTTTAGGACTCTAAAATGTTTCCAGTAGAAAGCAGGAAAAAGACAGAGTTGTTTCATGTCTGTCTTTCTAAAAGTAGTTTTAAGAAATGTCAGTATATTTTTACTTTTAAAAGACTTTTTTACAATATTTATTTTTTGCTTATTATAAAAAATTTCCTTAACTAGGCCATAGGATTAAATGTTACATATATTAATATAGGCCACTTCTTATATGATGCTACTAATACACAAGGATATTACATAATTTAAGAAAATTATATATTATATAATATGCTAGTACATTAGTAGGAAAAAGAAATAAAGTGGTCGTGTAAACGAGCTAAATCTTCATCTCTTAGAATGAGTTGATAATACCTAAACATAGATGAATCAATAAACAGCAGTAAGCATACTGTTTAGAAATATTAGCTGAATACTAGAAATCTGTTATACATCATCCAACATGCATTTTAATAAAAAATAGGAAAAACAGACTTGTTTTATGTCTGTTTTCCTAAAAGTAGTTTTAGGAAATGTCAGTATATTTTTACTTTTAAATGAATTCCTTTAATTATTATAAGAAATGCCCTTAAATCAATGCATTATTAACAAGTCACATCTAAATAATTTTAAACCAATGCCCATTACAGAGGAAAAGGAACTTAAAACTTACACATAATGTTTCATAGTAGCAAAAAAAGAAAGGCCCAAGTAATAGAAACCCTTACTTTATGATGTTCTTACGTCATAAAAATCATATAGTTTAGCAATTTATATATTTACTGAATTTCCACTTTAAAATGGTTATACTAGTTCTTGATTAATTATAGACCGCCAGGAAAGTCACAGTGGGGTTCATCTCATACACAGAACCAGAATTTAGCACTATATGATCTTAATGTTCACTTAAACTTTCCTACTTTATAATTTGTTGCTCACAGCAAGAAAAGTGATATGCTCATATATCAATCGTATTTGTTGTTGGCAGAACTAAAGTCTCTTATTGATTTACCAGGGGCATTCAGGTAAAGAAACCAAGCAATACAAAGTAATAACATATATAAATATGATTAAAATGAAGACTTAAAAATTTTCTTCACAGACCCAAAAATATGAATAGAAGGCACTATTCCATTTCAACCCCTCAAAACTGAGATGTCATCTACCTACTACTACTAGAAGAAAGAAAACATAAATGTGAATTAAATAGATAAATACCTTTAAAATTTCAAGTTGGGTTACACAGAAATTAAAAACCACCATAAATAAGAGAAAAAAATGTACCATATATGGCAAAGTGTTTAAAGCTCTTGTCTGTATATCTATGTATATCTATGTATATACGTATGTGGTCATCTATCAAACAAAGTAAATAAGGAAAATGAAATAGAAAAATAAGACAAAGGAGATAAACAGGTAACTCAGAATGAAATACAAATGGACAAAAGCACATTAAAAAAAATATTCACCTTCTACCCCCCTTTATGGGGGTGGACTGTACACTTATAATAGTTCTGGAGAATAACCTGACAATGCATATCAAATGCTTTAAAAATGTACAGACCCTCTGACCTAACTATTCTACTTTTGGGGGTCTTAGCCTAAGGAAATAATTAAACAAGTCACAAAATATGCACACACATACACAGATGTTCAGTGGAGTGTTGCTTACAACAGCAAGAAAGGGAAAACAACTGAACGTTCATTAATAGGGGATTAGGTAAATATAATATGCAGGTAACAAAAATTACTTAAATTCATATTTGATAGGAAAATGTGTGTATAACAAGGGGTTCAGTGAAAAAAAGCAAAACGAGGTTAAAACATTAGTGAAAGGGGCAATAAACCTAAAAATGATGAAAAAACTGTTTTCGACTGTCAATGAAGTTATAGTTTGTTGGGGAGAGGGAAGGTAAGATATGATAATTGCTATAACAATGGAATAAAAAATATAATGGAAATGTAAAAGAGTGTGTGCAGGCAAAGTGGGGAGGACTCATTAATGGGAAGCTTTCATAAAGAAGGCAGTATCTAAATTGGACTGTCAATGAGGATAAGGATCTTAATGGGCTAGGATGTGGGATGGAGAGGAAGTAGCACTCAAGATCGAGTGAAAAGCCTGGAAACTGTAGAGGCAAGAAAATGAAAGCATGTTTAAGAGGAGGTTGGGACACCGACTGCTATAGGGAAGTGAGTCTGCATAGGGCTGGGAAAGCCTTTAAAGGTTCTTCTAAGTAAGGGGTCTGAACTTTGCTGGGAAGATCATTTTAGGGTGAAGAGCAGACTGTAAAGGGGGAGAGGTGAGAAATGGAAACTATTCTAGATATCAGTATAATTATTCATTTCTTACATCAAATCTTCTCAAAATGTTTTAAAATAAACTGAATTAAGAATCATCACTCTATTCTCTGTTTAAATAAATCTCTAAAACACAAGTACTAACTGGCAATTTCATGTGGTTTCTTAGGTAGGAGGGGTCTATATTTATTTTTCAGCTTTTTGAAATATTCCACAGATGGTTCCTCTAAATAGAGAGACTAGATAATTTATCACTAATGAGTTAAAAATCCCCCTCTTAAAAAATGGGCAGGCCTTCTGGGGTCATCTTTTGATGTGCTATATCATGTGTCCTGAATGATTTTACCCAGGGGAACTAATTTATCAAAAGCTTAAGACTGCAAATGTTAAAAGATTTACAGAGCTGTACGTTAGTGTAAAAAGCAGAATGCAGTATTTAGCAAACATGAGTCACAGGCTGCAAAGTAGGGTTCATGACAGGGAGACACTGATGAATGAGATTAGATCTAATTGAGGTTTGGTACAAAATGATGGCAAGGATTTTTCTTTTGCTAGCACTCATGTTAATATGTACGCGAGCAAGTATTTTGGGAAACTATGCTAAGTTAAAATTAGTTGGCAAAGTTCTAAAGTGAAATCAAATATTAATATATGCATTTCAATAAACACTTCTAGGCTACAAGTGATTGATACAATTACTGTACTACTCATAAATCTGGATTCTTTTTAACAGCCTTGTGACTCATGGAATTCGCAGATGCAAATGTACAGGTGAATGAATTTTAACTATTTAAAAGATATATAACCTTAAGGTACTAGTGAATTAACCAAACTAATAAACATTTTATAATGTATTCATAAGACACTATTGTGGTTATTGTAGTAATTAATGCCTACAGAGATAATATCAGCTATTTACGAATATCACAAAGAGAGAATACATTTTAAGAACTGTTATAGTCCTTTGAATTAATCCAGCACTCTGAGTAATAAATCAACCATAACCTTTTGAAACCTGTCTCCATGGGAAATAGCAGATACCATGTTTTCCTCTCAGTCTCATTTTCCTAGTATTCATGCTTATGTAAGATGGGAAAAAAGAAAAAGACAGTGCAAAGAACCTTTTAATTTACAGTAATATTTGCAGTTACAGGTGACTAACTGAACAATGCCTTGTGTACAAGGAGACTAAGGGCCAAACGAAATGTATTTAGGGCTTCAAAAAAGACTTTCATTGTCTATTGGCACTGATTAAATTTTGTTGCCAAATGGGAAGATATATGAAAGATTTAGTTTATAAGCATTTTGCTGCTTCATATTTATTATATGAGGAATTAGTATAGAGATCTTTTTTATAAAATGAAACATCTTTGTATTCAAGTAATTACAGGGGAAAGAAACTTACATAAGAACCCTGTATTCAATCAGAATATCTGTACTATAAGAAACTGGTTCTACTAGTATCTTTTATTGTACTCTAAGATAAAATCACTGACATGGGGTGCAAAATTTAAGAAAAGGAAAGGTTAGAGACAGAAATATTACTAAATGTGAGTTTCCAGATGGATAATGAGGAAATCTTGACTTTTCATTTAATGTCAGAAATTTTATCAGTTCCATAATTAAACTCTGCTGCCGGCATCCCCACCCTGCATGGCACTCAGTGAGTGCTTTCTCTGTTTTCCAGACCCAAAATAGGTGCATGTTTTACTCCAAGTCAACAGACATGTAGTTTGGAGGCAAAGATTTTAAGTCAAATAAATATCTATCCCAAAATTAAGTACTGACATTGGTAAAGTATTATAATTAACAAAATTTAAAAAGTTAATTTCTTCTTGAATAAGAAGTAATATAGGCTTATTAATATAAGCAAAATAAAATTAGTCCATATAACAAAAATATAAAAACAAAGGATATCTTTAATTAACAAATGTATAAGACATATATGAAGAAAATTTTAAAATTTTGCTGAGGAACATACAAGAGGGTATGCATATGGAGAGGCAAACTATTCTAGAGTGAGAAGATTTGACAGTAGGAAAATGTGAAGACAAAATTTACAAATTTTCAAAAAGATTTTACTTCCTTGGAATCAGAAAAAAATGATTCTGACAGATATTTCTTAGTCAGGGACACTTTAAAAACAAAGAATAAAAAAGGGGGACCAGCACTGCTATATGTAAAAAAATACTATAAACTATTAGTTTTTAAAATAATAGTTACTAGCTCTAGGATAGAATAAGATAAAAATCCAACAGATAAAAATCCAACAGATAAAAGAATAAGATAAAAATCCAACAAACAGAATTACCTATGACTACTTACTGTATGTAAATTAATGGTGCCATAAGGATAGACTGTCAATATATTATACAAGAATGACTAGCTCTTTGGAAAAAAATTAAGTTAGAGTCTTGCCTGTTATCTTACGTCAAAATGTAAATGGAAGCAAAAATTAAAAAATCTTATGGGTAAAAAGGCCTTTTGAGGAATAATTCCAAAGGCAGGGGGAGAAAAAAACAAATGAAGCTATTTTATTAGATAAAAGTTTAAAATTTCAGTATTAAAAAGGACATCTCAAACAAAGTTAACAGTAAATGATAAACCTGAAGAATATACTTGCAACATGTATCTTACAGGAAAGAGTTAATATCCTTTGATGATCTCATCTAGTCCTATGGCTTTAAATATCATCTAAATGTTAACAATTCTCAAATTTATCTTTCAGTTCAGACTTCTAAACTCCAGATTCTTATATCCAACTGCTTACATGATATCTCCACTTGGATGTATCTTAGACAAATTTAAAATGCTCCAAATTGAACTCCTAATCTTCTGTCACCTCTACCCTATAAACCTGCTCCACCATCTCTTTTAAGGTGATTGGATTCTTTCAGTTGTGGAGTTCAGAAATCTTAGTCAACTTTACCCTTTCATTCTCTCACACCCCAAATCCAATTTGTCAGGAAATCCTGCTGGCTCTACCTTCAAAATATATTAGAATCTGACCACTTCTCACCAACTCCACTGCTACCAACCTGGTTGAGCTACCACCATCTTTTACTTGGGTTATTGCAGTGGTGTCTTAAGTTTCAACCCTTGCCATATGACAATCTATTCTCAAAACAGAAACCAGAGGGATCTTATAAAAACATAACTAAGATATGTTACTTCTCTGCTTAGATCATGCCATAGTTCTGTTTAGTTCAGAGTAAAAGCCTATGTCCTTATAATGACCTACAAGGCTCTACATGATCTGCCTTTGTACTTTGATGTATCCTTACCATCAGATAAGTGCCTGGCACACAGTAAAAGTTCAATAAATATTACTGAATGAATGAATAAACATCCATATCTTAAGCTCTTGTAAATAAGTAACAATTTTTGCTATACATGACTATGTGAAAAAAATGTTCAAATGATGGCTAGGTCATTCACAGAAAATATATCCTTAAATAGATGGAAAAAAATACACTCAAGTATACTAGTAAACAAAGGAAAAATGGAAAGAAGATAATATTTATGACTATTAAAGTGGCAAAGAATCAATAAGTAATTAGCAAAGACAAAAGAGGGAGAGAGAACCCCAGATTTAAAAGGATTTAATAGATACATCCCAACCAATGACAAAGTATGGGCCTTGTCTGGATACCGATATAAAAAAGCTATAAAAAGAAATCATTTACGGGACAATGGAGGAAATTTGAACACTGATGGCATTAGTTATGAAAAGGGCACTGTGTTTTCTTTTAGAGACACTAAGATGTAAATGGAAGAAATGATATGTTGCCTGAATTTTCCTTCAAAATAATCCAGTACAGATATAGATGGGGTGGAGGAAAGCAGATGGGGTTCTCAAGACTAGCCATGAGATAATTCTTAAAGTTAGGTGATAGGTACAGTACATGAGGCTCATTATAGTTTTCTTTGTATTTCTATGTGTTTGAAAATGATTTTCTAAAAATTAAAAATTGAAAATATTTTAACACCAACAGCTGGTGAAGCTAAAAGGAGAAAGGAGCTCACTTTCTTTTCTTTTTTTTTAATCTTAAAAAGTATTTATTGATATCTCTCTGTAAGTGAATCAAGTGGGTGTAAAGCATTATAAACACAGCATTGAAAATCAGCTAAACCCCATTATAAAAATAAATTACACACACACAAAAAACAAAGACAGTGAAAGAGAGAGAAATTCTTACAAAATTCGTTCAGGGGCTGTGATGCAACCTGGATTGACCACATCTAGACCCACACCTGGATGAGACATAAGGCTCCACACTCTTGGGGCTGAGAGGATTGGTGAGGTTGGGTGAGGAAATGCAGATCCTTTAAAGTAATACTGCGTGGTACCCATTCCATGGGTCCCAAATCTCCAGGTTCAGGGGAATCTTCCTACAGCTAAAACATGCATGGGAAACCCAGAGGATGGTACACCGTGTGATCGGGAAAGGTTTCTAAAACACACCTCATCTATTCATCTCCTGGTGCTCGGGTTCGCCATTCCAGCCGCTTTACTAACAATCTCCCCACTCAGAGAATCAAGGAGCTCATTTTCTTACACTGTTCATGGGAGTTAAAATTGGTACAACCATATAGGAGAGGGAGAAATTACTTAGCAATATATATTAGAAACTTTTAAAGAAGTGCACATTTCTGGAGCCAGAAATTCCACTTCCAGGAATTTTTCATAGGGGTAATCAGGCATGAGCACCACGATAAATATATATATTTGCTCACTACAATATTATTTATAATAATGAAAATTTATTAAACAACCTAAATTCCTAACAATAGAGTACAGATTATATCAATTATAGTTAATCTCATCAGATTTTTAAAAACACAGTGTGTGTGTTTTAAATACAAAGAATGTAGCTGATCTAGTAAATACTTTTTAAAGCACCAGAAATAAAATATTCAAACCCCACAGCATTTAGTAATTTTGAAATTTAACAACAAGACCACTTGACATTACAGGAGTATAGGAAAAAAGTTTGTGGCACATGTAGAAGCTTAAGATGAATGAGACACATTTAACTCTGTTTTGCTTGAGTTGAATTTTACTTCTAAAATTTGTTAAGACTATTTATTGATAAATTTTAGCAATATATGCTATTTGGCTATTGCTTCATGTCTTTAGAAATTCAAGCATCAATTTCACTATTTATACTTTTTAAGATGAACTACTTCAATATTCTAAGACTAGGAAAAATAAACATTTATAAATTGACTCACTTTATACCCCTTCCCTGTTATTCGTCTTTGACTCTCTCTTCATAATGAATATAATATACATAATTCATGGAATGAACAAGACATACTAAGCAAATAGTTAATCTATAAAATCACTTGAATATTAAAATAATAAAGTAAGAACAAAACATAATAAAAACAAAACCCACCTTCTGATACATTTTCAGAAGAAAGTTCATGATTATAAAAGGTAACATAACCTCAATAGTCTTTCCTTTTGAATATGTTGTGAAAAAGAATTCAGAACCAAATAAATGTTTTGTTTTACTGTTGACAAGTATAGTCTACGCAATTACACTGTAAGTGAAACACAGATTTTTAAATAAGGGATACTGATCATCACATAGCAGGTGGTCAGTATTTCTTAATCTTGGTGTTAAAACTCTATTTCCTCTCCAACATCTTGAATGCACTATAAATAAAGAATCAAGGCCCCAAAGGTATGAGAGAATCTGAAAAAAATCTTAAGTTTTCCTTCTAATGATCTCAACGAGGTCACTTCTGATGAAGATAATGCTTTATTAAAAGAAAAAGAATATACATATAACCCCAACTTGCCTGTCATCTTAATGTAAAGATATAGTATAGGAAGCCTAATAATAAGAGACTTAGGTAATTCAGAGCAACCTCTGTACTGAAGGCAAGTAAAAAATCTGGACAAAATATAAAAAACACAGGCTTGAAGGCACAGGAGAGCTAACAAGATTGTGAAGAATTATAGGCAGGTATCAGGAGGAAGTTGAAGGCTCAGGAAAGTAACCTCTGCATTTACAGCTATTTTCCCCTCAAGGTTATTTGCTGATGCTGGAGGTGGCAGAACAGCTTAGTAACATTGTTGAGAGCTTTGTAGGACTGGGATGCAGGAACCGGAATTTAGTGCCTACTAAAGGGAGTTCTTCCTAAACCCTCCCCAATTTGAGTTGGGGCACAGCTAAACTCCACAGGGTAAACTAGGAGTAGGCAGGCCCTCGCAGAAGCTGAAGTTCACTTTCAAATTATCTCAGTCTCTAAAACTGGACTGAAACGATTTTAGACTGCTAATGCCAAAAGGAGCCTGGAATAAGCAAATATTAATCCTCTCTGAGGAAGACATTGTTATCAGAAGTCTCAAGGGATTTCTACAAACGATTCTGAAAATACATGTGGGATGCACAAAAATTAGCATGCATTCAAGGAAATGCACGTGAAAGAAATCCAGCAGAAAGAGAACAGAAACAGACGCAGTGGGTTCTAGGCTTGGGAATTCTCAGGCACAGACTTCACCCAGCGGATTCAGTGAGAATTTCTGCAAAGAAATGGAAACTATAAAAAAAGAATCAAATGGAAATTCTGGAATTGAAATATAACTGAGATAGGGAACTTGATGGATTTAAGAACCATTTGACACAGCTGAAAAGAGAAACTACAGAATATGTGAAAAGAAATTTCCAGGAAGAGAAAAAACAATGAAAAGCAGAAGAGAGTAAAAGGCATAGGTAAGACAATAAAAAGGTACCATGTAATATAACTGGAGTCTCAGAAGTAGAAAAGAGAATAAAAGTGGCAGAAGTAATATTTGAAGATATAATGGTTACGAACTTTACAAAACTGCTGAAAAATAATGCAGACACAAATTCAGAGAGTCCTGTGAACCCAAGTAAGAGAGGTAGAAATAAAATTACATTTAGGCACAATACAGCAAAACTACTAAGACCCAAAGACAAAGAGAAAACATTTTAGGAAGCCAGAAGTCAGATTATATTCAAAGGAGCAACACTTAGAATGAAAGCTGGCTACGAAAGCAACAACAAAAACCAGGAGATAATGAAATGATGTCTTTAAAGTGCTAAAATAAAAGAACACCAAACTGGAATGCTGTACCCAGCTAAACAGTCTTCAAGAAAATAAGTAAGATACATACATCTTCAGAAGTAATTGAGGTTATGAAATTTAAGATAGGGAGATTATTTTAGATTACCTGATGGGCTCAATCTAATCATATGAGTGCTTAAAAGCAAAAACTTTCTCTAACTGTAGGCAGAAGAGATGAGGCAGAAGGGAAGGTAAGAGAGATTTGAAGCATGAGAATGACTTGACCTGCCTTTGTTGGCTAGGAGATGAAGTGATGAAGAGGGCCACATGCTAGGGAATAGGGGTGACCTCTAAAAACTGAGTGCCTGCACAATGCCAGGTACTTTAGCAAGTTTGGACTTGCTCTGAATTCGAGCTGCCTGGGCGATAGCCAACAAGAAAACAGAGACCTCAGCCCTACAGCCACACACAACTGAATTCTGCAAACAACCAGCATGAACTTAGAAGCACGTTCTCTCCCAGAATCTCCAGATGGGAGACCCAACTAGCTGATACCTTGATTTTAGCCTGTGATACTCGAGGCAGAGTAACCAACTGAGCCTGCTGGACTTCCAATCTACAGAACTCTGAGATAATAAATCAGTGTTATTTTAAGTTGATATGTTTGTGTTAATTTTTTAGTGTTGCAATAGAAGCCTGATATAAATGGAGAAATCCACAGTAAAAGATGAAGTTTTTAATAGTTCACCTCAGTATATGACAGAACATGAATTAAAAAATAAGTCAGTAAGAACAAGATTTGAAGAACACAACCAATTTGACCTGACTTAATATATTCTTTAAAAGCATAATTGAAACATTTACACCAACTCTATGCTGGTCTTTAAAGAAGTCTCCACAAACTTCAATGAATTAAAATCACTAAAAATAAGAGTTGCAAATTTAAAAAGAATATACATTAATTTAGTGTTGCTGTTATTACTTTGGGTTAAGGTAAAGATGAGACATAAACAAATGTAAAATCTCATAAACACTTGTATAAGAAAATTTTTGGAGAGTTTGACAGATCATTTTAATTAAAAAAAAATATTTGTTCTCTGACCCAGCAAATTAGTTCCTAGGCAACTGGTACACATGCAGACATGGGAATACAGTAGTCTCCCTTTATCCATGGGAGGAAACATTCCAAGACTACCAGTGGATACCTGAAACTGCAGATAGCACTGAACCATATATTTACTATGTTTTTCTTTTCTTTTCCTATACATATCTACCTAAGGTAAAGTGTAATTTATAAATTAGGCACAGTAAGAGATTAACAACAATAATTAATAATAAAATAGAACAATTCTAACAATATACTGTAATAAAAGTTGGTAACTGTGGACTCTCTCAAAATATCCTATTGTACAAATTTAATGCCTTTTCCATCTGAACTAAGCACTTACCACACATTGTGGCCATAACTTTTGCAATTTGAGGTCCAAGAGCAAAACTAACATGAATTTCTTCTTCCTTCTTCATGACTTCATGGATAGAATATTCACTCTTCTCATAAATTTTAGCAACCACAGCATGTGATTTATTTTTCTTTCCTTATTAAGTCTAGAATTTTCACCTTTTCACTTAAAAGGAAGCTCTTTATGGCTTCTCTATGGTAAACCCAAATTGCTAGCATCACTACTCTTGCACTTTGGGGCCACTATTAAGTAAAATAAGGGCTACTTAAACACAAGCACTGCAATACTGTGACAGTCGATCTGATAACCAAGATGGCTACTACATGACAAACGGGAAGAATATGATGGACAAAGAGATGATTCACATCCTGGGCAGGACAGAGTAGGGCAGCATGAGATTTCATCATGATACTCAGAACGGTGTGCAATTTAAAACTTATGAAGTTTTTATTTCTGAAATTTTCCATTTAACATTTTTGGACCTCAGCTTAGTGCAAGTAACTGAAATGGTGGAAAGTGAAACTGCAGATAAGGGAGGACTACTGTATATGGGCATGCTCTCTGACATGCACTGTTCACCAATAGAACAATGGTGAAGTAAATGATGGTGCATCAATTCTCACAACTATTAAAAAACATGCTAGATTCTTTATGTATGTACCCTAAAACTGTTCAAATAAACTAAACAAATATAAACAGTTGTAGTTTAATATATATACAATATGCTAGCATTCATGTGAAATGTAACAAAAAGCTAATGAGTTAATTATCTAATACAAATATTATACACACACTGTAATGATAACCAAACTGTTAATAGGCATTTATCTCTAAGATAGCACAGAAGATTGAGGTTCTGGGAAAAGTTGAAGAGGGCACTCTACTGCTATAGAATCTGAATATTTTAAAACCAAGATTATATGTTAGTTTTTCAATTAAAATGTCCCATGCACACTTTTATGAGAGCAGAGACATCAAGTGATCTGCCAACAGAAAAACAATAAATTCTACACTGTTAGTTGATCTTAAGGACATACAAGATTGTTATGTATTACAGAATATAATATTCTTAATTATAATCTTCAGTCTTTAATAGAAGTTAAATTTTAAAGAAGGGTGGAAGTAAAATTATCTTATCAAAAAAAGGTAAAATAAAATAACTTTACTGCTAGAATTATTTAGAACATCAAGCATACTTACTCTTATACCTTTGAAAGATACTGGTTAATTGAAATGATTCTGAAGTTAATTCTCCCATTTTCACAAAATAGCAAACCTACTAAAAAACTGACTGTTCTGTTGATTGATATTATAACGGAGGCTACTCCTTAGAAATAATGTTTATTTACTTAATGAAATAAAAGCTGTACTTACAACAAGGAGAAGACTGAACTGATCCAAGTTGTGGAAAGGTCGTAAGAATAGAAACCCCTGGTAGATCATTTTGCTTTGCATGTTCAGTAGTTTGGTCAGCCCAAACCACCACTTTCTTCCTCTCTACCAAATGTTCAATTTCTTTGAAGTCAGACTCAAAAGTAGCATTTAACAGGCCAGATTCTTTTAATGCACAATACTGTTTTCTTAGGGCTGGAAGTAAAGCATTCAATACTCTGCATACAGAAGGTGACAAGAAAAGAAAGATAAATACTAAATTTTAAATACATTATTATGGTTCTATGTAACATCTAAAGTAATAGCAGATGATTAAAATGGTTCCCTGTACATATTTTCCTTTAGAATATTTCAATCAAATACCTCAAATATTCTTAATACATTAAGTATAGATTGGAAAGAATGTTGGATGGGAATTACAAGCACCAGGCTGTAGTCTCAGCGAGTCTTCACTTGCTTTTATATGACCTTGGATAAGGCACTACCTGAGGTTTCTCTTCTATAATGTGGGGTACAGCTGGACAGCCACTACTTTCAATAGGAGATTGTTTTCAGAACTATGCAAAGCATAATGTGATTTACAAATCAGAAATAGTGTTGTTATTGTTATTAAATACTATGAGATTGAAATGAAATATTAATACACTGTCAAACGATGAAGCTCAACTTAGGTATATAAGGTTTAAAAAATAACAAATGAACAAAAGACAACTTTCCTTGAAGTTAGCTCTTCATGAGCTAAAGCAATAGCTTTCAAAGCCATTCAAAGGAAAAATGTGGAAAAGTATGGTGGGTACAGGAAAATGATGGGGCATTGGATTCTTGGCTCTGATTCAAAATCTCGCCTATTGCTGTCAATCAGAGCAGTACTAAATGCATCTTTTTAGGTATTAGACCTCCATGAAGAGTGTTCACTGAAGAAATGCCAGAACTAAAAAGTTATAGGTGGTTCCTAACTTTTATATCAAAGAAGACATCAAATAACACAAATAATCTTGAAATGACTTAGTCCTGGTGTTCCAGCTGACTCATAACATCCAGAAGAATAGAACCATCTGAAGTAGGAATAGGGCAGTGGGAAAAGAATAGGCACTAATTTTAACACTTAAGGAAATAACTACTTTATTATCTAAGAATCTTAAATATTTAGATAGTACAAATAAATAGTCTGTGACATTTTTCTTTTTGGTGATAGTGGGGAGTACGCTATTTAAGCCAAGTAGGTAACAACTGTAGGGAAAAGTCATTAATCAGAAAGTCAATAAAAACAGTTATTTACAACTGCTTTCCTTTTGGAAAGTCTAGAATTTTGATTCACCCTGCTAGGCACAGGGCGCCTATTCAACCAGCTCCCAATAAAAATCCAGGACACTAAGTGTCAGCCTAACAAGATTCCGAAGTAGACATCATTTCACATGGGTCATTGCAACTTTTTTCTGGAGAACTTAAGCACAACTGAGTGGGTCCACTGGATGAGGACACTTGAAAACTTACAACTAACTGGTTTCCTTTGTTCTTTGCCCCATTCACCTTTGCCTTTTGCTGATTTTGTTTTGTATGCTTTTACTCTAATAAATCATAACTATGGAGTCAACTATACGATGGGTTCTGTGAGTCATCCTAGTAAAATATCAAACATGGAGGTGGTCTCAGGGACCCAGGACATACGTTATTTATGTATGTATGTGTGCATGTATGTATGTTTGTATGTATTTATGCATTCATTCATTTATTTTTAAGTTTTTGGACTCGATATTGGTATATATTGCAAAATGATCATCACAATAAGTCTAGTTAACATCTGTCACAGAATTCTTTTTCTTCTGATGAGAAATTTTAAGATCTACTTTCTTGGCAACTTTCAAATATGCAGTACAGTATTAACCATAGTTGCCATGCTGTACCTTACATTTACATGATTTACTTAATAACTGGAAGTTTGTGCTTTGTGACTCCCTTTGTGGTCCCTTGACCAATTCCCCATCCCTGCCCCCAACACCCCACCACCAACCTGTATAACCTGTTCTCTGTATCTATAAACTTGGGTTTTGTTTTTGTTTTTTGTAGCAATGAACACAGGTGTGCTTTATTATTTGTGTTAGTGTTTTCATTTTCTTTGGATAAATACCCAGAAGTGGAACTGCTGTATTATATGACAGTTATTTTTACCTGCCTATGTTTTCTACTCAGGGTTTTATGGTTTCAGATCTTACGTACAAGTTTTTAATCCATTTTGAGTTAATACAATTTTGTGTATGGTGTAAGATATTCTTTGGCTTGTTGCTGTGCACTTTTCCCAGCACCATTTATTGAAGAGACTATCCATTCCCTATTGTATATTCTTGGCACCTTTGTTGTAAATTAATTGACCATATATGCATGGGATTATTTCTGGGCTCTCTATTCTGTTCCATTGATCTATGTGTCTGCTTTTGTGCCAGTAATATACTGTTTTGATTACTATTGCTTTGTAGTATAGTTTTTAAATTGGGAGTGTGGTTGCTCACACTTTGTCTTTCTCAAGAATGCTTTGTTTATTTGGAGTCTTTTGTGGTTCCACACAAATTTTATAATTGTTTGTTCTAGTTCTGTGAAAAATGCCATTGAGTATTGATAGGGATTGTTCTAAATCTGTAGATTGCTTTGGGTAGTATGGACATTGTAACAATACTAATTCTTCCAATCCATAAGCATGGAGTATATTTCCATTTATTTGTGTCTTCTTCAATTTCTTTCATGAATGTCTTATAGTTTTCAGTGTACAGGTCTTTCCCCTCCTTGGTTAAATTTATTCCTAGGTATTTTATTCTTTTTGGTGCAATTGTAAATGGAATTGTTTTCTCAATTTCCTTTTTGATAGTTTGTTATTAGTGTATAGAAACACAACAGATTTCTGTATATTGATTTTTGTATCCTGCAACTTCACTGAATTTGTTTATTCTAATAGTTTTTTGGTTGTGTCTTCAGAGTTTTCTGTATATAATATCATGTCATTGGCAAAAGTGACAGTTTTACTCCTTCCTTTTGAATTTAGATGCCTTTTATTTCTTTTTCTTGTCTGACTGCTGTGGCTGGGACTTCTAATACTATGGTTTTTTTTAAAGTTAATTTTTATTGGGGTATAGTTGATTTACAATGTTGTGTTAGTTTCTGCTGTACAGCAAAGTGAATGAGTTATACATATACATATATCCACTCTTTTTTAGATTCTTTTCCCATGTAGGTCATTACAGAATATTGAGTAGAGTTCCCTGTGATATACAGTAGGTTCTTATTAGTTATCTATTTTATATACAGTAGTGTGTACATGTTGAATAAAAGTGGCAAGAGTGGGCATCTTTGTCTTCTTCCTGATCTTAGATGAAAAGCTTCTCAGCTTTTCACCACTGAGTATAAGGTTAGTTGTTGGCATGTCATATATGGTTTTTATTATGTTGAGGTATGTTCCCTCTATAATCACTTTGTTGCAAGTTTAATCATAAATGGATATTAAATTTTGTCACATGCTTTCCCTGCATCTATTGAGATGATCACATGATGCCTTATCCTTCATTTTGTTATCACACTGATTGATTTGCAGATGTTGAACCATTCCTGCATCTCTGGAATAAACCCCACTTGATTGTGGTGTATGATCCTTTTAAAGTATTGTATTGGTCAATTTGGTTTGCTAATATTTTGTTGAGGATTTTTGCATCTATGTTCATCAGGGATATTGGCCTGAAATTTTCTATCCTTGTCTGGCTTTGGTGTCAGGGTAATGCTAGCCTATAAATGAGTTTGGAAGTGTTCCCTCCTCTTCTATTTTTTAATTGAAAGAGTTTGAGAAGAACTGGTATTAACTTTTCTTTGAATGTTTGATAGAATTTACCAGTAAAGCCATCTGGTCCTGAACTTTTGCTTGTAGGAAGGTTTTTAAGTACTAATTCAATCTCCTTACTAGTAATTGGTCTGTTCAGATTTCTTATTTCTTCATGATTCAGTCTTGGTAGGTTGTATATTTCTAGCAATTTTCTAGCAATTCTAGGTTGTCCAATTTGTTGCTATATAATTGTAGTAGTCTCTAAGGATCCTTTGTATTTGTGTAGTATCAGTTGTAACATCTCCACTTTCACTTCTGATTTTATTTATCTGAGCCTTCTCTGTTTTTCTCCATGAGTCTAGATAAAGGTTTGTCAATTTTATCTTTTCAAAGAAGCAGCTCTTGGTTTCATTGATCTTTTCTGTTGTATTTTAGTCTCTATTGCACTTATTTCTGCTCCAATCTGTGCTATTTCTTTCCTACTACTAACTTTGGGCTTTATTCTTGTTTTTCTGTTTGTCTATTTTTTGATTTTGCTTTTGATTTCTTCTTTGATGAACTGGCTGTTCAGTAGCATGTTGTTTAATCACATGTTGTAAATTTTCCAGTTTTCTTTTTGGAATCATTTCTAGTTTTATACCACTGTGGTCAGAAAATATGCTTAATATGATTTCAATCTTCTTAGATCTTATTTTGTGGCCTAAGATATGATCTATCCTGGAGAATGTCACATGTGCAGTTTAGAAGAATGTATATTCAGTGGCTTTTGTATGGGATGTTCTGTATATATCTGTAAAGTTTGTCTAGTGTAACATGTTGTCTAAGGAAGATGTTTCCTTATTGATTTTGTCTGGATGACCCACCCATTGATGTGAATGGGGTATTAAAGTCCCTTATTCTTACTGTATTGCTGTCTATTTCTCATTATGTCTGTTAATATTTGCTTTTTATATTTAGGTTCTCCTATGCCAGGTGCATAAATATTTACAAATGTTATATCCTCTTGTTGGATTGACCTCCTTTATCATTATGTAATGCCGATCTTTGTCTCTTATTACAGTCTTTGTTTTAAAATCTATTTTGTCTGATATAAGTATAGCTACCCCAGCTTTCTTCTGGTTTCCATTTGCATGGGATACCTTTTTCCATCCCTTAACTTTCAGTCTGTGAATTGTCTGTATGTCTGAAATGAGTCTCTTGTAGGCAGCATATAGATGGGGCTTGTTTTTATATCCATTCAGTCACTCTGTCTTTCAACTGGAGCATTTAGTACATTTACATGTAAAGTAATTATTAACAGGTATGTACTTATTGCCATTTTATTAATTCTTTTTTGGCTGTTTGGTAGTTCCTCCATTCCTTTCTTCTTTTGTTCTTTTCCTTTGTGGTTTGATGACTGTCTTTAGTGGCATGCTTAATTCCTTTCTTATTATCTTTTGTGTATCTACTATAGGTTTTTGCTTGGAAGTTTCCATGAGGCTTACATGTAAGCACAAATTTATAACCGTCTATTTAAAGCTGGTAGCCACTTAAGTACGAATGCATTCTGAAGGTCTACGTTTTCATCCCCCACCACATTTTACGTTTTTGACGTTATATTTTATATCTTTTTATCTTGTATATTCCTTAAGGAATTATTGTAGTTAGTTATTTTTTACTACTTTCTTCTTTTAACCTTCATACTAGCTTTATAAATGATTGATGAACTCCTTTAGCTCTTGCTTGTCTGGAAAACTCTTATTTCTTCTTCAATTCTGAATGATAACTTTGCGAGGTAGTCTTTTTGGTTGAAAATTTTTTTCTTTCAGCACTCTGAATATATACTAAATCTTTTTTTGTTTGTTTGTTTCCACTCTATAAGCTCAGGCTAAGACAGTGCATCACACTCATTATTTTTTGTTATTTAATCCTTTTAAAATTGTTATAAGGAAAGTATGATAATTTAACATATAAGAAAACTAAGGGTTAGTGAGGTAAAATAATTTATGCAAGGTTATAGTGCTCATATAAACTAGAATTCAAGACCAACTCTAAAACTCATACTCTTTCTACTATATTGTATTGCCTCTGTAATGCTTTGGTTCACCAATATTCAAAGTTAGAAATCTTTTTCCCCATTTTGAGGCCAAAATGTACCTTAAATATATTAATCTATTTGTATGGTGTATCAAATACAGTATGGTCAAAATAAATTAATGTTTCTTTGATAACTTTAACTCTTGCAGGTGGTGTGAGTACAAGTAAATGAATGTTCAATGTATGCTCTAGGTATAAATATAGAAAGTATGGGGAGAGCAGGGTGAGCTTCTATCCACAGGATAATATTTCCCTAAAGTTTTTCCTTCCCTGTTTCTTCTTCTTTTAAAAAATAACTATGCTAATATAATTTCCTTTAAATCAAAAGTATGGAAAATTAATTACCAGTTATTTGAGAACACTAGAAGAACTCTAGTAGAATTTTAGATTGGCAGAAAGCCCTTAGAGAAATATATTTCTCATTTTTACAGAGCATGAAAGTGACACCTAAGGAGTTGACTGATATATCCAAGGTAATAAAAATAAAGATCAAGTTATACTTTTTTACCATTACGTTTCAAAAATTAAAAGGTGTTACTACTGAGTTAGTAGAGAGAGCATGAAAGAGCTACTATAGCATCACTTAAAACTTGGGACATGATGTTAAAAAATATACACTTTTAATAACTTCATTTTAATGATAGCAAAAAATCATTCTGGAATTACAAATGCTTAAAAACTGTCTACTTAAAAATTCAGTTGGTATTAATAGTAGTAGTTTCTAGGAGGGGACAAGGATGGCTAGAGGACAGGTAGAAGACAAACTCTTTTTCACTGTAGAGGCATCTTTGAAATTTTGTATTACATGACATATATTACATAAAAATAATAAATTAAAAAATGTTTTCAAAACTATAAAGCACTATAAAAAATTAGAGGAGAAGAACAACATCCTTTATACTTTCTCAGTGTTTTCTAACTCTGTATGATTTCTGATGCTGGCAGACACTTAAAAAATAATATGTACCTTGTACTGGATAAAATTAAATTTTCTGGCAATGGAAAACTAAACTTCTATGCTTCAGGTTCCTTAGGTCTACAGTATTAAAATTTTTAGAACAGGTAAATCCATGTACTTACGCCTCCGTCTGCCTGTGTTGCTGTTCTTGAAGACAAGCTAGATCCATCATATGTTTAATTTGTGCTTTCAAATCTTTGTTCTGGAGGTGCAAATGGTGGCAATGAAGTTCTTTATCGAGTTCCTGGGGAAAAATACAAACTATACCTCAGATTCATTTAAAAATGTTAAAATTAAATCAATTTTAATAAAACTTATTTTATATTGGTGTCAATAGTTTTAATTCTTAAAAATATGAAATGGTATGTTTAAGAACAATTTGAAAAACAAGTGTTCTGGTACAGGTGGTCTATGACTTACAAGTTTCAAATTTCCTCAGAAACTGAACGTCAGGAACTCAGAACAAATTTTACTATAGTGACAGTTTCTTGGTCTATCCAACTTGTTCATAATACTTCGAAAGTACATGAATATGGCCCGTTTTTGCTTAAATGTCACTTCTTCAGGGAGGCTTTCCCTAAGCTTTACATTTAAAGATGGACATTCTCCACCCCTGATAGTTTCTGCCATAGCACTGATTAGTAACAATTCATTTATTTGTTCATAGATTCTCCATATTAGAATGTAAGGTACACCACCAGGACAGGGGCTATGTCAATACAATAAAAGTTTCATACAATAAAAATCTCTTGGGGGGCTTCCCTCGTGTCGCAGTGGTTGAGAGTCCGCCTGCCGATGCAGGGGGGCACGGGTTTGTGCCCCGGTCCAGGCAGATCCCACATGCCGCGGAGCAGCTGGGCCCATGAGCCTGTGTGTCCGGAGCCTGTGCTCCGCAACGGGAGAGGCCACAACAGTGAGAGGCCCGCGTACCATAAAAAAAAAAAAAAAAAAAAAAAAAAAAAAAATCTCTTGGGGAATTCCCTGGCAGTCCAGTGGTTAGGGCTCCATGCTTCCACAGCAGGGGGCATAGGTTTGATCCCTGGTTGGGGAGTTAAGATCCCACATGCCATGAGGTGTGGAAAAAAAAAAAAAAATCTTACCTTCACCCAGTCTTGGTATAAGCTTCATTCTAGGCCAAGTGTAAAAACGTTCTCGTAGGCTCCCTTATGTGCATATGCCCAAATGTTCTCTAATCTACCACCTAAAATTACTTATATTTTCTCAAATCTACTAAACCTTAAGTATGGAAAACGTCAGCTAAGTGGATACACTAAAGTATGAATGGTAATAATCCAGTAGCATTCTCAGAATATTAAATTGGAAAAATTTTAGTTAATAAAATAAAACGGAGTGAAATAGTTTGGACATTGTAAGGGGCTGAGACAAAAATCCTATAAGCAGGGGAGCTGTGCCTAGAAACTTCCAACAGATAATTCCCATAATCCATTTTAGGTTTTCAATACTCCTTCCCAACCTGCAGTTGGCCATTGATTCTCTGTAAGCTTAAAGTTATTTTTTTCTTTTTCTTTTTTGTAATACTTCCTAAGCCAGTGGTGGGCACTATGACAGGGAAACAATGTAATTCTATGTGTCTGAGATATAGTAAAGTTGGGGGTTGTTTATTGACATGATTCATAATTGTATTTCAAGAAATACAGCAAGTATTTTAGAGCAAACTCTCTTTAGGGGGTCAGGATGATACGGTTAGAGCACTGGCCTATGAATCAGGTGATTTTAGAGATGGCTCAACTATGGCACAAATGTTACCTGGAACCCAAAATATGGTCTTTATGGAGATCAGTTTACTTGACTAAAATTTTTTTTTTTTTTTTTTTTTTTTTTTTTTTCTTTTTGCGGTATGCGGGCCTCTCACTCTTGTGGCCTCTCCCGTTGCGGAGCACAGGCTCCGGACGCGCAGGCCCAGCGGCCATGGCTCACGGGCCCAGCCGCTCCGCGGCATATGGGATCCTCCCAGACCGGGGCACGAACCCGTATCCCCTGCATCGGCAGGCGGACTCTCAACCACTGCGCCACCAGGGAGGCCCTTGACTAAAATTTAAGAGCTTGCCTAGATGATCTCTTTAGTTTTTTCCAGTCAAAAAATTCAACGACCCTAAAAGTATGAACACGTTTGTCAAATATTCCACCTTTTCTCTTTAAAAAAAAAAAACCCTTCTTTTTTTACTCCCTCTGTTAATCTTATTGTTTTATCTTCTTGCACCACTCTTAAAGAGACAAGCCTTGACTGTATAATTATTTTACTCAATAATAGTTCTTGGCTAGTTTGTTGTCTTTGAAAAACCAAGTTTACAACTTGAATCTTTTTCCTGTTTTGATACACTAATGACTGAATCTGATTGGAAGCGCATAGCCTATTATGAGAGCTACGGGGAGGTTAGTAATAGCTGAAGTAAGAATATAGTGAAAGGTAATATATAAAATGTGAAAGGCCTTCAGGTGCCATGCCAGACCTGGGAAATCATAATAGAGTTCACATTAGGGAGAAAGTACTGAAGAGTGATATGATTGGAGTTACCTTTTAGAAAGCTCATTTTGCTTGCAGTAGAGAGAATGAATTGCAGTGGAATACAAATGGAAGCATAAAGGTCAAATGTAGCAGTCCGATAATGGGGGCTGGGAGTCTGAATTAGGGTAGTGGCAGGGGAGATACAGAGAAGTGGATAAATTTGTGAGGTTAAGAGGTAGATAATGCAGGAGGGTATAGAAAAAAGGGCAGCAATTTGAAAGTCGCAGTACTGGATCTCTGTCCAGAGTTGTACAACTGTGGTTAAATCTTTTCACAAAGTTATGTCTCAGTTTGTTTATGTAAGATAATAATGGCTTATACATAGATAACTGTTTCAGCTGTGAAAATATCCACAGGAAAAAAAAATTGAGAGTGGGATTAGGGTGATGGAAACAGCTTTAATTTTAATTTTTTCAAATTATTCATAATAAAATGCATTAAAAAACAAGAATTTAAAAATCAATTCCAGATTCATATTCAGGTGTGAAAAGTCCTGCTTAAAAGAGTTATAGAAGACAGATTATTAGAAAAATTAGATTTGACCATGGTGAAAAAATTTAAATTTATTGAAAATAACCTGAACAATATTAACTTTATAAATGCTACTAAGTAGCCAAAAAAAATAGCAATAATAATACTACTAAAAAGAATACTGTACCATTTTAAAAATTGGGAGCTTAAGATAAATATGGGAAAACAAAGGCAAACTAGTAAATATCTACAACTGATTTTTTTGCTTCTTTTAATATTAAAAAGTTCTTAAGTACTCCTCTAGTTGGAGTTGGGCTATATTTTAGACTGTTGATTACACAAATGTACTAGATTATAAGTATAATGTAAATTAAGCAAGGCTATTGAGAGATGAAAATAACATTTTAAAATGTATATCTATATATATTAATTCTTTTTATGAATATAATGCCACTTGAACTGTACACCTAAAACTGGTATATTTTATGTTATATTTTACCATATGCCAAAAACATTTTTTAGACCCTTCATGAGAAAGTTTTTGCTCACTACAATGGCTAAATATTCTATTAGAACATCATGGCTGTAAGTAATAGTAAAGAAAACTAACCAAAATGCTTGTTATTTTATGTCATTTTGACAATGATCATCTTGAGAGTAAGACTTCTTTGGATATACATAGTCTCTAACAAATAAGTGAAACATGACAAATTTAAGTGAAACAAACCAAAAACTACTATAAACATTCAACATCTGCTACCTTTTCAAGAGAAACCGCTCTTGCGCACCGAGTGAGAAACACTTGTTTGGCCAGGATATCAGCTATTTTCTCCGAAAACATATCCAGACTGTGGCTTGGGGACCCTGACAGGTACTTTGATGGAGGCTGTTGCATTCCACGATGGGCCTCTACAGCTTTAGACTCTCAGATCAAGCATGGAATTTCAGACGTTACCGTTTGAAAGCCTAGTTAATCCCTATTATAGTTTATTGATTTATCATTGTTTTTTTTTGCTTATTCCTTTTAAGTCATGTAAATATGCCCATTACGTAATCTTAAGAGGAATATGGCATTTTAAAATAAGTGCACTTTAGTTTTCTTCTAGAGCAGATATTCTTAATGTTGTATTAATGGAAAAAATGACCAAAAAAAAAAAAAAAAGTAAAATTGTATGAATGTGACCCCCCCCCCAATCGTCCATCTAGGAGAAGATCTATATATAGCTCTTTAATCAGATTCTCAAAGGCATCTATGACCCCAAAAGGTCAGAAACACTGTTCTGGAGGAAAAATAGCAAACGTATTTTATAATACAGCTAATGCTGCTGTGTTCCTTTTGTGTACACCTTTCTTTGGCTATTGATGTCTCTGATGTTGTGGCTTAGAATATTAAACTATTATTTATCAACCACTCATTATGTATTAAGTGGTGCTAGTCCTTTGCATACAGCATTTTATTTAAGTTCATAATGCCTTAAGTATATTTTAAAGATGAGAAGTTAAGACAGTGAAATTAAACAACTTGCCCCAAGTTATATGGTTAGTGTTAGAGTTAGGAGTTAGTATTCAACACAACTATTATAGTATTCAACACAACTATCAAATAATGGAATTACCAACCGCTTCAACTCCAGTGTCTATCCTCTTTCCAAAATTTACATTCTTGCTATAGGGAATATTAATATTCTAAAGTGCTCTGTCAATTAAGTTAAGTTATAAAATCTCATTAAAGTATGCTTTGTACTACATTTAATTCCCGATCTACTGAACTAACTGGCTGGCATACTTTCATCAAGATATTGTGAAGACTTCTAGGATTGCTGAGTGTCGATTAGACTGTTGGTTGGCCCTCAATGAATTTCCACATTAAAGAACTATTCAGTCTCTATTTATCCTTGGCCATCTTCTTAGGAAACAAGGTATCTGCTGCTCACTGCTCCAATTTTACTACCTTGAACTGTCATCATTCACTACTCCTGCTAGTCTCCTCTCCCTTCAGTGTGAGCTTCAGTGTTAAAAGGACGGACTTATACTGATTTCCCTAGTCATGATGCATTGGCTAATATCTTTAAATTATAACAAAAAATTGATATCTTTGAATATTAACAATCACTAGCTGCATTCATTTGTACTGAATATTTTATATTACATTTCACCTGTATTTATTTTCAGTTTCATGCTTTTCTAGAAATTTTAAGATTTCAGAGCTGATACATAATATAGACTTTCAGAAGAGCATCATCAAATTAAAGACTTTAGATACTCTTCCTTTTAAAAAAGAGTATAAAAAAGTTGTTATTTTAAAGTATTAGGTATTTAGAGATCAAAATTAGTTACTTTGTAGCAGCTTGTTTGCTAGCTGCTTATTCCATATTAATTTTCCCCTTCTTTCTTATTAAGAGAACTCTAATTTTGTTCAGGATGATAATATGTCCAGCAAAACACTCACCCTTCCAGATTCCCCTGTATCTAGGGATAGCCACGTGACAATTCTAGTCAATTCAGATATGTCTGTTAGGGATTTCTGGAAAAGTTTTTGCTTTCCCAATACAGATATCTCTCTCCCCTTTCTTTCATTCCTCTTCTGGCCTAAGTGTGAACTCAAGACTAAAGATGGAATAGTGTTATCACAACTATGAAAAGAAAAGTATAATGATGACACTGAAGACATTTGGGAGGTACTGTATTAGGAATGAACTGCATACTTCTGTAGCTTACTATTGTTAAGGGAGAAAATTATCTGTAACATTGTAGCTGAACACAATTCTGATCTGATTCAGCCATTAACCATCATTAGTAACCATCGCCTCTCTTTATAAACTTCTGCCATTCTAGGTGGAATATCTTCAGTTTAGTACATAAACATAAATGCATACAGCTTTCAAATTGGCTTTCTTTAGCTATAATACAAATAATGCTGACCACATTTAAAACTATTTTTGCACAAAATATCAAGTATTAAAACAAACTTAAATTACCTACATGATGAAACCTCAAGTACAGTCTGACATAGAATTACTTCATTCTAACTTAAGAGCTCCTCATAAAAGGATGCAATCACTTAAGAATAACATTTAAAAGTAACTTTACTCTTCTGAAAGTACAAGAAAGGCAAATCTAGTAGGTAATCAGGGAGGCAGAAGGTATATTCAGTTAAAAACAGTAAAATGAGTCAAATCTCCGGGAGCTGGACCAAAAGTTGTCTTATGAAAGATATTTACTCAACAACAAAGACAATGGGTTTAAGGAGCTCAGTTCTTAGAAAATAAGTCTGAATATACAAACACATATGTACCTTTGGAATATGACCATTTTGACCTAAGAGTCCCATATCAGTTTCCACACGATGGAGCCAATTAGTATTCTCATCAAATTGCTTCAGTTCCTCTTCCTTTTTCTTCTCCAGGTAGCAGCGGCGAGTTTTCAACATTGCGAGTTTATGATCTCTTTTGCAAGTGGCCTGAAAAATAATGCATTTAATAGTCAACCTTTTATGATACGTGATTTATGTGATATTAGTACAGTAGTATGTTTCCTTTTAAGTGTGCTATTGTTGTCTATTAAATTAGGCTATACTTTTGTACTTAAAGCTATTTCCCCTTTGAAATCTCACAGTACTACTGCTTGCAGGAAAACAGGAAATTGAGTTGTGAGTCATTTTTATAAAATTACATGTTGAGAGTTTATGACTTTAAGAAATACAATGGCCAAATTGAAGACTACCACTTTTTTTTTTTTTTGCAAAATACATTCCTTTAAATGTTGCATTTGAAAAGTTCATGTAAGGTCTGATAAATCCCATGATTTCCTTACTCAAAACAAAGCAGATACATGTCCTGCTCTTGTCTTTCCTTCAGTTTGAAAGATGTGAAGAGGTAAAGTATTCTATTGTTGTGGTTTTGTCTGCAAGGCCTTTAGATTGGCTGCTGCCAATGAAAGAAAATAGAGCTTATATCCAGGTGGCATAAACATCTGATCTCGCCTGATGGTTGGTTCAGGACACATACTGGATAGTCCAACTATTTTTGGTGTTTTACCTACACGTGAATTGAGATCAAAACTGGCCTTCTGGTTTTTTACCCCAAGGGTCTTGCACACTATCATGGGCACTGTGGGCCAGAACAGCTTGACCTCTTTGGACTATTTGCCAAAAGACACTAAACTCAGTAATCATAAGATGTGATAGCTGGACCTGAGACAACAGATCCCCAAAGATTAGAACAAGCACTTGCAGCTGGTTTTGGAAGTAGGGATGAACACATCCTATGAAAAAAGATGAAAAATGAAAAAAAAATGAAAAAAGGAGCAGGAACTACATTTGAACTTGATTAAAGAGCTACTCTCTTTAGGAGATTAAGTTCTACTTCCTTATTATCTTTTATAAAAGGTAAGTTGACATTTTGAGGAAAAGCCAGCTATTAAAGAAAATTGCAAAAATAGGTAATAATGTCACTCTTCTCACTACCTCTTTTTGTTTTAGAAAATAATTAGTTATTTTTCATTAAAGTGTTACGTTGTCATGCAATGGGTAATCGATTGTTCTTAAGTTAGCTAATACATAATGTATTTTTGTAAATTTCAGTTTAAATTTCTAATAGAATATTGGTAGATGAAATCCACATAAACAAAAGCTCTTTGGGGTCCTAAATATTTTATTTTAAAGCAGAAAGGGGTCCTGAAACCTGAAAAGTTTAGAGCCACTGGTATCCAACAGAAGGTAGGATATGTGGCTTCTTGACTTTCTTCTGCTATTCAGCAGGTGTGAAAACTTAGGCAAGTCAATCTCAGTGGCTCTTCAGTCACCTCATCTGAAAAATGAACATAAAAGTATTGTACCTGCCTGAAGGAAGGCAGTTAGATCAAACTACCTTTATTTTCCTTTAACGTTTACAAACGTTGTAGGTACTCTTAGAAACCAGGGCAGGACATAATCTGCGGGTCTGATGGCAGTCAATATTTAATACCAAAAGATCCCGACTAAAAATCTCACAGGGTATGTTTTTTGAGTTTGTACTTCTAATGTTCATCAAATGTATACTCTATGATGGTTCTCCATGGGGACATTTTCCATCAGGGTAATTCTTATTGAATTACTGTTCTGAAATAAATACCAAGTAAGTGTTTGGAAATAAATTCTAAAATATGTATGTTAAACCCTGACATTAAAGTTAATTGTTTCCCATTAAAGTTTCAAAAAGCTTTACATATTTTATTAACAAAATCTCCAGAATAACACAAAAGGTCTTGAGCGAGAATAAGTATGAAATTCTAAAATTTAGGTATTACTATTGCTTTGTGCAAAAGAACTGACCGCTAACATGGTAAATTGATTATTTCACTGAAAATAATTTGTGTATTATCTTTATATGGCTATAAAATTACCCCGGAACTTCACTTTAATACTACTCTCAGAGTCCATACTCAAGAACCATTTATAGCTTAGTGAGATTCTTTCGGCAATTATGAGAGTAAACCTCTTCGGAGAGGGTCCAAGACAGATATAAAATGCCTTGACCTAGCAAGCAGTTTAGTAAAACTATAGTTTGACACTTCTGTGAGAACAAACTCAGCCTCTAGATGTCTTTCTATGTTTTTCAACAGTTTACAACCAATAAACTTAAGAGGTTTTATTCTCATTGCTTAGGTAAGTCTCATTAGCTATTAGACTTAGCTATTCTTAGTCTCATAAAAATAGCTATAAAAATTGGAACATGGATTGCAATGACCAAAAGTGAGATATCAGAAAAGGCAAGTGGGTTGAAAAAAGCAGAATAAAGATGAAAACAGAAAAAAATTACAGAAACCAGCCAAAGCCATTTCCTTACTCTATGTCTTAATGTTTCTAAGCGTGCACATTCACAATTCAATGGGGTAAGTAAAACAGGGTAAAATAACCATGATTTAAATTAGCTTGGGATTAAATAGACCAAACTTACTAATTGTACTAATATTCTAATGTTCAAAAAATGGCAATCTGATTCTAAGCTCTGATAATACACTACTCATTTGCCTCAAAGACTGCCTTTTGACTACACAAATAGACCGTATAATTCTTTGCAACTAAAGCTTCCACAATTTGTCCTTTTATTCTATCTGAATTGACTAATTCCCAATATGGCAAAATATGTCTTATATCATGTGCCATTTCCAATCTATTTATAGTGGTTAACTCTGGCAACTTCAGATTCAGAGAGAAAGAGTGCTGTAATCAATCAATGATATCTGCTATGGGTAAAGCAGTGGGAATTGGCAGGAAGTGTTGAGTATAGTTATGTACTTCCACATACACTGACCTACAAATATGCTGTGCTCTGGTCAAACTGGTGTCCTCATTTGAATACACTATTCCTTTTATTCTTTTCCCGCTAATATTTTCATGCAATACCCAGTATAAATCTCATCTCTCCATTAGGAAGACTTTCTCCACCACAACAACTGGAAGCCACTGTTTCCTCCTTTGAATGGCTGTAGCACTTAAAATACTTATAGTATAGCAGAATGATTAAAAGTGCAGACTGAGGCCAGACATCCAGAGTTTAATATTGGTTCAACCACATTAATTAGGTGTATAACTCTAGACAGCTTACTTGAATTCTCAGTATCTCTGTTGCTCACAAATGTTGATAATACAGGGTCTACTTCATAGGCTTGTTATAAATACTAAATGAATTAACCCATGCAAAGGACTTTGAAAAGTGTCTGGCACGTAGTTAATGCTCAATAATATTAGTTGTTTTTATTATTGCACTACTCGTTACATCACAATCATATAGTGCTGTGTCATTTTTGTATCAGTTTATTGCTCCAACAAGCTTATAAATTACTGAAGTACATATATTGTCTTATACTTTTTTTTAACCTCTATTGTGTCTAGCACAATGCTCTGCATATAAACAAAAGTGTTCAAAACAAGCTGTTGTTAAAAGTTGAGATATTAAGTCAGTAGCAGTTTTCCATGACTGAATTTCTTGCCTTTTTCAAGAAATAAAACAGATAATTGCACTTTCAGATAACTGATATTTAATGGATACCTACACAAAATTGAGAATTATTATCTCCACTGCAAATAACTCTATAATAAGTGCAATTAATTGAGATAATACATACAACTTTTAGAATAGGTAAATATAGCAGTATTTCAGAATTCCATTTAACAAACATATGAAAGGGTTTCACAACAACAAACTGATATATTAATTCTATGAGATATTCTGTTATTTGGAAGTCATGAAGGTCATCAAAAATACTGGCAACAATTTTGCAGTTCAAGGAAGTTAAAGTACAACTACAGCAATAAATTTCAAATAAAGATATAAATTCTATTTTTCTTCTGCCTTAAAAGGATGTGAGGAATATTTTAAATGCATTTGATAAACAAAATTAAAAAGAAATTTTCAGTATTCAATACATTATTAACTATAGGCCCTATGCTGTACAGTAGTAGATCTCTAGGGTTTATTTGTCTTGCATAACTAAAACTTTGTACTCTTTGACTAATACTTCCTGGTTTCACCTTCCCCACAGCCTCTGGCAACCACCATCTGATTCTACTTCTGAGTTTGACGATTTTAGATTTTTCATGTAAATGGTATCATGTAAAATTTGTCCCTCTGTGTCTGGCTTATTTCACTTAGCATGTCCTCCAGGTTCATCTATGTTGTTGCAATTGGTAGAATTTTCTTCTTTTTTAAAAGCTGAATGATAGTCTATTGTTGTATACTTAAAAATGGCTAAGAGGGTAGGTCTTATGTTAAGTGTTGTTATTAATATAATACTACTAATAATAAAGAGGGTGGGAGGAAACTTTAGGAGGTAAGGTACAGGCTTATAGCATATATTATGGTGATGGTTTCACTAGTATATATTTATCACCAAACCCATCAAGTTGTCTATATTAAATATTTATGGGTTTCTTCATACATCAATCATATATCTCAATAAAGTGGTTTAAAACAAAGATAGTTTCAATAAGGCATAATAAATGTATATTCAGTAAATAAATTACTAATTTTGATAATATAGCTTAATAGCTACTTATAAATTCATAGCCATGATATATTTATTAATACTTTATGATTAATTTCTTAGCATATCACATCTTTCCCATTTCATAGGCTGACAAAAACCTAAAATGTTAGTTTTTTAAAGCACTATACTACTAAGTATAAAATAGTACTTAAAAATGCAATTAACCTTATCATCAATGAACACCAAACTAGGGGAAATCCAGTATTTTCAAAATGTTTATTTTTCTGATCTTTGGTGCTCTGGAGTTGCACACCGCCAAGTATACATTCTTTTATCCTGTTTAGAACTCATGTTTCTTGAATTTACATCTTATTCACATTTTAGTAGTCCTAGAAAATTCTGAGCCTTAGACTTTGCACATTATCCTTTGTTCTTTTGCACTAATGTATCTCCTTCAGAATATCTATTAGATGAATGCATGACTTTCTAGTCTGTCTTTCACATAGCAACATCTTGTTCACATCTGCTATCTTTTTATCCTGTATTTGGTGTGATTTCCTCAGATCTCCCAGTTCTTTAATTCTCTCTTTAGCTATATCTAACATGCATAAAAGGACAGGGATAAGAGCTCAGGCTCTGGAATCAGCTGGCTTGAGTTCAAATCATAGCTCTGACTCTATGAGCTGGGTAATCTTTGGCAGAATGACTTCTCTGTGCCTTGGTTTCTTCATCTTAATTACAAGGATAATAATATCACATAGCCCACAGGATTTTCTGAGAAATAAATGAGTTAATGTATGTGAAGTATTTAAAACATTGTCTAGTATTGTACCTATAAACTGAAATTTTAAGTTTCAGTAAATAAATCTTTACATTCTGGAAGTGTCATTTGTTTTCTTCTCATATATGTATGTTCTTTTTTTCTTTGATTCCTTTATTGTTAAGTCCTTCTTTGATGACTTAATTCATTTTTATAGGTTTTATCAGATTGCTATAGTATCTGACGTTTTGGGGATTCTGTCATATTTGCTAAGTCTGCTGACTTGCTTGTGGAGGACTGTTTCATGGGTTTTGTAAGTGTGGACAGTGAGCTCTCATTAGTGGTTTGAACTGAGGATCTGTTTCACTAGGCTGATTCTGCATTGCTTCCGCTCAGTTTCCTATAGATTATCACTGCTCTGATACCATTTTTCTGTGCTAATGTCTCACTTTAGGGATTTGCTAAATAAAACACATGGATTATAAAAGTATAATGTATAATGAAAATCTATAGTGAAAAGTATATCTATAATGACAGTCTTCAAATGAGACTTTTTTTTCTTACCCTAGGCTTGATTCCTTGTTTTCCTGTGCTACTTGGTAAAATGTTTTCTCCTGCTGTACTTCCAATATGAAGAGTGAAGGTCTCTGAGATTCCTGGCTTTATGTGGGGACTGTCATTTCTAACTCCCTGTCTCCCTCGGGCCCCTTACCTAAGTAGTGGTGTACATCAAAGCAGGGTAGTGAAAGTGGTCTGTGTGTGTGAAGGGGAAGGGCAGTGCACTACTACATTAAATAATAAAACTGATTAAAAGTTGATCTGGTTTTTTTTTTTTTAGCATTGATGCAGTGGAAACCGTAACAATGTCAGTGACAAAATATTCTTCCCTGGGGAGGAAAAAACCCTCCCACTGGTCTAAGTTGTAAACTATTGCCTGCATCTGGGGTGGACTGTTCTCACTGCCCCACCTTGGTACCCAACTCTCCCTGAGTGTGTTAACTACCTGTTAAGCATTCCATCATCCTCACAGAAGCAACAGTTATAACTGAGATTTTAGGGGTTTTGTTTCCTTTTTGTTTCTCACACCTAGGAATTTTTTTCTTGTAGACTTAACTATACATTTAAAACAATGTTTTCTATATTTCCTCCAGCATTTCCAGGTATTTGTAGAGAATGGGTGATTAAGCAACATCACCCATCAAATTTCTAGAATTATAAGTCCCCATGTTTTTACATTCTCTACAATCTAATGATAAAGTTATTAAATACCTTTTCTACTTTGTCTTCAGAACACATCATTTCTATTTGCTTATGGCACTGTTGTTGATAGAATGATTTAAGTTCATTTTCTTTAAGTAACATTTCTAACTTCAGATATTCTTGCCTGATTTCTTCTCGATTCTGGAACAAGCAGTTCAGAATTTCTTGAAATCTACCAAAAATAAAACACATAGAATCTCAGTATTTTGTGATAGATAATGCAAAGTTTACTTAAAGAAATGCACAGGAAACCATAAACAAGACGAAAAGACAATCCTCAGAATGGGAGAAAATATTTGCAAACAAAGCAATTGACAAAGGATTAGTCTCCAAAATACACAAGCAGCTCATGCAGCTCAGTATCAAAAAAAAGAAACAACCCAATCCAAAAATGGGCAGAAGACCCTAAATAAACATTTCTCCAAAGAAGATATACAGATTGCCAACAAACACATGAAAAGATGCTCAACATCACTAATCATTGGAGAAATGCAAATCAAAACCACAATGAGGTATCACCTCACACTGGTCAGAATGGCCATCATCAAAAAGTCTGCAAACAATAAATGCTGGAGAGGGTGTGGAGAAAAGAGAACCCTCTTGCACTGTTGGTGGGAATGTAAATTGATACAGCCACTATGGAGAACAGTATGGAGGTTCCTAAAAAAACCAAAAATAGAACTACCATATGATCCAGCAATCCCACTACTGGGTGTATACCCTGAGAAAACCGTAATTCAAGAAGAGTTATGTACCACAATGTTCACTGCAGCACTATTTACAACAGCCAGGACATGGAAGCAACCTAACTGTCCATCGACAGATGAATGGATAAAGAAGATGTGGCACATACACACAATGGACTATTACTCAGCCATAAAAAGAAACGAAACTGAGTTATTTGCAGTGAGGTGGATGGACCTAGAGTCTGTCATACAGAGTGCAGTAAGTCAGAAAGAGAAAAACAAATACCGTATGCTAACACATATATATGGAATCTAAGAAAAAAAAACACAAAAAACGGTCATGAAGAACTTAGGGGCAAGACGGGAATAAAGACACAGACGTACTAGAGAATGGACTTGAGGATATGGGGAAGGGGAAGGTAAGCTGTGACAAAGTGAGAGAATGGCATGGACATATATACACTACCAAACGTAAAATAGATAGCTAGTGGGAAGCAGCCGCATAGCACAGGGAGATCAGCTCGATGCTTTTTGACGACCTAGAGTGGGATAGGGAGGGTGGGAGGGATGCGCAAGAGGGAGGGGATATGGGGATATATGTATATGTATAGCTGATTCACTTTGTTATACAGCAGAAACTAACACAACATTGTAAAGCAATTATACTCCAATAAAGATGTTAAAAAAAAAAGAAATGCATGAACAAGAGAATATACACCATTCATAGAATTAGATTCAATGATAAACAGTAAATAGGTTTGAGTGACTGTTTTCCTATTAAATAACAAAAATGTTTGGAATGGGTTCTGAACTTTATTTTTACAGCACTGGGTTTCTTTCTCTCTCCTCCAAAGATCATGTTATTAAAAGATATAGGTATTTTAAGGCCTATGGTATTAGTCATACACTGTATTTTGTCTGCATAATCCAGTAGCTTACCAAAAATAAAATATTTTGTATGTAAGAAAAGGATGATAATGTGGACCTGTACTCTTCCAATTCATAAGGCCTCAGAAGCAACACAGTATATGTGTTCTTTTGGTGTTGGCTCACTGTGAAGAAATAAGCAGTGGGTGGCATAATCATATGGTGCCTCTATGGCACCCTAGAGAAAGTGAGATAGCCAATTTTTAGCTTTAGAACTTGTTACAGTGAAAACACACCATATGGTTAGGTACCCCCTACAGCTTGGCTAAGAGTCAGCTGACAATGCCAGGACCCAAAACATCCAAGTTTACAATGTGGTAAATCTAGGAAAAGCCCCTCCACTGTGCTTCCTCCAAAGGGCAATATAGATATAGGGAATCAAAGTTGGGGACTGTGACTCACATCTCCTGCAAATGCATAAAGACCTCAAGCTGAATCACTTCTATGAAAGCCCTAAAAGGAGCCTGCAATCCTGCATTCTCCAGGGTCAGCAGAATATTGGTCACAGATCAGGTCTGAGCTACAGTAACAGTATAAACAATCGCACATAGGCAAACAATTTTTCTCTCAAAGAAAAATTAACTTGAAGCTTTTAAAATAAAATGGTAACAAAGTATATGCATTTAAAAATAAAGTTTCTTTGGCCAGAATTTTGGATATATTTGTAAGGATCTGTGGTAAAAACACCGACAATTTACATCAGTAGTTCTTAATGAAACTATTGAGAATGAATATAAACCACAATACATCGACTTTACTGTAGTTTTGTCAAACTGATAAATATTTCATAGGAAGTATGTATGGACATTACAATTTCATTGTATTATATTACAACAAGGCTAAGGCCAATAAATGATATGATAAGTTATCTTTAGGTTACACCCAAAGATAATTTCTTAGTTTTTCTGGAACATTTCACCCAAGGACACAGTTAAATATTTGTCAATTTCAAAATTTTATGGTCCAGATTTATTTTAGTTGGTGGTGTATAGTTTAGGATGGAAGGAAGGGAATTAGTATCAAAGGTTTCTAGAGAGCTCTTTTTAAAAAAAAACTGTCATTTTTAAAACAGAGAGCCCTAAGGGATTGACTAACTATTTTCTAGTCATTTAAAACATTCAAATAGCTAGAAAACAAAAATCTTTGCCAATAATTTTAGGTGACATATGATAAACTCTAGACAATTTTCTTGGTATAGTCACAAGTGAAGTTTTATAAGTACTCTGTATAAAGAACAACTGTACTCTCTTTTTATGATGTTTTGAATATTATCTTTCCAAATAGCTTTAATAGAGAGCAAATACTGTAATATTCTTCCCTTTATCTGTTTAAACTTCATAAAAATATTATTTTCTAAAGAAACAAACTTCATGGCATTAAAAAAATTCTATGTGAAGTATGATCGATATGATAAAAGGTATTCCATATATTTATTTAAGGAGACAGATACTTTTGTGAGAAAATGACAAAGGCTATGGGGTATATAATTTTATTATTACCTGTTTTATAAATACAAGTAAATTATTTAACCTGTTGAGTGAATTAAAACTCAAAGTTTTTATTGTTGGTTAAGTCAAGTTGAAATGCAAAAAATATCCAAATAAGTGTTTATTTCATAGCTCAGGCCATCTCCTTCTTGAATCATTTTACCAGAAAGAAAGAGTCAATGACTTAAAGCCACATCAACTCCAGAAAAGTCTACCAATTTGTAAAGTTTTAATTGGTAACTAGATCTGGTTAAGCACCGCTGAGCAATTTTATGCAAGCAATGACTCCAAATTTGAGCAGTTGGTCACTGCTTTAAATTTCAAGAGACATGCATCACCGACAAGATATCTGGTTGCATGAGGACCAATCCCACATTTGACTAACAAAATATAATAACACAACTAATAATATAGCAGCGTTAAAAGCTTTCATTGTTAAGATTAAAGGAATATGAAGAATCATTTTGCTTAAGTTATTTTTTATAAGACACTGTAAAATTGGTAGAATATAACAAAAAGCATCTTAAGACTATTAAATATAACTTTATTTTGTCAATGGGTTGTTAGGGGGATTAATAGAAAATAATTTAAATACTTTAGGAAATCTCTGGTATAAACAGAGCTATTGTACTATAACAATACATAGGTCAACTTTATGCTGTATGAAAAATGGACTCATTATCACTGATAGAGAGAAATAACTGTTTAATTACTTCTTATGGTATTTGTAAAATAGCATAGCATGGGAGCAAAGAATTAATACTTGAAAGAGATGATATATATTTCTTGCCCTTATCTGTAAGTTAGAAAACAATACCTCACTTCAAATTTCAGAGTTGTTGTAGTGCTCAGATGAAATTAATGTGGGCCTAAAAATCATCAAAATCTACAAAGTCAGCTACTAACATAAAGTGTTATTTTATTAGAAGAAGTTATCTTAGCATCTGGGGTCAACTGAGGCAGAAAAAATGATTTTTTTCAAATCAAGGATATTTTATATAAACGTCAATACACAAATCCAATTTTTAAAAAGTGTTGTACTTGAAAGTAGGTTGAAAATCACTACCAACTAGTCTTCCTTATGTACCCTAAAACATCTTCTACGAACTCAAGAGTTCCAAAACAGTATGAATAATCAGTGGCTTAAGATGTGGTTAGTTTCTCATACTAATGATAATAGAAGATTAGCTTTGGAGAATAATTACTCAATTTTAATCAAAGGTGAACAGATTCCTTTCCTACAGGGCCTCTTAGAGCTTTTAATATGCTGATGTACTTTGGAAACCTCTTAGATTCCTTAAGTAAGGAATAATTTTCAAACTTGTTTGATCCAAGAATTCCTTACTGTCTGCTTAGAACTACTGAAGATTTACAGCTTTTGAACTATTGTCCCATCAGGACAACTTGGAAATTGTCTCAATTACTTAGGAAAAAAGTACTTGAAAGTACTGTATTACAGCTTTCTTTTTTTAAAATTTACCTGCTAAAAGCTTAGAGTGAACAGATAATATTTCTGTGTCAATTTATATCACTGAGAGATGTCCCTTCAAATAATTAACTGCTTAAACTCAATTAAGTGGCTTATTAGAGTTATATAAAGTCAGGAAAGGGTAGGTACGATTTACATGAACCATGTAAATAATGATAATGCCAGATGCGATTGCTTGAATGTTTGTGTCCCCCCAAATTTATATGTTGAAACCTAACACCCAAGCTAATGGTATTGGGAAGAGAAGCCTTTGGGGGGTGATCAGGTCATGAGGGCGGAGACCCTATGGATGGGATTAGTGCCCTTATAAAAGAGCCTCCAGAGAGATCTCCCTCTCTTTTGGCAATGTGAGGATTCAAGGAGAAGTCTACAGTGTGGAAGAAGGTCCTTAACCAACCATGCTGGCACCCTGATCTAGGACTTCCAGCTTCCAGGACTATAAGAAATAACTTTTTGTTTGTTTGTTTAAACACTACCCAGTCTGTGGTACTTCGTTATAGCAGCTAGAAGGGAGTAAGACATCACAGAAGAAAAATATGGAAACTACTAAAAACCAATTTCATAAGTGGCATAATTGGCTTTACTTTCTCCATCTTATACCTAAGACCTGGTTCTCATTATCTGTATAATCACAGTTAAAATTACCTGACCTCCAATGTGTGCAATATAAGACCAATTCAGTGACTTTCTGAATTCAGTTGAGAATATATACAGACATACAACAAATGATGATGATAACAAAATATCTGACTAAATTTTAAACTTTAAATAGCTGACTGAATTTCACAAAATCCTCAAACTGAGATCTTAATGTCAATTTTACCTTTCAATTTCTTTTTCCTGAGGGTTTGAAATCATTACTTTGTTATTTTCATCAGTAAAGGCTTTCTGTTCTTCATAGGCCTTTAGTTTTTCTTTTAACATTAAAATCTAATAGAGAGAAACAGTAGTTAAAATACAAAACAAATTATTTGTCTCCATTATACGTGGCCACAGAAAAATTTCAGCTGTGAAAAATAACTGAACAAGCAAGATTTCAATTATAAAAGAAAAGCAAATCAAAGTTTTAGACAGTAAAGATTGCAGAATCCCATAAATGAGGAACTGAGGGAGATTAGCAACAATGTAAAGAGGAGACATACCTCTTGCTTCTGTTCATTACAGATCTTTACATACTGAGTTATATGATTGTCGAGGTTAAGAACATTGCTCTTCAACTGTTAAAAAATAGAAATTATGATTGCGTATATATAGAGATAAAAATCACAGTTATATACATGAACAAAATAGCATTATAGCCTCATTAATTCAGTTCCATGAATCCAGAATTTGTGACAATTATGATCATTTGACAATTATAATCAATTATGTTCATGTTTAAAAATCTATGACAAGAGGATATGTTGAGCACATTAATACTGAATTTATAAAAGAAACTCCCTTACTATCTGAGAAAAGGTACTTTAAAGAACTTGCAAAACAGTCATTCACATAAAAATTGCCCACTTTCTTTTTCTGGTCCTTCGACCACCATACCAGCTGAACTCTATGTCTATTCCAACCCTGAGATCCTGTGATTTTACACATACATCATGTTTGACTTACATTTTAAAAAATTACCCCAAATTATTGGCAAAAATACCAACCTAACCAATCATTATTATATTGCTCTAGCTACACAGATTGGTTACATCAATATGTAACGTCAATATCATGAATGTGACAGTAAATTGTCTTAAAAGAGCTATTTACTTTATAAACTGAGGCAGATATTATATCTACTTTACAGATGAAGTAACTAAGGCTTGGAGAGATTAGCAAACATGTCCAAAGTTTTCGGGTAGAAAGTGTTGGTGCTGGGTTACAGAAGAGCATCAGTCTTGGCTGTAACAAATGTGTTAAAGCCTTGACCAGTTACACCAGGGTGCCATCAAAATATCATGTACCATGATGTGAAAAAGGTTAGAAAGAAAGTCACTAAAACATCCTAGCTCCCCAAAAGACTAAATAATACTATTTATTATATATGAAATCAAGATGTTTAATGGTTTAATTGTCCCAGTGAATGCTCAATTAACCAGATTAGTAAAGACATTTCTAGCCCTGATTCCTAACTCATTAGTAGAAGTACATCTCTAATTCATCTTTTGCTATAAGTATAAAAAAGAAAAAAATGCACCCAGTACTCTTACGACAAAGGCAGAGTAAACAGACTTACAGAAGATTTAATGTCCTTTGCACGGTTAGCATACTTAAGAGTGTTATAGGTGTCATCATAGAACACAGAGGAAGGACTAACAGCAGCTATCATTATAGTTTGACAGTTTCCTCCAAGAGAGTCCTTTAACAAGCGAGTGAGCTTACTATTTCTGTAAGGAATATGCTGATTCTTTCTCTGAAAGAACAAAAAAAGAATTCTTATGTCATTTTCTACATTCAAATGTAAACCTGCTACCATTTCACTATAAGAATTTAAGCACTGCTCAACTTTGCCCAGACTTATGATATAATTGGTGACCGAAATGATGATAATGAATCTTATGGAACTATTCAGTGAATATATAAAACAAATTTCCCATTAAAAGATTATATCTCTATCTGATTAAGTATGAACTTTAGTTAATCATAAAATATCAGTATTGTTTCATTAGTTGTGATAAGTGTACCGTATTAATGTGAGATGTTAACAACAGAAGAAACTGAGTGTGGGGTATATTTAATAAAATCTTCCTGTATTATCTTACCAACTTTCCTGTATCTAAAACTATTAAAAACCAAAATGGTTATTAAAAAAAATCTCCATTTTTTAAAAAGAAATTAAAATACAAAAGTAATATATGCCCTAGAGAAATATACTAGAGGCATAGTAAGAATTCTGTATGGCATAGAGCTACTTCTCTTTAAATTACCATCTAACATGAATACAAAATAAATTATAATTATTATCTTACAGATATTTATCTGAAAGCACAACCACAGTTCTAAGAGAATTTAATTTTTCTAGGTTTTCTTTTACTTAAAAGATACAGTTCTGATTTTAAAGTAAAAAATTTTCCAAACGCTACCACTTCCATATAGAAACAGAGCAGTATAATGTTAAACTAAAAACAACCTTATGCTATCCAATGTAAATCTTTCATATTACAGAAGAGAAAAACTAAGCTAAGCAAAAAGTGACATGACTTGCCTCAGGTCACATGGCTGGTAATCCGCAGAGTTAGAAACAGGCCCTAGTCTCCCAACTCCCAGTAGTACTACGCTTTCCACCATAACAGTCTTTCCCAAACAGTGTGGAATGTGCACAGCTGGTGCTATTTGAATTGATTTTGCATGTACAAGACATGCATTAAACACTGACTAATAAATGACTCAACAGGAGTCAATTACTAAAAATTTAGTCAGTATATGGAAAAAATACTATGAATGGCTGAAGTTTAGGAGATTAGTCTCTGTACCATGTTATCTGCTTACATGTTTTGAGATTTTAACTTAGAATACAAAATATATTTTGCAGGCTTCCCTGGTGGTGCAGTAGTTGAGGGTCTGCCTGCCGATGCAGGGGACACGGGTTCGTGCCCCAGTCCGGGAAGATCCCACATGCAGCGCAGCGGCTGGGCCCGTGAGCCATGGCCGCTGAGCCTGTGCGTCTGGAGCCTATGCTCTGCAATGGGAGAGGCCACAACAGTGAGAGGCCTGCGTACCGCCAAAAAAAAAAAAGATATATATATATATATATGTATATATATATATGTATATATATATATACATATATATATATTTTGCTCTGTAATATTCATGTGATTTCAGTAACTTGCCCTTTTAGAAAAGACTTCCCAAATCATTTTAATGTACTTTATACTTTATCAAATTGCAACATTTTGAACAGTTTAACGGTAATTTTCCTAAAGCTTCTGAGCCTGGTTTGAACTTAAATTATCATATTTTAACTTTGAAAAAAGGAAGTCATTTTTACAAATACAGAAGTTATCAAATATGCTGTGTTCCTGTAAGCACTTCTGGCATATAGTAGATGTAAACTATTTTTTAATGCCCCAGAAGCATCTAGCAAACATTATCCTATTAGGTAATTTAATTACATTTTAACTCCTCTTCCTCTTTAAGAAAAATCAACTCTCTTTAATATTTAAACCAATTTTATAGTATATATATATATAAAATACTAACCACCAGAGTTTAGTTTTTCTAAAATGTGTTTTTTGTTTTCATGCCAATTCAATTATCATGCTTATTATGTAGTGATCATTAAATGGTCATTTAAAAAATCAAATTCAAAATAAATGATGAGAAGGTATAATAAAATATTAACTATCAATCTGATATTCAATACTTTTCATTCAACAAATTCTGATTATAAAGCTAGAAGTTAAAAAACAAAACAAACAGGGACTTCCCTGGTGGTGCAGTGGTTAAGAATCTGCCTGCCAACGCTGGGGACACGGGTTCTATCCCTGGTCTGGGAAGATCCCACATGCCGCAGAGCAACTAAGCCCGTGTGCCACAACTACTGAGCCTGAGCTCTAGAGGCCACGAGCCACAACTACTGAGCCTGTGTGCCACAACTACTGAAGCCCACACGCCTAGAGCACGTGCTCCGCAACAAGAGAAGCCACTGCAGTGAGAAGCCCGCGCACCGCAAGGAAGAGTTGCCCCCACTCACTGCAAGTAGAGAAAGCCCATGCACAGCAAAGACCCAACACAGCCAAAAATAAATAAATACAAAATAAATTTATAACAAACAAACAAAACCCAAAAAACCCCCAAAGTTTTATTTGATATACTAGGTTCTCTGAGGTCTTTGCTCTTTATGTAAACCTTATTGTTACATTCTTGAAATTTGATTTATAATAGATCTTTAAGACAATTATATTAAATGATATCTTTCTGGGAAGTATAAATATTTCAGTATTTCAAAATACTTAAATAAACATATAGTACCTACCTTTGTATCTGCTAAGGCATTGATAACATTCCCAAGAGCTAAAAGTGATCGATTAATATTTGTGCCTTCTATAAACCGGGTCCCTTTAGCACTGGTAGAACTGGCTCTTTCAGACCCTGCCAGGTCAATGAGTGACATCTTGGCAATTCGGACATTTTGATTGATACTTGCTGTTTTATCTTGTTGTCTCAAATAAATCTTTTTGAAATCACAGGAGAATAGGGAAAATGAGGATTAGATTTAACAAAATTAAAAGAGAAATACACTTTATTTTTAAAAGAGCATGAAATCAATTATTTTTATTTTAAAGACATAATGAACAAGGTATAACTTGACTGGCTGATATCCAAGAGTACCAGAAGTAATTACCAAAGTTGAGAAAAATTTGAAACCGAAAAGACTTCCTATATGTGCACTAGAGGGCAAAAAACTCCTGGCTTGATAGAAGGTCAAAACAACTGCCACTTGTATTCTGGTAACACTTAAAAGCAGGGTCTAAGACATTTTGGGGAAATCTCAGTGTCCCTGATAAAGATTTCTCTCAAGATTACTGATAAATGAAGAGTCAGTGGTAAGAAGAGAAAAGATTAATAAAATTTTGTGGACTAGAGACTTTCCGAATGACTTGGTTTCCCCTGATTTGAATTCTTTCAACTATAACAATTTCTTTCTATTAGATGAGTTCCACAAAGCATAATCCAGAATAAAGATGTATAATCATTTGAATTTTAACAGAACTAGAAACTACAAATAATAACTACTAACCTATGCTTTAGGTTTTTCTAGAATGGTATTCCTAAAAAGCACTGTATCAACTGAATCACACACTTCCTTAAGGAATGCAACTACTTACATGGTCACTATGGTGAAATCTTTTAAAAAGTGAATCAGTATCTCCCCAATTTATTGGTTCTATAAATCTAAATCTATAAAGAGAAAGTCTGCTCTGAATATAAGACTATCTTTTGTAAAGATTAAATATTTTCGCCAATTAAAGAAAAGGAAAGAAAACCTCTAATACTACCACTTTACTATCATATTTTCACACAGGTAAAAATTTACATCTAACTTACATAATCTAAATTCTAAATATTCTTGATAGAATCTTCTCAAAGCTTCAAAGTAAAGGAAGTGCTGAGAAGTAGAGAAGTCCACAGATGAAGTGATATTTTTGTATGTGTGAAAATTACTGTTCATAAATTTGGCTTCATTTATTTTAAATTCGATTTTAAGAGCTGTAGTCTAGTGACCTGTTACCTGGAAAACAGCATGAGAACGAGAAGATGTAGCATTCATATCAGTGGGATGCTGTGTCCTGTTTTTGTTTCCATTATCCAATAACTGTAAAATTTCCTCTGAGGATTTGGGCTAAAGAAGTTGAAGGAGAAGAAAAAATACCCCAATTAACCACTGATCTTTAAAATTTTTAATAAACCATCAACAAGCAAGAAGGCTTTTAAAGGTAAAATAAGTAAGAAAATATTTTCCATAAATTAAATCCCATTAAATATTGACTGTATCATTTGCTTAGTACTTTGGTGATATATGAAAAATAAAAGATAAAATCTAATCTCTCTGAGGAGATAAAATATAAATATATTAAGCAGAATAATATACTCTATTAAATGTTCAAGTAGACTTTTAAAAGGAAAGCCCATTTGATTATTTCAAAGGGAAACAAAAGACTATAGATATACCCTGATTATTTTAAAATAAGTAAATGGCTAAATAACCATACTTGCTATTTGAACAAGCCAAAAAGAAGTTTATAAACATACCTGATGTAAAGTTAGTCCCTGAACAACCACCCCTTTTTGGGCATCTTCCCGGACAGCAAGTGGCCCTGAATTTACTAAGAGGTCACGAATCTGTTCATTATATACCTTAAAATAAAAAGAACTCCTTTAGCATTGATGATGAAACAATAGCGATAGCATCACACAAATATACACACATTGCTGATTTAAGGTTATATTAGAGAAGCAGCAGCTCATTTCTATTCATCTCACCCCTTCTATCACACATTGCTATTACTTTCCTAACGTCTGAGAAAATGGAAGAGTTTGATTACCAGCACTTGAACTTAAAATTTAAAGGTGGAGTCATTATACCCTCCTCCCATAATTCCCAATTTGATGACTACAGTGAAACAGAAATAGGATAGCTGGAATTGTCTTTTCCTATTTCCTGGAAATATACGGACACATGGTCTTAGGAAACTCTAGTGAATTTGAAATGTAAGTTATATGGAAGTACCATGGTTCTTACTGGAGAAGATATTTATAGTTTCATGATGTCCAAGTAATCCAAACTTTTTAGAGTTTAAAAGTTAAATAAAAACCATACTCAAAGATAAATGATATTTATTTCATTTATCCTTCAATTACATTAAGTTTAACATGTGATGATAATTCCATAATGGGACCCCGACCCCCCCCAAATTGAATGATGAGGAAACTGAGGCCCTAAGAGTTTAAGTGATTTGTCCAAGTTCACAGTCACAAAGGTAATAGGATAGCATGAGAACAAGAAGATGTAGCATTCATATCAGAGCAGGGATCAGAGCCTGATATCCTCACTCTACTGCATGGCACTGAATACACATCTGTGTTTTAAATCTCTGGCAATTTTTTTTTTTTAGTAATTTCTGTAAATAACGTACAGTAATAATACAATTGCCTTGATTTTATGAATTTACTAAAGATACTAAGTTTTCTACGTGCCAACAAAATGACAATTACACATATATAAGATTAAAAAACATATAAAATTGTCTTTAAGAATTATTTTGTGTAAGTTATATCCATGTTCTAATAAATAGCTCACAGCGATAATTCATTGATGGCATAATTTTCTACAATGAATGATAACCATTTTTAAATGTAATAAATTCTTAGAAGTAGTAAAATGATAATATGAAGAGATAATTTTTTAGTTCTTATTCTTCTGATAAGCAACAGTCACTTTTTAAATGATTCCCCTTATCCACTTCAATCATACAAAATATATAATTAGACAATTACTCTCAAGCTGGTCTATGCATCAAAATCACCCGGGAGCTTTTAAAATACATAGATGCCTCAGCCACAATCCAGACCTATTAAATTAAAATGTCCAGGGGGTGAGGCCTAAGCATGTCTATTTTTAAAAAGCCCCATAGCCAATTTTGGTGTACAGCCTGAATGGAAAACCGTTAGATTAGATATTGCCTTACCATTAATAAAATGAAAGATTAAAAAAAAGGGAAAACAATTAAAAACATTATAAAAATAATCAAACTTCAAAATTCTCCCAGTTATAAAAGGATCTAAGGAAGAAGTAATGAATCCTGCCATGCTCTCTTCCTGATTAAGTTCGGAACAATTCTTTTCAATATGTAACTATAGAAAATGAGTTTTACTTCTCTTTTATCACCAAGTTCTATAGACTGACAAGAAAATTTTTAGCAACATAATCTTGATCAATTTTTGAAATGTGAAGAAACTCTCTCAGTAGAAACCAAACAATAACATGTCAACAAGAGCAGTAAAAACTAGAAATTCACTCTTTGACATCACAAATAAATAGGCAGTAAAATCAGAGATTTATGTTTCTGCACTGGTTTCTAAAACACTACCTGAACACAAAGTTAGAGTGACAGTCACTTAGTTATGATCTGTTGAATGTCAGCTATTAAGAGGTTAGGAGGGCTCAAAGAATGATGGAGTATGTCAAAAAAACACAAGAGACAGCATGAAGGAGACTCACCTAGCCAAATCTGGCACAATTTGAACATACAGAAATTGCTTAGAGAAAGGGATTATAATCTACTGAATAATGTTAAGAAGCCATAAGTCTACACTGATACAGTAGAGGAAAGGGAAAGCTCTTCCTTATAGTAGAAAGCCAATGAATAAATGTAGAAGAAATGATGGAATTTAAAAATCAGTATCATCTGTCATCATGATAGTAATTGATTTAGGCATGAATCATCAGTGGATGCTAAAACTAACAAATTAAAGTTTGAGGGGTCAGAGGATATTTACATTGTTTCCCTACAAGTTACTTATTAATTATAAAGTGTAAAGTAGTACCTTTACAGTGGAAAAACTTTGCAGACACTGGCATAATGAAACTGATCAGTTAACATAGCTAGTAATGGGACTAACTAATTACATAAGCCTCTTGATATGTTATAAAAGAAGAACTCATCATCACTTCTGTGGTGTTCCTGCCTGCCAGGGCATAACCTGAATGTAATCATGACAAATCCAAACTAAAAGTTTTACAACAGCAACATAAAATACAGAGAAAAAAAAAATCCAGATTAAGGGGACTAAACAGATGAATTGCAAATGAATGCAATCTTCGATCTTAGATTTTCTTTTCAATAAAGGGCATTACTAGAACAATTAGCAAAATCTCATTAAGGTCTATAGATTAGATAAAGGTGTATCATTGTTAATTTCCTGATATTGATTACTATTCAGTGGTTATTTAAGAAATTTCCTTTTCTTACAAGTCTGTAACTTAAACAGTTGAAAAAAATGCATATACACACAGAGAGAGAAAGCAAACGTAGTAAAATGTTAACATATTGGGAATCTGGATGAAGGGTATCTGGAAGTTCTTTGTACTAATCTTGCTACTTCTGTATAAGTCAGAAGTTATGGCAAAATAAAATGCTTAACAGAAAAAGAGTAAGATCCATAACAAATACCTAAGACTAGGAATTGTAATGATTTTATATATTTATAAGAAAATTTCTGCATGATAGAATAATTTGAATGGACCATGGAATTTCTTAAAAAAAAATTCTCAATACTATTGATTAATCTAAAGAATGATATTGCCAACTTACCTCCAGATAAGAAACTGCAGTACTACATACTTTCTCTTCTTTAATCTCATCCATGGATTTGTAAAGGTCTAACATTGTTTGATACATCACTCCAGGTTCAGCAGCTGATCCTAGCATTGTGTGGGTCTTCCCAGCTCCAGTGGCACCATATGCAAGTACTGAGTTTTTATGAAAAGGGATCAAAGCTTTGTTATGACATATAACATTACTGTATCTACTGTCTAGTGAATACTTCCATCTGGATATCCTGAACAGTAACTTTAAATCCAACAGATCCAAATTAATTTATAGTCTTATTTTTAAATCCTGGCAATTTCAGCACAAGTCTACTTTTACTCCTATATTCTCTATTGATTAATGGTAACTTCATCCACCCAACCGCCCCCCACATGTTCCCTTTCTTCTACAACAATCACAAATTTTAATCAATTATCAGTCTCCCTACCTATTAGTCTCAATCTTCTTTAACAAATCCCTTAGAATTTGTACAGTTGTTTTTAAGAAAACAAAATATGAATATGTTAAACCTTCTTATTAATTGTTCCACAGTCCCACATGAGAAAGTTCAAATTCTTCACCTAGAAATAATACTAGAGACTCTAAGAGAAGATCCCTGCATATCTCTCCAGACTATTTCTTCCTTGCTGTGCTTTGGCATACTAGATTATCTGAAGTTCTCCACATGTGCTGCTCCCTTTTGAGTCCACTGCCTTTGTCCTGGAGAGTGCCTCTACTTAATCCACCTGGAAAACTTCTACCTGCACTAAATACTCAGCACAAAAGTCACTTTCCTGTGCCTTCCCTAACTGTCTTAGGCCGAAGTGGCTACTCTCTCATTTGAGCCCTCAGTGTATGCTTACATCCTTTTACTTCTAGCATGTATCATACTGTATTTCTAACTGTGAGCTCCACCAAAGTGGAGGCTATGTATCCTTCCCACCTAGCAAGTGACTTGGCACAAAGCAGGTACTCAATACCAGTTTGCTGAATTCCAGATAAAAGCCATTTATAAAATTCCTTTTAAAATGTTTGTTTTAGGCAAATTACTTTGTTTTCAAGACTCTATCCAGTACAATAGAACAGTGATGCATTTCTTCAAATGCAAAAAACAAAGGAAAAAACCACTCTGAATTACATATTGCAAATACCCAACATAATATTCAGTTAACGCAATAAGTCTTTGAGAATTATTTTTATAGGTTAAATCTCTCTGCTAAGTTCATTAACAAACTACAAAAATACTTTTCAGTAGAATGGATTAAACTGATGCATGTTTCATTTTGTTCTATTTTATATAAGCTAGTAGTACATCAAGAAGTCTTAAGATAGCTGGATAATATAAAGTAAAACCAAGAAGAAACCAAAGATTCAGTATTACTTTGGTAGAGATTTTTTCATTTGGAGTCAAGAGAAATTTTTTAAATCTCTAGAGACAATATGAAGTTTCATGAATGAGGAAAAGAATATCTGCTTAAAAATGAGAATCAAAGTAGGTCTAATCAATAAACCACATTCCATTCTTGCCTGATCTAGAGGGTAAGTCTTCTGTAATAAAAGTGAATGAGTCAGTGAAAGACAGTAAACATGTAACAGTTTTGGGGTGTCTTAAAGAAAATGCCATAAATTATGTTAACTACAAAAATAAGATATTAATAATGGTGTGCAGTGCCTGGTAAGCATTCAATTAACTGGCATTTTGGAGATTTCTCTTTCTAGGAAATCAACAGAGCCATTTTGAAAGGCAAATTATTATAGGTCTATCGAGAGCACTAAAGATGCTTTTTTGGGCTGAAAATATGCTAAAACAGCATGATACTCATGATACTCAACATGGGCTTTAAAGATTTTTACTTCAAGGTACTACAAAGAAAAAAATGGTGCTATGAAGAAATTGCCAAATGTTCAGAAATGTCCCACTATTCCCCAGGGATAGACAGTTGTATCAGTGAACATTGGGAATATTTATGAATACAAATTGTGAGAAATCTGGTATCAATTACCAGAAGCACATGGTGTTAAAACATAAGAAATTGAAAGGATGACCATCTATAGGAACCAAAGCAAGACCCAGGAAAAGTTTCACAAATGATATATGTTATATATGATGACTAAATTTCAAAGAAAATCTACATTTACAGTGAACTACTAAAGAATTTTTAGCAAACAAGCACCTTAAAATTGATTATGTTTAGAAGAAAGGGTCAAGTAGATGTCTGTTTTAATATAAAACTGAAATCAGATGGAAACATCAAATCCCAACCGAAACAATTACCTGTGCAATTATATCCATTCAAAAAACTACGAAGAATTGGCTTAGTAGTGTGTTCAAAAACTTCCAACTGAGTTGAAGTTTCATCAAAAACAGCATCGAATACAAATTTAAGGTCCTTATTTTGTCTCTTTGTAATATCTCGATTTATAGTTCTCTTTCCATGGAAAAAACTGATTTCTTCTTGCTTGGGATCAAAAACTAGAATATGCTTATCTACAACATGGACCACTTTATGGAATCCAGATGCCTTTTCCTTTGTGTTCTCAGGACGCACACGAACAACTACTTTCATGTGATGACACAGGTCTTCCTCAGTGACAGACATTGTTGATTATCTTGGTTCCTTTGTTTATGTGAATGGTTGAATATTTCTCTGAAATTAAAAAGTATTAACAGTAATTCTACTTGTATGCAAAATGACTAGCATATAGTACTTATTAAATAAAGAAAGGTGTTAATTTTGTTCCACTCATCTAGTAAATGTTACTGGAAATCCTTGGTTCAAAACCCTCCAGTGGTTATCTTATTCAGAATTGAAGTTCTGTTAATGGCCTACATTTTTCACCTCATGTCCTATTGCTTTCCTCTTTGCTCATTCTATTCCAGCTAACACACCAAGTGCCCCAATCTTGATCTTTCTGCTAGCCATTCTCTCTATCATAAAGTGCTTTCCTCAATAACTACATGACTAACTCCTTCACTTCTTTCAAGTCCTGGTCCAAATGTTGCCCCTTCTGCCCATCCTTATTAAAATTGCCAACCAAATTCCTAATCACCCTTATACTGTTCTACTTTTTCCCCAAAGCACTTACCACCTCCTAATAGAATGGGTATTTTTTACTTATTTAGCATGTTTGTTGTCTACTTTCTCTCTTCTAGCTAAACTATAAGCCCTTTAAGGGCATTTTTTTAAATCTGTTTTGCTTATCAATGCTTTCCAAGCCTAAAACAGTGCCTGGCACATGGTAGATACTATAAATACTTGATGACTAAATAAATTAGTGAATACCAAAAGGCTTTCTTTTTTTTCTTGGTCTTAACTTTTTGATCCTAGATTATTTTCTGGATAGTTGAGATTCCTAAATTGTTTTTCTTTATTAGTTTATCCTTACTTTTCTTGTTTTTATGTGAGGTAGTCATATAGTCAGACAATACTTTTTGAACCTGCTGTCACTGATGTACCTTAAACTTACATCATTATAGAGCAGAGACTAGGATCTCTATTCAGAGATTAGGATCTCTGAATACACAGTTGGGGGAATATACTATCTCTGTCACCTTCATACCTGGGCTAGCTAACTGACACATCCCTGGAACTATTTTTACCCCTATGGGTCTCTGAGATACAGGCAGAGATAAGCCTGGTTGTGTCAATTTCCACTGCCAAGAGATTTGCCGCCAAGATCACTTTTATTAAAAATAGCTCATAAGCCAAAGCTCTCCCTTCATTACCTTAATATGATTCTGAGAGATCCTTTCTTGTCCATTCCTGTGATCCAAACTAAAATAGTATCAGAGCCCTTGGGAAAAATCAAAGCTAGCTTTTTGGGTAGCCTATACCTGTGACTTTATATGGTTTAGCTACAAAGTTTGAGTTGAAGTGGAAGCCCAGGTTCTGACTAATATTTCAGAGATTTATCAAGTTACTGTATGTGTGTGTCATTTAATTTTTTGTATTGTGACATAATCTGATTACTTTCACTGCTGACATACTTTAGAAAATAGAAACTAGTGGGGCCATTGAAGTACTGTAGACAAGAGATGATGCTGTCAGCTCAGAACAGGGTGGTGGTCAGATTTTGGATGTACGTTAAAGGTAAAGAAAAAAGAATTTCCTGATAGATAGATGTGGGGAATGAGAGAAATGATTCAAGAATAACTCCCAAGTTCTTGGCCTGAGTGTTGGAAGAATAGAGTAGCCATCAACCGAGATGGAAATATCTGAGGGTAGAGCAGCTTTTGGGGGGAAGATCAGGAGTTCATTCTGGATATCTTGAATTTGAGATTTTTTTTTTTTTTTTTTTTTTTTTTTTTTGCGGTACGCGGGCCTCTCACTGTTGTGGCCTCTCCCGTTGCGGAGCATAGGCTCCTGCCGATGCAGGAGACGCGGGTTCGTGCCCCGGTCCGGGAAGATCTCACATGCCGCGGAGCGGCTGGGCCCGTGAGCCATGGCTGCTGAGCCTGCGCATCCGGAGCCTGTGCTCTGCAACGGGAGAGGCCACAGCAGTGAGAGGCCCGTGTACCGCAAAAAAAAAAAACAACAAAAAACAAAAACATTTAGGGGGAACTTTTAAAGCAAGGAGGAGAGGATGATCAATTGTGCTAAATACTGCTAATAGGTTAAGTACTTACTAATAAGTAATCAGGGGATTTGGCAACATGGAGACAAACAAAAGCAATTTTGGGGGAATGGAATGGTAGGACAAAGGTCTGAAGAGAAGAAGACTCAGATAGCAAATATAGGAAATACTACCGCAAAAGTAAGCAAAGAAATGGTGTGGGTGGATTGTTTGTTTCCTAAAGTGGAAGAAATAACAACAATGATAAAGCTAAAATATGTCATAAAATCATATACTTTTGGAAAGAATTCAAATAAGGCCAAAGCAATCTAAAAGCAAAAGACACTGGACACAGCACCCCCTTTTTAGGACTCTGTTCTTCCCCAGAATTGGAACACTGAAGAGGAAAGGATGGTCATTTGGATTCTAACAGTGAGGTCCCACGTGAATTGCTACTCCACTCTTTCTTCACCCTTGAGCTTCTGTCTAGCCAACCCCCACAGAGTACCTATACCCCACTTCTGTGACCTTGGACAAGTTACTTAGCCTCACTGAGTCTCAGGTTTCTCATTTGTATAAAAGGAATAATACCTAATAGCTGTTGTGAAGGCTGAAAGAGATAACAAGTATTAAGTGTATGAAGGCATTCAATAAATGCCAATTCTCTTCCTTATCTGCCCCTCTTCCTGCCTCTTCTTCCCAAAGATACTGGTCCATCTTTTTAGTTAGTGTTTCCCAATGAGCTTATCACTGGCACTTTGGGTAGGACAATTCTTCCTTATTCGGAACTGTCCCAGGTATTAGAGGATGTTTAGCATTTCTGATTCCTGTCTATTAAAGGCTAATAGAGTGTCACATTCTTTGTATTACCAAAAACTAACCTCTATACACATTTCTAAAAGCTTTTAGAAATGTTCAACAAATGCCTTGATTTTAACGGATACACTTTTTTTTTTCAATGATAGATAAAATACACACAAATGAAATGGTTAAAAAAACATATATAAAACATCAGGTGATTATTTCAAAACAGATCTTAGGGGACTTCCCTGGTGATCCAGTGGTAGAATCCGCCTTCCAATGCAGGGGATGAAGGTTTGATCCCTGGCCGGGGAACTAAGATCCCACATGTCATGGGGCAACTAAGCCTGTGTGCCACAACTACTGAGCCCATGCACCACAACTGGAGGGCCTGTGCCGCAACTACAGAGGCGACGCACTCTGGAGCCCGTGCCACAACTAGAGAGAAGTCCACGTGCTGCAACAAAGAGCCTGCGCACCACAATGAAGGTCCCTCGTGCCGCAACTAACACCCGACTCAGCCAAATAAATAAATTAATTAATTAAAAGAAAACAAAAAACAAAACAAAAAACAGATCTTAGCTTGGAAGGTATCTCTTGTTAATTAATTAATCAATCATTAATTCATAAAGTTAACTGTTAAAATCCCAGTTCTACTACTTTACTGGCTGTGACAGTGGGCAAGTTACTTAACCCCCTTGTGGTTTAGTTTCCTCATCTGTAAAGTGGGATTAATAATAATACCTACCTCATAGAGTTCTTGTGAGGATTAGCACTTAGAACAATGCCTGGCACAGAGTATGCATTACAAGTGTTTGCTATTACTGCTATTATTGTTATTACTACATATAGCTTAGTGAGGAAACATTGATAAAATGACACAAATATGCCAAGGTGTAACTGTGACAAGTGCTATCAGGTAAAGGTTAAATTTGCTACCTAAGACTATAATAGGAGATTGATATTCTTAGAAAGCTTCCTAGAGGAATGACTGGAACTGAGAGCTGAAGGATGGATAGTTATTAACCAGGTTAAAAAAAATTTCAGGAAAGAAAACTAGTTATTCATTCAATAAATATTGAGTGCCTTCTATGTGCTAAGCATTTTTCTGGGTCTTGGGATAGATAGGGTCAGAAGTGTATGTGTGGGCTTGTATTTTAGATGGGGTAGTTGTGAAAAGCTTGTCTAGTGGGGTAACTTTTTACAGAGACTGAAGTGAGGGACTGAGCAAGTAAGCGGCTCTCTGGGGTAAGAGTATTGCAGGCAGCCAAGTCCAAAAGCCTGTGGTAGGAAACAGCTTGTGCAGAGGACATAACTGGCTGCATGATGAATTTGCTTAAATCTCATTTTGTTTAACAGTTTAGTTTTAGGTGATTGTAATTCTATCTAGAGCATCTAAAGAGATGCTCAGTTTAGCTCTGTTCAGTCCTGACTGCAGCTGGAGAGAAAAGGGAAAGGAGAGGGCTGTATTAAAAAGATTAAACTGGATAAAGGTGGGGCTGGATCTAGAAGATTTGAATGCCAGACTATAGAGCTCAGATTTGATTTTAAGTTAAGTGGGAATTACTGAATGTAAAAATTTGCTCAATTATGTTCAAATATACTGACATCTTCAGGGATTAACAAGGTTGTTCCTACATTAAAACATGATGACTGCTTTCTTTTCTAACATGGTCAGGTAAAAGAGATGGACATCCAGCTGATTCTGAATAAGGCACACAGAAAGGATATCCTTAACCATTTTTACTAAGAAGTGGCAAAAGAAAAGCCTAAATATTGTTACCTGTGCAATACTGTGTTGATTCAAAAATTCTTTTCAGATGATCATTCAGAAGACAGTATCACAGACTATGATCAATTTTGTCATATCTACTCTTAAGTGGTATTTGTTGATAGAATCAAAAAAGCCAGCTGTTAGGATTTCATTGGTGGGACTAAAACATTAAGGATAAACACTTCTAATGCCATTTTCATTATAACAGAAAGGTATTTGTCTAGTCTAGAGAGAGTACAGTATGAAAGAGAGTAATGAAGGGCTTTAGTGGTAATCCATAAAATGACAGGGTTAGACTATATGATATCTAAAGTCCTTTTCTAGCTCTAAATTTTATGATTATTGCATATGATTAGAAAAGTGTACTAGAAAGTGACAAAACATAACAGCTAATAGGACTGTACGCTTCTACCTTTATATCCCTCCTTATCTCTTGTAGTGTGCCTGGTATATAGTAAGTTCTCAAACATTTGATTAATGAATAAATTAATTAATAAGTTATAAAAAGTAGACATGGAATTCAAGAAAGCAATATATCCATTTAGAGTAGAGGTAAACATGTATACTTCTCTAAGAGAACCAACATTATCACAGTAGAGTACAGTGGTTGGCAATAACAAGAAATTCCAATGAGGACCCCGAGGCATCAAAAATAGTTAAATAATGTGCCCAATTTCTTTACAAAATTAGGAAAGCGAGATCATGTTTTATGTTAATCATTGAAGATGGTTAAACCACTATCACTTAACAAGGTTAACGTTCAATTTTCTGGGAGATTGACACATAGAAAAGCTCATTCTTCTGTTAAGTTTAATGAAGAGGTGTTAAAACTAATTCTCTTCAATAGTTGCAAGTGAATATGAACCAAGTGGAACAGGCAAGTCCTAATCTTATATCTAGCTACTGTTCTCCCTAGATAAAGTTTAGGCCAATTAAGTCAAGGATTATATGAAAGTATAATAAATTTTACTTAATTCACTGATTGTATGTACTGATACCTTCTTCAAAAGCAATCAGATCATGTTATGGACCTCATCTTGTTCTCCTGCTCCAATGACTTCCCAGCATAAGAATAAAATGTAAACTTACCATGTTCTGTGGGTTCTACATCTGTGGGTTCTGTGGGTTCTACCTCTCCACCCCTGTCTCCAAATGTTATCCCACCTCTCAATTACTGTTTCAATTACACTGTCCTTAGTGTTCCTCCAACACCTCAGTCTCGTTCTGGCCTCATGGGCTCTGCACCTTCTCTTCTCTTTGCCTGGAAGGCTCTGCCTTCAGATATTCGCAAATCTTAATATCTCAGTTCATCATTCAGGTCTCTGTTCATATGTCACTTCACAGAGGCTCTCCCTATAGATTCCATTCAAAACTGTATCACTGTGCCCTTGCCTCTCTAATCCCTTGCCTGCTTTATTTTTCTTCCTAGCATCTAGACTACTTGGAAAATATATATTATTTGGTTACATAGTTATTGCTTATTTACCTTCTAAAATGTAAGCACTATGAGAGTATGGACTTCATCTGCACTCCAGAACCTAGAAGAGGGCTTGTCAAATATTTAGGATTTATTACATACTTGTTGAATAACTGAATGAAATAATGCAAAGTTTCAAGATATGTGTGCAAAAAACAAGTGCAGAATAGTGGACCTGGCATTCAAACATTTGTATTTTCAAAAGATATATACATATTTGTACATGCATGGGCTCTCTCAGGAAGAGAACAGAGGACATTGATAATACCAGTTGCTTGATGATGGGAAAATATGCGGGTCTGGGTGACAGGCAGTCTTACTTTTTACTTTATATCCTTTTGTATTATTTGGATTTTAAACAAGTCTAGGTATTTTTATTTCAAAAACAAAGCAAAACAAAACAAGATTAAAATTTACCTTAAACACAAACTTTCATTTAGTAACAATTATGGAATACTTTCTCCTGAGCTCTTATTCTACAAATACAAATGTGCTAAGCAATTTACATACTTCTCATTTAATCCCTGTAACAATCCTATGATATAGGTATTATTATCATACCTATTTTATATAGAGAGAAACTGTAGTATAGATAAAGTTAACTGGCTGAAGTCACACTATTGGAAGCACAAGACGTAGAATTTGAACTCAGACTGACTGAATCTAAAGCTCAAGTATTTAATCATCACTCTCCATGATGTAAATATATAACCCCCAGAAATTTTCTGATAGAAGTTAAACTATTTGCCTACTTTTGATAGAAACCTCAGGGCCTAGTACTGGGGCTCCTGAATGAATGCTGAAATAAAACTGAAAATTCATGATTTCTCTGTGCTTGCTGGATAACACACACAGTTACCTATTCTCAGAAAATATGCTATTGAGAACTCTTGGATTAGGTAGATATGGTGATAACTAGTAAAAATGAACAACGATGATCATTTGGGCACACTCAATGTGCCAGGCATTATGGTAAACATTTGACATTCATCATCTCATTCAATCCTTAAAAAGATAAAGTAGACTCTATTATTGTCTCCATTTTACAAAAACAGAGACTTAGCTTTAGGCTAAGGAATTTTCCCAAGATGACAAGAGAGAGTAAGTGAGAAGCCAGAATGTCAATCCAGGTCCAAAACCAAAGTCCATGTTCTTAACAACTCTGGTCTATTGGAATCAAAACAGAAGGCTTTCAAACAATGGAACAGAAAGGTCATATAAATTTTCTTGAATGTGTGGAGTAACACAGTTATAAATGATTTCTTAAATACAAATTCAAATCTGAATTAGATTCAGATTCAATAAACATTTGTTAGGAACAGGAACTATCCTCCACTCTATCATGTATAGTCTCTATGCAACTTAAACCTCTTATTGGAAATAACCTGAGTGTTAGAGCCACTGCTTCTATTCACTTGTAAGCATCAAGGAAGAACGAAAATTTCAAGTGGAGGGATGGGCAGCACTGACATCTGAGCTATTTTTTCCTCCTAGTTTTCTGAGTTCACAGCATAAATGTCATTTTATTGTGTACCTTAATTGATTCAAGGTATATTTATAGTGGGACAAGATACATTTTTAAAATGAAAATTTTGTGTACTTGTAAATACTTATTTAGTAACAGAAGAGGAGACAATTACTACCGTTAAAGGCAGATAATCTTTGTGTACCGAAATACACAATTCTTACAAAATAGTAGAAACTTAATAACAAGCAGTATCTAGCCTTTGGATCTAACATTCTCCTGCAACAAGGTTCATAAATACCTCCCAAAATCCAAGGCGGGGGGCGCTGACCGTGATAGAATAACACTATCAACTAAAACCTGTAGAATGCCTAACACATTCTACCCGATAACAGTTAGTAACCTCAACTATACGTTATACAGCACAGTTATTCAATTCTGGTCAAATAATCTCATAAACAGCAGTCAGCCTTGACTTCTCTGAAACTGAGTGCCTAATGAGCACTCCTCAAGGCGAATCTCGCAGAAACTACGAACAGACGGTAGAACTGATGCTCAGTGCTTTAAGTCCCTTTCATTTGCAGAACACTTTGTCAACCAGTATCTCTTCCATAGCTCACCTGATTCCCAGCAATCCCGTTAAGTCAGTGCTGGCAGGTCTTATTTTGATGCTACATTTGGGGTCTGGGAAGGTTCCCAAGTGACCTTTGCCAGGCTAACGCAGAACCTCGCTGGACAAAAAGGATACAAGCTGGTGAACCAAGGCTCCTCTTGATAGTTAAGCCCAGGGTTACATTTACATCTGTGTCTGAAACAAAACACTCTGAATTTGGAGTCCGGAAGGAACTTTACACTGTAAGGTGCCGGACAGTTAAAAGCGTTCTGCCAAAGTCTGGGAAAGGGGCCAAGATGCCCTTTAAAACTTCCGACTTCCTGAGAATTTCAGGCAGGAGATCCCTGACCTTCCTGCTGAGCAGTCGAGGTCTCCGAATCAGGCAGAACCACATTCTAGTGGGTTCTCGAGTTCCTTCTTACTTTCACTTTCTCCACTGGGACCCTAAACAGGCGCACCCCCGTCCCCACCCGCACCGCCCTACCTAACGCTTCCGTATTTGTCAACAAACCCACTTGGTCCTCTATCTCTGAGGCGGCGGGACCCCTCTGCTTCCTGCGAGACGGGTCATCCGAAAAAACGTCCCCGAGACGAGAGTTTTCTTCTCTTGCCTTTAACTCACCTCAGGCCCAGGAGAGGTTACGGAGACGCTTCACTTCAATGTCCGCCTCTCGGCGATTCAAACTCAGCCAAGAGATTCAAACCCAAGCCAGCTTTCTCAGCGCCTCGTTTCATTGGCTGCCGTCATCGTGACGTCATCACGCCGGACGCGGCCGTGGCGCGCTGCAGTTTGGCGCCCGGCGTCTCAGCGGCCCCCTTACCGTGGAAGCTACCTTGCTCCGTGTCACCGTGGCAACTCGCACGGCAGTTTCCGGAGGCGTTGGCCGAGGTGGGCGGGGCTAGGCCGGAGCTGCCACCTGGGATCTTCAGGCAGCCTTCAGACCGTGGGCGCGGGCTCCGGTCCCAGGGTTCTGGGTGTGAGTGAGACGGGTGCGGGCAGGGGTTGGCGGTGCTCTCGGCTAGGGGGAGAGGCGGAGCCTGTTGGGTGTGGATTAATGGGTTCTGGGTATTTGTTTTCTCCTTTTCTCTATTGAGTAGTGAGGCCTCCAAGACACAGGTCCCATAATCTGGAAGGTATAGGGACCTGTTCGTTCCAACCACTTTCAGTTGGACCCAACTGGGGTCAATTCGCCTCAGTTAATTGAAAGTTCAGGACTTTGGTTTGAGGCCCCAGGCTTCATTTCTCAGGAACCCCAGGCCTACTCCCTTAGTGCTGACTCTGAAACTATTTGTTGTATGGCTGTTTTTTACATTTCTTTCTAATGATGGCATTATAAAATAAATTCATTTAAATTTATTGGCTTAGTTCATTATTGGATGCAATGGGCTTTTAAGCCTGGGTTGTAGGTAGTATTTTAGAATGTACACTTTAAAAAGAAAAAAATACCTGGAAAAAATGGGAAATGTTTTCGCTAAGAGAATTCATCTTTTATTTATCAGGATATTTTTAATAGTCTGATCTGAATTTTATTGTTGTTCTTTATGTTACTATTGTTGTATCCATTCATTCAGTAGTTATTGATTGTAGATTTTAAGGACATAATAGCACACAATTGAGTCAAAATCCCTGCGCTCTCAGAGCTTATGCTCTAGTGATTCAGCATCACCATATATACAGGATAGCACACCACCAAATGCAGAGTATTATAAGTGAAACAATGTAGGGGAAACGCTCATATTATAGACATTTATTTCCTATTGAAAATCAGAAACACTATTGTATATGATACATATTATAAGATTCTTTCTGAACACTGGATAGAGCATCAATAAAGCTACTAATTGCTGGCTGTATTACATATATCTTAGCTAATGAGATAGTGATTTGTATGGTGCTGGGTTTGGTAATAAAATTGAGAAGGCTTTTAATTTTATTTCAAATATGCACTCACTCTATAGTACTTTACCTTTGATGTCCTGGACATTTATTAATTTTATATATGTTATCTGGTGACTTAATTTTTGAAACAGTCCATGAGATGTAGATACTATTCATTTTACTGAAGAGAAAACTGAAGTTTTCAGAAAATCTCTAAAGGAAAATATTTCTGTTGAAGGGTACAACCCAGCGAATTGGGAATGGAGTCATTTGTTTCTGAAATACATTCTAGATTAAGTGATATTAAGATGCTATCTAATGTAGTCTGAAAATAGGCATATATTACCAATTTCTTGTAAAGGTGTACTGATCATTGGTGAATAAGTAGAAGTGTTTAAATTTCGTCATTTTTGATACCCACATTGCATAAGGCTGACCAGTCTCACAGGTGTTTCCACATCTAATCTAAATGCTTATTTTACATTTAACTTTAAATTCTGCCTTACGCTTGCCATTTAACAGTGTTCAGATTTTGAAGTCCATATTTTTAAGGAATTGTAGATTTACTATGCCAGCTGGCTTCTCTTTAGTTTGGCAAGACATTAAGGCGTACAACAGAAAGGACAAGAAACTGGCGTATTTTGTAACGAAATGAAGGGAAAAGAACCAAAACTTTCCAAATACGTAGTGCTAAGGAGACAGAAATTCCCACCTTTTGTTATAAATTAGAGTGTACTAACTGCCATGTTATTTAAAACATAGAAATTTAACATAGATTCAGAGTAAACTGAAAAGAGTGGAGAGAAGGATAAAATGGAAAGTGAGATTTGAAGTTTCATTAGACATTAAAAAAAAAAAGTAAAAGTGAATTTCAACCTGGCAATGCTAGGGACTTATATCCCGCACCTCCCCCAGGAACACCATTTGGAACCCCGAGCTCCTGGGGCCCTTTGGCAGCTGGGGCCTGGAAGCAGCGGAACCAAAGGCAGACGGTCCTCTGTTGCTGGGGCGGACGTGGGCCCAATCTGTCCGTTCTCGCAAGTTTCCCCCAGGGCTGGGACTTGTGCGGGCGGCAAATTCAGGTTCTCTGTCACCGTAGTGGTCGTCGCAGGCCCGAATTAGAGGCCAACTGAGAAATCTTCGTGCCTCAGGTGAGGAGAAGGTGGCCGAGTCCCGGGAGCTCTTTTGGATCCCCCTCTCACCTTTGGGGGAACTTCCAGGGGTTGCCGGATTCACCCAGCACAGAGGAAACTCGCGCCTCTGCTCTCTCGCTTCCTCTCCTCAACACTCATTCGTCCTGAGTTCAGAAGTTTCTAAACAGTTTCCCTTGTCAGAGTGTAATTCTTACGCAAAAGAATGGATTCTAACTTTTTCTTTAGGACCTCTTTCACTTTCTCTGTGTTCGGGTGCCAGCCTCCAGGTCGAATTTTTGGCCTTAGGAATTAAGTTTCCGAAGGGTTTTCTCTGCAGGGGGAGCTGACTGCAATGACGGTAATTGGTAGCTCCGTTGAGCAAGTAATTTTCAAAGGTATCGCTCACCTTTGTGTTCCCACATTTAAAAGAGTAACCTGGCTAATTCCGTGGTCTCAGTTTAAATTGAATTTTGCTGGCAGAGAAAAGTTAAATGGCTTGCCTAGGAAACCACAGAGTTGGCTGTAGAGTTTAGGTTTCCTGATATCTTGCTTCTTTTCTGTGAACAGAGGGAAGTTAAACTATCTTAAATCGTCTAGGGGGGGCTAGTTCTTAGCGGACTGTGGAAGTGCTTGGGGTTATCTGGTGGGATATGGGGCTGCAGAAGAGAGGGAAGGGACTCCCTTTAGAACTTGCCTACTTCCATTTTTAGGGAGGTATTCAAAGACACAACCAAAAAGGAAGATTAATTATTGAGGCCTTTTCTCCGTGTTTACCCACATTAGTAGCCAATTAGTGTATACCAAAATCTAGAGGCTTTGTACCTTGAATATATTTGAGTAAATACAAAGAAATTGAATGCAGAAGAAAATTAAACGCTGTTGAAAGTAGCATTTTTTTCTACCCTATTTGCTTTTTCCTGTGTGGTTCTGATTCTGATATTGGAATTGATGGGCTTTTTGTTTGCTTGTTTTTTTAAAAAAAATCAAAGTCTGAACATTGCAGTATAGATTGTTTACATATATTGGATAGGCAAAAGAATCGAATAAGTTATTGGTTGTATTGTTTAAATACTCCGTATTCCACTATTTAGGGCTGTACATCGTTCCTGTGTCCTCTGTTGGGTGCCCCACAGTATACTGTATTTCCAAGTGGAGTAGGACCAAGCAATAACATATTGGCTCCTTAAAAAAATGAATCTAATTCATGGAATACTACAAATACCTAGTCACAGTGTAATCAAAGTACCATTCAGTTACATGAGTGTATTAAATAGAGCCAGTGGGCTGTGTTTATAGCATATAGGTTAAGAGAAAAAGTTCTGGGGATAGAATGCTGATGTTACAGTTCTAGCTTTATGGCTCTCTAGCTATGTGACTTTTCAGCAAATTACTTTTCTGTCTTCCTCTTGTGCAACATGGAAATAATAATAGTACCTACCTTTAAGAGTTGGGGTAAGGACTGAATGAGTTAGTACATGTAGTGTGCTTAGAATAGTAAGTGCTACTTAGTAAGGGCTCAATAAATGTTAGCTTTTATTTTGAAATATGTTAGAAATGGTAAGTTAGAGCTAGATTTTATTTTGAAATATGTTAGAAATGCTAAGTTAGAGCATAGTTTGGCATACTTCTGTAAACTTTCTGGAAAACATAAGGCATAATTCATAATTTGGCTAATTTGTTACTGCTGAACATCCAAAATCTCACTTAAAACACTCATTAAAAAATTTTTTTTGCCATATTGTTTCTGTGTCACATTTACAACATAATTCTGTGAATTATGTCTTTGATATCCTCAAGGTTATATCTTACTGATATTATATTGATACAATATCAAATATGTATTTTTATTTATTTTCTAGTCATTACATGTGATTGACTTTTCAACATTATTCTTCATTTTCTAATGCAAAAGGAAGGGAAGGCATATTTAATCAAGATTTATGTTTCTTAAATATTTTGAGAATGTGGTTTTTGGTAGGGTCAGTGAGACAAGTAAAATTTTCTAAAGCAAGGTTAATTCTATAGAATCTGGAATTTATCCATCCATTCTTTTATATTTTTATTTTTTTCCAGAAAACACGTACTAAGCGCCTAGTGTGCATCTGATTTTGTGGATATAAAGGTGTGGTTCTTACTTTTAAATAACTCATAATACATGAGGAAGGAAAAGAGTAGTGTTAAATTGTTATTTACTTTAATATTTAATTAAACTTTAATAATATCAAAAATGTTGCTTGCATCCAAATGGGTAAAGAACATTCAAAAGGTGTTCTGTTAATATATTTCATAAATTACTTTTTTCCTCTCCATTTTAAAGAATTACAGATTACAGAATAAAATGGAGCAAGTAAGAGAAAGTGAAGGAATGTATCAGTTATTTACTTGCTTTTTTGGGGGCATGGGGCAGGGAGCAGATAATTAAAATGATATGAAGTGCCAAAGTGTGTTCAGTGGAGTGTTTATAAAGTTATAGTTTAAAATGATATGTATTTCACTGATATAAGCTATGGTGAGATGATTTCGTCAGAGCATATCCATGACAAATCTGTAAGATTTTCATAGACTGATAACCTTTTCTTTTTGGTTCTACATGCATAGTCTTTTTTCAGGGACAATTTTTCAAACAAAGTTAAATTGAAAATGAAGATTTAGCATTATGAGAAAAACAATTAGAAGAGCTTGAAATAAAAGACCATGTGAACCTAAAATAGAATAATGTTTTTAATCCCTTTTAGAAAAATGATGACTGATTAATCAATATTCACATCTCTGATGGTTAAAACATTAATGGTCTCAGAGCTTATCAGGCCACATAAAAAATTGTATTTTCAAATAGTTTCTGGGGTTCTCTTGGGTTCCTTACTTTGCATAAGGAGGGTAGTTACCTTCACTTTTCTGAGATTATGAGTTTTACGTATTTTTCCTGTGTTAAATATTTCATACTAATCTGCTTTCCCCCAAGTATTATAACATTCTTTTGAAAAAAGCCAACAATCATGATATTTTAAATTTTTTTCTAGATTTGTTGATCTACAGAATGCTTCAATACCCATATTTTTGTAGAATCTATAAAAAATTTCTTTCGTGCTGGTTGGAATCTGGCATATTTAATTTGGGTGTCTGGCCAAAAAAAATACATGCTACAGCAGAAAGATGTAATGAATATGAAGCCCAGGAGCAAACAGATCAAACTGGAGCTCAGGAGTTACAAGACAGAGATTCTGAAGTGATGACTAAATTACATATTCCAGTGATGGTGGATGAAGTTGTTCGTTGTTTGGCACCACAAAAAAGGCAGGTAAGTTGGTTAGTTTTATATTTTCTAACACTTTTTAACTGAGATATAATTCACTTAATATTCACAATTTTAAGGTGTACAATTCAGTGTTTTTTAGTATATTCACGAGCTTATGCAATTGTCACCACTGTCTAATGCAAGAACATTTTTATTATCTCAGTAGGAAACCCCATACCCATTAGCATTCACTCCCCATTGACCCCCTTCTTGCCCCTGAAAACCACTAATCTATTTTTTGTCTATGTGGATTTGTCTAATCTGGACATTTCATATCAATTAATTCATACAATATGTGGTCTTTTCCGCCTGCCTTCTTTTACTTAGCATGTTTTCAGTATTTATCCACATTTTAGCGTTTGTCGGTACTTCATTTCTTTTTATTCCTGAATCATTCCATTGTATGGATACGACTTTTTTTTTTATTCATTCATCAATTGATGAGATTTATGTTTCCACATTTGGACTACTCTGAGTAATGCTGCTATGAACATTCATGTACAAGTTTTTGTGGGGGCATGTATTCAGTTCTCTTGGGCATGTATCTAGGAGTGGAATTACTGGGTCATATGGTATCTTTTTGCCTAACTTTTTGAGAATCTGCTAAGCTGTTTTCCAGAGTTGATTAGTTTTGTCAAAAACAGTTTTAAAAGGAAAATAACATTATTCCAGCTATGTGGTTAGGGTATGAACACTGAATTCTAATATAGCTTCTTGAGAATTTTCGTATCTTTTTAGGAATGACTGGAGACAAAGATAAAAATCGGAATTCCTGTCCCCTGTTTTCTTAGGCTTAGTTTTCAGCAACCTTTCTGTCTTACTGAGAGTTCTCCAGAGATATAGGACCAACAGGATATGTGTGTGTGTGTGTGTGTGTGTGTGTTTGTGTGTGTGTGTGGTGGGGGTGTATGGTGTATGTGTGTATAAAGAGAGAGAGAAAGAGAGATTGTTTGATTGATTTTAAGGAATTAACTCACGTGATTATAGAGGGTTGGTAAATTCAAAATCTGCACAGTAGACTGGTAGGCCAGAGACCCAGGTAAGATTTCCAGGTTGAGTCCAAAGGCAGTTGGCTGGCAGAATTCCTCCTTGTTCCAGGGAGGTCAGTGTTTGTTCTATTAAGGCTTTCTAGTGATTAGATGAGACCCACCCATTATATGGAGGGTAATCTGCTTTACTCAGTCCAGCAATTTAAATGTTAATTCTTATCTAAAAAATACCTTCACAGAAACATCCAGAGTAATGTATGACCAAATATCTGGGCACTATGGCTCAGCCAAGTTGACATATAAAATTATCCATCATGCTTGCCTTATTTATAGTGTTGCTAACAGGATTGTATAAGGTCTTAGGTATGAAAATCTTTAAAATCTATAAAAAGATCACAAAAATGTTAGGTGTTACAATATCCAAAAAGAAAAAACTAGTCTTTCTGAAAATTAATCACATTTACAAAAGGAAAAGAAATCTTTATCATAGTAAATTTTCATTAAATGTCTGTTTATAACTTCATGCTGATAGTAATTAGCATACTGACTTCCAAACTATGATCTCTTATTCTAGAAGCTACTATTATTACCTAAATCAGTTATATTCATTTTAAAAGCCATTTTTTGTTTCTTTTCCCAACATATAGTGGCTTAGTAGTTAAGAGCAAAGATTCTATAACAAGACTATAGATTTGAACCCATTGTCTAGCACGCATGTGTGTGTGAACACATACACACAGCTCTTAAAAAGCCATCAGTGATAGGACTTAGGTTGCTTTATCATAAAAAATATTCTGTTTACCTTGTCCTCAGGCAGGCAGTATATATATAATGAAATAAACCCAGTATTCTTTTTTTTTTTTTTTTTGCGGTATGCGAGCCTCTCACTGTTGTGGCCTCTCCCGTTGCGGAGCACAGGCTCTGGATGCGCAGGCTCAGCGGCCATGGCTCATGGGCCCAGCTGCTCCGCAGCATGTGGGATCTTCCTGGACCGGGACACGAACCCATGTCCCCTGCATCAGCAGGCGGACTCTCAACCACTGCGCCACCAGGGAAGCCCAAATCCAGTATTCTTAAATGAGATGATGTGTTTAAAGTATCTGACTAAATGCTGTCACATAGTAGGGACTCCAAAATATACATGAAAATGTAAGTTAAAAAATTAAATTGGATAAAACTTCCTGTTAAGTATGACTTCATCAAAATGAAATTCTCTTCACTTCCTTTAAAGATTCATAAGGCAAGGATAGTAATTAAAACTCATACCAAAATGTGAGTTTTAAAATGTATGTGTAAATATATATATTTGAGATATATATGAGAGGGGAGGGGCAGTTAGTAAAAATGTGGAACTGGATTTGATGGCTTGAATTTGATCTCTGGAACCAAAAACCAAATTCATTGTATAAATTTGCTGAACCCTAGTAACAAAAACCAAATGTTTATTTTGCAATAACCCATGAAGTAGAAAAACAACCAAACAGAAACAAACCTGGCTAAGTCTCCTTCTAATTCAGTACTGGATTTCACTTTTTTCAAAAACCAAGTAGAATAAAATTAGGCAATTCTACAACTTGACCTACCCTGCTGTTTCATTCTGTTCAAGTTCGTGACAATTGTAATGTTGGTTTATTTTGACATTTCCATTGTTCTGATTTCAGTTGGGTTTTCTAGTAACTTTTTATAGAAAGTTTAATTTTATGAATGTTATTTATGAGAAATTTAATGTGAGGTACACTTAGAGACAATGTTATTTCTTACCATTTCTGCTGTCTGGCAGACAGCTTTATTCACTATTCCCTTAATCTTCAAGTAATAAAGAACTACTGACAGTCCTTGGACAGGAAAGTTCTTCATTTCTTCCAGCACCCATTATTTGCTGCTTTTCTTCCTGAGCCTTTTCTCCAAAATCATTTTCCTTTGCAAACTATGAGTCGTACATTCACCTGTATCAATCACCTACTTAATTATTGTTTTTCACATCACCTTCAATGATAAATTTGCAAGTGAAACTTTGATCATAACAGGAACTTTAAATGTAGTTTTGAGTGAGGCCTCATTCATTTAATAATTATTTCCTTTTCTTTAATATTTAAAAGATGCTTACTTAAAGAAAATAATTGATTTTGGTAATTTCTTCTGCATCATAGCCAATTCACTACATATTAACTTAGTTTTGCAAATACATGCAAAATATTTATGAGTTTGAATTAAAAGAAAAAAATTCCTCTTCCTCTTCCTTGGGAGGTACAGAAGGGGTTAAATAAATTATAATTCTTCTCCTTGCCTTGTTTTCATTATTTCATAGTCTGGGTGAATAATTTTTGTAAGAAAGTATTACTTATTCTACAGACATTTTTTTTGCTCCTGAGGATGTTTTAGTGTAGGCTACTTTGGTCAATTCCTTATTTCTGAAAGCTGGAGAAAAATGCATGATCCTGTCCAGTTGAAAATGTTAGCAGGTTGAAGGATATAGGAGTCTTGGTATTCTTTGCCCAGTAGTATTGCTAATGTAGCTTGGTGCCTTAGAGTTTCTATAGGAGTGATAAGTTATGAGGGACATGATGGTCATGCAAGGACTAGTACCAGTAGATGTGTAATTTCATCTGTAATCATGTGTAATTTCATGTGTAACTTATGTGTAATAACATCATATGTAATTTCTTGTGTAACTTATAAGTAACTTATCATGCCTCTGCCTCAGATTTCTCATCTGTAAAATGAAGAAATACAACCTATCTCATATGGTCATTGTAAGGGTTAAATGAGTTCATTTATGTAAATCGCTTAGAATAGTATCTTCTGAGTAGTATGAGCTCAATAAACATTATCTGATGATATTATGGGGATAGGAAGGTCAGCACTGGTAGCTAGATACAATAAAATTCAGGAGAAAAATGCCAGGAGGCAGCAAAGGTGGAAATAAAAGTTCCAGCAAAGGTGGAACCAACATGTTTGGAACTGAAAAAGTACTGTTTCTTTTGCCTGAACCATTCTTCAGATCTTGAGTTAAATTTCACTTTCTCAGGGAAGCTTTTCTGGAGCCTACAGAGGAGAGCAGTCTCCTGATTAATACATCCGTGGAGTCATATACTTTTCTTTCATAGCACTTATAATAATTTATAATTATAATTTTTTAATGAGATTATTTATTCAGTGGACATCTCTCCTAGCAGACTGCCCTCCGTGAAAATCATGGACATGTTTATCTTGTCTACCATTGTATCGTTATATCTTCAGGGCCTAGCATAAGGACTGTAACATGGTGGGTTTGTAAGGATTTTTAAGGGAGTGAATAAAAGTCAGAGAAAACTGGAGGACAGATGTGAGGCACAGATAAAAGGAATGTCCCTCGGGTACTATGGTAGCTTCTCAGGCTCAAGACTTATGATTCCAGCCTCAGTGTGGCAGGCCCAGTCTGATGAAGTAACTGGAGAAATCTGGGGAAGGAACAGATATGAGGACTGAGAAAATGAGCTGGTACCTAACTGATGCAAAATAAATTATGATAAATGTCAGGCTAAGGTTATAAGGTTGGGTTTCTAAATATTTAAAATAAGTATTTTATCTATTTTGATAGTCTAACATTTTACACTAATTTCATCATCACTTGATTTACCAAAGCTGTCATGGTACAAGATATGATAATTTTCTTTCTAAAAAATGCCCTATGCTCTATATAATGGATTTTTCTTAACATCAATTGCAGTATTTCACTTGTTTTACTTTAAATCCTTTATAATCTTTAAACAGAGAGTGAACATCAAAGAGAAAATCCTGGGACTATAGGTTTACTGTCTTTAAATATTAAAGGCTGATCAATAACAGAAAGGAGGAGTTTATTTTGTTTAAACTCAAATTATTGAAAAAGTTAAGAACTTTTATATGAGACAGGACCTGTGCTATAGCACATGTAGGGAGATGCATTTTTTTTCCTAAAGAAAGAACTATTAAATTTCAGATAGAATGGACTGTGTCAAGATGCAGTGTCCTCTCCTTTATTTTTTAACATATAGCTTTCTTGGAAGCAAATTTTTATTTTACACTTCTTTCTACCATTGTTTATTTGAAAAATGTTTCCGTTTTAAAGCATTGTGTAGCTAGTTAAGTGACCTATGTATCAAAATACCTTCAGGAATGTAATATTTCCAGTGTTGTACTGGTAAATACTTAACAACCTAGTGTGTGGATCAGGGTGGGGTATGGATTTAAAAATAATAAAAAAACCTTGATATATTTTGCTTGAAGATTCCCATGAAATACAAATTCTTACCATGCACATTTCAAGCTACTAACCTGGTGTCACTGAATGTAGCATTAGGAAGAAATATGTAGAGTTGGCTCTCTAGCTAATGTGAATAATACTGGATAGGACCCTCATGGTTGTTGCCATTAGATATCTGTAGATTATATAATGGCAAAAATTTTTGCCTGACAATTCTGAAAATTAGTACAGTCTGTAAATTTTCCCCTTAGCTTATTTGACATTCCCTCGTTAAGACTTATATTTTATGTTTCTCCTGGAAGGTACCATGGTGTAGCCATAGAATACTGTTCTCATCTACTTTTTTTTTTTTTTTTGGCGGTATGTGGGCCTCTCACTGCTGTGGCCTCTCCCGTTATGGAGCACAGGCCCCGGATGCGCAGGCTCAGCGGCCATGGCTCACAGGCCCAGCCGCTCCGCGGCATGCGGGATCCTCCCGGACCGGGGCATGAACCCGTGTCCCCTGCATCGGCAGGTGGACTCTCAACCACTGCACCACCAGGGAAGCCCTCTCATCTACTTTTTAACAGTGGTATTCTTTTTTTCTCTCTCTAATAAACAATCCATCCCAAATATAAAACAGGTTAAAAATGGTATTGTATAGTATGAATTTGTTTATGTAATTTACTTGTTATCAAGTCCATTATGCATTATATAACAGTGAGACATTTTGTTGAGTGCAAAAACTTTGAAATCAACATCAGTGTCTTTTTTTTTTTTGCACAATTTGGATTCACACAGGTAAATAAATAATAAAAATGTAACTGTTTTTTAAACAATTTTCCTGGAATCTCACCTTAATTTTTAATTAAATAGAAGTAGTAAGAGAATTTTAATTAAATCAAAGAGGCCATTTTAGTAAAAAAATGTTAATTAAAGGTTCAGTACAGCAATAAGATAAAGCAATTATAAATATTTATGCACCTAATGTCAGACAATCAAAATAAATGAAGCAAAAACTGACAGAATTGAAGGGAGAAAGAGACAGTGCTACAATAATAGTTAGAGACTTCACTGCCTCACTCACAATAGTCTATAGAACAAGCAGACAGAATGTAAATAAGGAAATAGAGGACTTAACACAATAAACCAACTAGATCTAACATTTACAGAACACTCTACCCAACATCAACAGCATATAGATGTCTCAAGTGCACATGGGATATTTTCCAGGGTAAACCATATGTTAAGCTATAAATTCAGTCTCAATAGATTTTAAAAGACAGATATCATTTAAAGTATCTTCTCCAGTAGCAATGGGATGAAGTTAGAAATCAATAACAGAACAAAATCTGGAAAATTCATGAATTTGTGGAAATTAAACAACACACTCTTAAACAACCAATGGATCAAAGAAATCACAAGGAAAATTAGAAAATATTAAAGATGAATGAAAACAAAAACACAATATACCAGAACTGAAGACACACAGTAAAAGAAGTGCTAAGGGAGAAATTTATAACTATAAATGCTTAGATTAAAAAAACAAGAAAGTTCTCAAATCAGCAACCTAGCTTTACAACTTAAGCAACTAGGAAAAGAAGAATAATGAAACCCAAAGAAAAACAATGAAGAAAATTAATGGAACCAAATTGAAGGGACCAACAAAGTTGACAGTCTTAGCTGGAAGGTCTAAGAGAAAAAGAGAGAAGAGTCAAATTACTAAACTGAAAAATGTCCCGGGGACATAACCTCCAGTTCTACAGAAATAGAAAGGTTTCTATAAGAGTACTATGAACAGTTGTATGCCAACAAATTGGATAACCTAGATTAATTGGATAAATTCCTAGAAACCACAGAAGCTACCAAGACTAAATGATGAAGAAATAGAAAATCTGAGTAGACCTATAACTAGTAAGGAGATTGAATCAGTAATCAAAAAATTTCTTGACAAAGAAAAGCCCCAGATCTGATGGCTTCACTGGTGAATTCTACTAAACATTCAAAGAAGAATTAATATTAACCCTTCTCAGACTTTTCTAAAAAACTGAAGAGGAGGAAATACTTTCTAACTCATCCTATGAGGCCAGCATTTTCTTGATACCAAAGCCAGACAAAGACACTACGAGAAAAGAAAACTACAGACCAATATCCCTTATAAACACTGACACAAAAATCCTCAATAAATACTAGCAAACAGAATTCAGCATCACATTGATAGAATTATACACCATGACCAAGTAGGATTTATTCCTGGAATGCAAGGATGGTTCAACATACAAAAATTGATCGGTGTAATATGCCACATCAACAAAATGAAGGGAAAAAACATGTAATCATCTTAATCAGCGCAGAAAAAACGTTTTACAAAATTTAACACTTTTTCATTGTAAAAACACTCAACAAACTAGAATAGAAGGAAACTCCCTCAACCTAATAAAAGCCTTATGTGGAAAAACCCACAGTAAATATCATACTCTGTGAAAGACTGAAAGTGTTTTCCCTAAGATCAGGAACAAAGCAGTGATGCCCACTTTCACCAATTCTGTTCAACATACTACTAGAAGTTCTAGCTGGAGCAGTTAGTCAAGAAAAAGAAATAAAAGGCATCCATATTGGAAAGGAAGAAGTAATATTATCTGTGCAGATGATATAATCTTATATGTAGAAAACCCTATAGATCCCACACACAAACCCAAACCAAAACAAAACTTAAAGAACTTATAAATAGATTCAGTAAAGTAGCAGGATACAAAGGCAGCACACAAAAATCACTATACATGAACAATCAACAATCTGAAAAGGAAATTATGATATAGTTCCATTTACAATAACATTGAAAAGAATAAAATGCTTAGGAGTAAACTTAAGCAAGGAGTTGAAAGACTTGTACAATGAAATCCACAAGACATTTCTAAAAGAAATTAAGACATAAAAAAGAGAAACGCATCCTGGTTTCATGGATTTGAGTACTTAATATTGTTAAAATATTACCCAAAGCAGTCTACAGATTCAATGAAATTTGTTCCAAAATCCCAACGATGTTTTCTGTAGAAATAGCAAAATCCATCCTCAAATTCATCTGGAATCTAAAGGGACCCTGAATAGTCAAAAAAATCTTGAAAAAGAACAAACCTGGAGGAATCATGCTTCCTAATTTCAAAACTTACTACAGAAGTACAGTAATCAAGAGTGTGGTACTGGCATAAAATCAGACATACAAATCAATGGAATAGAAAAGAAAACCCAGAAATAAACCCTCACATATATGGTCAAATGATTTTTGACAAGGGTGACAAGATCATTCAACGGGGAAAGACTGTCTTTTTAACAAATGGTGCTGGGAAAACTGGATATCTACAGAGAGAAGAATGAAGTTGGGCTCTTATCTAATACTACATAAAAAATTTACTCTAAATGGATCAAAGACCTAAATATAACACCTAAAACTGTAAAACTCTTAGAAGAAGACATAGAACAAAAACTTTACAACATTGGATTTAGCAGTGATTTCTTGGATATAACACCAAAGGACAGATAGCAAAAGACAAAAATAGATAAATTGTACTTCATGAAAATTTTAAAAAATTGAGCATGAAAAGATACTATTCACAGAGTTAAAAAGGTTACTCACAGAATGGGAGAAAATATTTGCAAATCATATATCTGATATGGATTTAATATCCAGAATATATAGAGAACTTTTAAAACTCAACAACACAAAACAAACAATCTGATTCAAAAATGGGCAAAGAACTTGAACAGACATTTCTCCAAAGAAGATATACAAATGGCCAATAAGCACATGAAATTGATGCTCAAGATCACTAATCATTAGGGAAATACAAATCAAAACTATAATGGGATACCACCCCACACCCATTAGAATGCCTACTGTCAAAAACATCAGAAAACAAGGTTGGTGAGGATGTGGAGAAATTGGAACTCCTGTGCACTGCTGGTGGGAATGCAAAATGATACAGATGCTGTGAAAAGCAGTAGGGCAGTTCCTCAAAAAATTTAAAATAGAATATTACCATATGATCCAGCAATTCCACTTCAGGGTATACTCAAAAGAATTGAAAGGCAGGTCTTGAAGCAGTATTTGCACACCCATGTTCATAGCAGCATTATTCATAATACCTAGAACAGGGAATTAACCTAAATGTTCATCGATGGGTGAAGAGAGAAGAAAAATGTGGCCTATACATAAAATAGGGTATTATTCAGCCTTAAAAAGGATGGGAATCCTTCAGTATGCTACAGCATGGATGAACTATGAAGACATTTTGCTAAGTGAATAAGCCAGTCATAAAAAGACACATACTATATGATTCCATTTACATGAGGCATTTAGTGTAGTCAGACTCATAGGCAGAAAGTAGAATGGTGGCTGCCAAGGGCTGTGGGGGAGACGAATGGGGAGTTATTTTTTAATAGAAAAGATAAAATGAGTTATGTAAATGGATGGTAGGCATGGTTGCACAAAATTATGAATGTATTTAATACCTACCACTGAAAAATACACTTAAAAATGGTTAAGATGGTGGGTTTAAGTTATATGTATGTTAACATAATAAAAATTTGTTTTAAAAAAGAGCAAGTTACTGTTTTGAGAAAACACTTCTTTTTATATTAAATTATGGCCTCTAGAAATAGATGATTGTTTTATAATTATATGCCAACATCAAATAAAATAAATACTGTTGCTTTTTTATTTTACTGTTGCAGATTCTGTATTTCTTGCAGATTTCTTCTATGTATACTTCTAAAATATGTCTTTAATATATATTTTAAAATCCCATTAGTATTGGATTTCATGATTAGCTTTGTGTTTATTATATGCAATATTTTATTAGTACCGTATTTATTTAATATGTTATCTGATATTTCAGCTATTAGTAGCATTTATATGTAGCCTGCACTACCTGGTAATGTGATGAACATTTTACATACTGTTGTTAAGGTATTTAAAATCTTTCAGGGAGTCAACAGTAATAAACACAAAACAATTAGACAATTAAATATTGAATTCTTATATCTGATCATTTAATTATAATTTTTATCACTAATTTTTTGTTGTAAAAACTACAATTTATCAGCTCTAATGTGTATTAGTTAAACCCATCTTACTCAAAGTATCAAATATAGAAATTCCTCTTAGAGTTTTAGGGTGGGGCATATGGGAGTATGGATCCCAATGATAAATTTAGCATATTTTCTCTAATGGGAATGTGTATATTTAATGCTATTTATAAAATGTTTGTTCATGCTATAAGAAATGTGAAAAATTGATGCAAAAATGAGTTTTCGGGTTATTTTTTCAAATTTTATTTGGCATATATAAAGAAATAAGGTCTTTAGGTAAATGAGCTACTCAATCATGCCCAAAATGTTAGTTTCTTTAACAGTTCTTTAGAGTTTTAGAAGTATATACATCGTTTATAATTAAAAGGAGAATAACTTATTCATGCTTATTTTCCCTTAAAGATGTGGTACTATTTAAAATACTTATTTTCCATTTATGTATTTTTATGCACATTTATTTAAATAAATAACTGTATAATTACATTAGTTTTCATATTGAAATCTTTAATAATTGCAGTGTATTTCTTGAATGGATATCCACCCTTTCTAGTAAGTTTAGTATCCGTGAGAATACTTTTGCTTTTCTATCAGTGGCTTAATGCATTTTTATCCCTGTATATAATTATCTTCATTAGAATTTAGAAGCAGATTATAAAGGACATTGGATAAATAAGACCAATAACTTAATTGATTCTTTTGCCTATCCAGTGTCTTTAAATTATCTTCTTATAATTTGGTCTTTTTTGTAGCCCAGAAGATGAATCTTTCCTATACGTTTGCTATTCAAATATGAGAATTTAAGATTCTTTTTTTTGTTTTAAATTTAACTTAAAAGGTAATTAGAAATTACAGTTTTTGGTTCAGCAATAATCCCCAAATATATGTGGTTCCATGGTTGCGAAAATGATCTTCCATTTCTAAATGTCAGACATAAGTACTGAACTTTAAAATTTATTTGAGCAGTTCTTCAAGTTCAGGAAGAAAACAAAGGTCCATTCTGTAAGGGAAGCTCAGAGAAAGAAAAAGGAGAAACAGGTGAGATTTTTCTGTTCACAAAGCACATTTGCATGAGTCATTCTGAGTACTAGTTACTGTCTATTTAGGTCAGCACTAGTCCCTGATCAATAGTCTAATCATAGTTACTGCAAGAGGCTAGGTCCAGTGGTTTTTTTTTTCTAGGTCCCATATTATTTTTGTTAAAAGTGGTAGGAAGTGTACCTTGACCTTGTGAGTTCTCAGAACGTTTTATTTTACTCTTCTTCCACTACCTTCTCCTCGTATAACAAACTACTTAGCTGTAAGTAGAATACTTAAAATGTTATTTTATAATAAACGAAGTTGCAAAGCTTTATTGTGACTCATCTTGTTGTAATGATCTGTGAACTCTCTTTCTCTTTCTTTTTTTGTGGTGCTAGTTTTTGTCTCCTTTGGGTGAAACAAATATTATTTATCAGAAGGTAATGTGCATTTAAAGATTTTATTTACTTTGATGAATGTTGTTTCAGGAAGTATTTATATGCATCTTTTATGGCTACTTAATTTTTCTTGTTCCCTATAAACTTTTCACTTGGTTTGCTTGAGTCTTTAATGTATGAGATGTTATATTGCATTGTGTAATAATTTTAAGGATATATTTTATCCTCGTCATATTCATTTGCTCTGTGTGCTATACAGTATTTTTCTGTATTTATAATTAAATTTCCAGAAAAAAGCCAATTCTTTCTTTTGTTGAATATTTTTTTCTTTTTGAAAAGCAAAAGAAGTTAACTCAAAGAAAGGTATAGCATAAATTGACTAGAGCCATCAAGTAACTGAGGCTTAGAGATGGAGATAGAGGGAAAGGGTGCTGTCAAGGGAAGGAAACTGTAAGAGGATGTTTTCAGGAAACAGTGTTAATACTAAAAAGGGAGACAAACTTCATGAATTTCTATCTTCTCTATATGTTTTCCCTTCTTTTTCCAGCCTCCTTGCTACCTTATGTCTCTTCTCTGTGGTTTTGATTTTACCTTCCTTTATAGAAGAAATCATGAAATAATTAAAGCAAATTCAGTCATCCATTCTTCCTCCCATTTTAGAAATGATCTTCAAAATGGTCTTATGAAGACTAACTTTTCCACTAGTACAGAATATTGTCACCAAGATGATTTCTTCTTTGAGTAATACATGTGAAACCAACATTTTTGAATAGAAAGGCTTGATTTTGCTCTAATTTAAAATGATTAAAGCAGCAAACTACCTTAATGAATGAACATGAAGCCAACTTTTCTTGCTAAGGACTACTTGAGAGCTTAAATACAAAGTGAGATATTTCAGAATATTTCAGATATTTCTAAGTGAGACAGACAACTATGAGAGAGAAATGTTTTATACTGTTTTCTTGGTTTAATATTTTTGTAACATCTTGTTCATTATAGAAACTGCTGAGATTTTTCTAAAGTTATTGTTTTCCCCTGAAGAGCCATTAGCTTAAATTCATGGTTAATAACATATAAAATAAAATATTTTATTTCAGAATTTATTCAAAGTAAGTGTTAGAAGTTCTTCGAGAAACTTACATTAGGGATATTCAGTCAGTTCTTCTTAATGTGACTATACCTTCTGAAAGCCAGGGGTGAGAAGTGGTGTTAGTGTCAAATTCTCCATTTCCTGTAAAATCTATTTATGGATTGACATAATTCTGATTCGATTATGCTGAAGGATAAAGGATAAAGGTAAATAAGTATCCAACTACAACTGGCATTTTTTGTAATTTTTTTGTTTTCAGTGTGTTCTGGTTTGAATTTTTTTATTACATCCAAGGTAACTGACTTGACAGATTTGGTTTTATAATTACACATGGAAAAGAATTCAAAAAGTAATTTTTTTTATAACTGATTAATGAATGAGTTTTATCCTTCTGAAGATGTAACCATATAAATCAAAATGTTCTTTGTTCATGGCTCACTTTATTTACTGACCATCCACTGGGTATGTCTTAGTCCATTTGGGCTGCTATAAGGAAATACCATCAAGTAGGTGGTAGTTTATAAACAACAGAAATTTATTTTTCAGTCTATAGTTGTAAGTCCAGGATCATTGTGCCAGATGTTCTTGTGAAAGCCCTCTTCCTGTTTCATAGCAGTGTCTTCTTGCTGTGTCCTCATATGGTGGAGCCTCTTTTATAAGGCACTAATCCCATTCGTGAGGACTCCATCCTCATGATTTAGGTACTTCATAAAGGCCCCCCTTCCTAATACCATCATCTTTGGGGGTTAGGATTTCAGCATATGAACTTTGGGTGGATACGGACATTCAGTCTACCACAGGGTACAAATTTTTCTTTCATTTTTGAAGAAACAAAGAATATGATCTGGCACCCACCAAAAATAGCTTAGAGTTTCCTGAAGGAGGTAAGGGAAAGGCAGCCTGAATGGCAGGATAAGTAACTAAACTATTAATATTGTTAACAGAACTAATAGTAAATGATAGGTCAAAGGTAATCCATTTTATGGATGCTCATTTTGCTGAGAGAGAGCAAACTCTAATTGAGTTTATAATATATAATTATATCCACAAAGTAGAGAATTTTATGATATACAAAGGCAGATATTCATTTGCATTATGATATGAAAAGCAAGATATTAATTTGCATTTTAAATAAGATTCATTACAGCATTACTCTCTAGCTCATTATGTCAGTTTAGGATGTTAACCACAGTATTGCAGGTCTCTGATACTTTTTACTTCAGTGATTATGGGAGACCAAGAATTAACTAGTTAAATGAGAAAACAATAAACCATTTTTAACACTTATGTTAGATTGTAAATTAGGATGATTGCATATTCCAGTTACTACTTTAAGTTCTATAAATGTTTTTGTTCATTACTTTTGTTTTATATTGGTTTTTGGGTAAAAAGTCTTATAAATCTTTCCAAAGTATAACCTTACTTACCTTAGAGTCTATACATCTAAATTAAACTTTTTAAAATTGACTTAAGGTTGTAATTTTGAATATCCATTCTTTTTTGTTCTATGTAACAGTGATTTTCTAAGTGCCTTAATTTCTTCCTTCCCTAAATCCCTACATGGCTATATATTTCTGGGTGCATTTTTAATCTTTTCTGCTAGTGCTTATTTCTTAGTATGCTCACTTAGAGCAAGGTCCTCACTACTAAATTTTCCAATAGAGCTAATCTAAGCAAACTGGAGTTTCTAGGTGAAAGTAGACAGCACATCTGTTAAGTCAGAAAACCTGGAATAGTCATCCCTCAGATATCCACATGACTGGCTCCCTCACTTCTGGTCTTCATTCAAATGACACCTTTTTAGAGATGTCATCCCTGGCCACCCTATTTAAAATTTCAACTACCATCCCATAATGTTTGATATCCCCTTTCCTTGCTTTTCTTCTTTATCCCTAATACTTATCAGTAACATACTATATTTTTTCATTTTCATCTTGCTTTTTTTTTTTTGCTGTACGTGGGCCTCACACTGTTGTGGCCTCTCCCGTTGCGGAGCACAGGCTCTGGACGCGTAGGCTCAGCGGCCATGGCTCACAGGCCCAACCGCTCCACGGCATGTGGGATCTTCCCAGACCGGGGTACGAACCCATGTCTCCTGCATCGGCAGGCGGACTCTCAACTACTGCGCCACCAGGGAAGCCCCATCTTGCTTCTTAATTGTTGCCCCTCCCTCACACCCTCCCTCCATGGTATTCTGGAATTTAAGTTCCACAAAGCTTGTGTTTTTTTCTGTTTCTTTACAACTGTATCCTCAATGCTGAAGACAGTGACTGGCATCTAGAAAGTACCCTATAAATATTTGTTGAAATAATTATCAAAAGCAAGAATGAAAAGAAAGGTACTGGTAAGAGAAACATTAAGAAGGTAGATATGGCAAGTGATTGGGTGAAGTGAAGAAAGCCTTGGGAAATTGACAAAAAAGACAATGAGCTGTTAGGTCTAAGTTTCTGTGTGAAAATGAGACCATTTCCTCATTTTTCCAGTGAATATTTATTGAGCTTCTGTGTAACAGGTTCAGTGCTCTTGATGTTGGGGATACAATGTGGAGTAAAACTGGACATGATCTTAGATGTTGGGGATACAATGTGGAGCAAAACTGAACATGATCTTAGCCTCTAAGGAGCTTATAATTTAGTGGAGGAGGCAGGCATTTATTAAATAATTATCAAGGTGAATGTGAAATTTCCACAGCTGTGAAGGAGAATACAGTCAGCCCTCCATATCTGCAGTTACACATCCATAGATTCAACTAACTGCAGATCGAAATATTCAGAAAAAAAAATTCCAGAAAGTTCTAAAAGCAAAACTTGAATTTACAGCTCACAGGCAACTATTTACAAAACATTTACATTGTATTTACAACTATTTACATAGTATGTACATTGTATTAGGTATTCTAAGTAATCAAGGGATGATGTAAAGTATATGAGAGCATGGCTTAGGTTATATGAAGATACTACACCATTTTTTTCCTTCAAGTTTTATTGAGATATAATTGACGTACAGCACTATAAATTTAAGGTGTGTATTGTAATGATTTGATTTACCTACATCATGAAATGGTTACCACAATAAGTTTAGTGATTATCCATCATCTCATATAGATACCAAATTGAAGAAATAGAAAAAAATTTTTTTTCCTTGAGATGAGAGCTCTTAGGATTTACTCTCTTAACAGCATTTATGTATAGCATTCAACAGTGTTAATTATATTTATCATGCTGTACATTACATCCCTAGTACTTATTTATCTTATAACTGGAAGTTTGTACCTTTTGATTGCCTTCTTCCAGTTCCCCCTCCCCCACCCCACCTCTGGTGACCACAAGTCCGATCTCTTTTTCTATGAGTGTGTTTGTTTGCTTGCTTGTTTTTGAAGTATAATTGACCTTCAACACTATGTTAGTTCCTGTCATACAACATAGTGATTCAATATTTCTATACATTTCAAAATATCGCCACAATAAATCTAGTTACCATCTCTCACCATACAAAGATATTACATTATTATTGACTATATTCCTATGCTGTACATTTCATCCCCATGATTCATTTATTTTGCAACTGGAAGTTTGTACCTCTTAATCTCCCTCATCTATTTCTCTCCTCCCTTGAGCCCCTTCCTCTCTGGCAACCACCTGTTTGTTCTCTGTATCTATGAGTCTGTTTTGATTATGTTTATTCATTTGTTTTGTTTTTTAGATTCCACATTTAAGTGAAATCATAGAGTATTTGTTTTTCTCTGACTTATTTCACTTAGAGTAATAACCTCTAGGTCCATTCATGTTGTTGCAAGTGGGAAGATTTCATTCTTTTATGTCTGAGTATGATTCCATTATATATATACACCACATCTTCTTTATCCATGTATCTTGATGGGCACTTAGGTTGCTTCCATATCTTGGCTATTGTAAATAATGCTGCAATAAACATATGGGTATATATATATATATCTTTTCCAATTAGTGTTTTCGTTTTCTTTGGATAAATACTCAGGAATGGAATTGCTGAATCCTGTGGTAGTTCAATTTTTAATTTTTTGAGGAGTCTCCATACTGTTTTCCATAGTGGCTGCACCAATTTACATTCATTAGATACTTCAGAGAGGAGCTAAACCAGAGGACCTGTGGGGAGGGCTCTGTCCCAAGAAAACCCGTAGGGCCCTGCTCTGTTAAAAAATCAGGGAGTACTATACCTCCAGCTTTGTTCTTCTTTCTTAAGATTGTTTTGGCCATTTGGGGTCTTCTGTGTTTCCGTATGAATTTTAGAATTCTTTGTTGTAGTTCTGTGAAAAAATGCCATTGCTATTTTGATATGGTTTGCACTGAATCACGTAGATTGCCTTAGTCAATACTGTCATTTTAACAACGTTAATTCTTCCAATTCATGAACATAATATATCATTACATCTCTCTGTGTCATCTTCAGTTTATTTCCTCAGTGTCTTAGAGTTTTCTGAGTACAGCTCTTTTACCTCCTTAGTTAGATTTATTCCTAGATATTTTATTCTTTTTGATGTGATTGTAAATTGGACTGTTTTCTTAATTTCTCTTTCTGATAGTTCATTGTTAGTGTATAGAAACACAACAGATTTCTGTATATTAATTTTGTATCCTGTAATTTTACTGAATTCATTGATGAGTTCTGATAGATTTTTGGTTGTGCCTTTAGGATTTTCTATGTATAGTATCATGTCATTTGCAAACAGTGACAGTTCTACTTCTTCCTTTTTAGTTTGGATTCATTTTATTTCTTTTTCTTGTCTGATTGCTGTTGCTCAGACTTCTAATACTATGTTGAATAAAAGTGGTGAGAGTGGGCATCCTTGTCTTGTTCCCGATATTAGAGGAAATGCTTTCAGCTCTTCATCATTGAGTATTATGTTCGCTTTAGGCTTGTCATATATGGCCTGTATTATGTTGAGGTATGTTCCCTCTATATCCACTTTGTTGAGAGTTTTTACCATAAATGGATGTTGAATTCACTTCAGAGAGAAGAGAGGACATATATAAAGGTTTTATGCTGGGTAAGAGCATGGCAAGAATGAAGGATTGTAAACAAGCCACTGAATGAGCTGAAGATGCAAAGGGGAGGTTTGAAAGATGAGGCTGGAGAGGAATGTGGAGGTCAGAGATGATTAAGTTTTCCTTTTAAACAGATTATTCTCTCTACATTATTGAGAATGGATTTAATGAGACTTTTGACCAAAGATAATGAGTGGTGATAATTGTAGATTTGGAAAGGAATGCACAGATATTTAAATTTAATTTTATTTATTTTTTTTGTGGTATGCGGGCCTCTCACTGTTGTGGTCTCTCCCGTTGCGGAGCACAGGCTCCGGACGCGCAGGCTCAGCGGCCATGGCTCACGGGCCCAGCCGCTCCGCAGCATGTGGGATCCTCCCGGACCGGGGCACGAACCCCTGTCCCCTGCATCGGCAGGTGGACTCTCAACCACTGCGCCACCAGGGAAGCCCTGCACAGATTTTAGAGAGATATTTAGGAATTAAAAAGTACAGGATGATGCTGACGTGAATTAAACACCATTTTCATGTTAGACACTTTATTACGTACAAGGGTTACAAAAAAGAAATAGCCTGCAATAGAAGAGCTCTTTGGAATAAAACATTCCATTATATATCTATATCTATATCTATATCTATATATAATTAGATAGATACATATATATATATATATATATATATATATATATATGTTGCTTTGATGTAATAGTGAGGGAAACTGTTCTACCTGGGTTTTCACAAAGGAGATGAAGGCTAATATGCATCTTCAGAAATAACAAGGAGTTTTCTAAGTGGATAAGGAGAGGAAGGGGATTCTAGGAGGAGAGGAAGGGAATTCTAGGTAGAACTATTTGTGCAAAGGCAGAAAGTCATGAGAAAGCAGCATGTGCTCAGGTAAGCAAATGTTCAGAACATGAAGGAATTTGTAAGGCTTGCTAATGATATGGGACTTTACCTTTTGGATATGGGGAGCCTTGATACTTTCTCTCAGTGCCCTGAGGTTTGACAAGGAATTTCTGGAGTTGAAGCTTATTTGGGAATAGAGATGGAAAGATGGATGATTGTGTTTGAAGAGGGGGGCTTTCACTTGAATGTCCAGTAACAGAAATGAGAGACTAGAGTTAGAAATTAGATATGGAGATTGAATTTACCACACAGGTGATATTTAAACTCTTGAGAATAGATATGATTGTCAAAGCAAAAAGAAGGAAACCTTGGATAACACATTGAATATCAAAGCTGTAAAGGAATTTGGGAAATGGAAAAAGAAGGGATAAGAGAAGTTGGTAAATACGTAAAGTAAGTTGAAATATGAATGGCTGCCATGTCTAATCTGCATCATTACTTTGGCCCCACTGGCCTAGGAGTTTAAGGAAAATTTTATTTTCTGGCTTTGTGAATAGATCAAATAAAAGCTAAAAATGATTTTTTATACCTTCCATACCTAGACTGTTTTCTTACTCGTATTTAGGATAAACTGTTCCCTTGATATAATTAACAGTATTTCATCCAAACTCTAAAACACCCATATGCATTATTATATTTCATTTAGAAACCTAAATGTTGTAAAGTGGCTTTAGTTTATTTGAAAGCTTTTCATTGCTGTTGTTTTATGTAGAATAAACATTATAACATAGATCCAACTAATCAAACTAATGTTATTATTAGTACTAATCCTGACAAATTCATTTACAAAACAGTACACTAAAGAGATTGCACTGACAGTTCAAAGTGTGCCAGCTTGGAGAAAACCTATCCCTGGTCAATTATTTGAATTTTGCTGAATTTCTTTCCATGTGTTTGTAGCTTCAATGTCTTGGGCTAATATTCAACCTGTTAGTTGGCTTATTACCTTTCAGAGACTGACCTCTGTTTGGTGTAAAAATTAAGTGACAGAGAATACCCACTTGAGCTGTGAATGTGATTTCTTAATTTTATCTTTCCTGATCTACTTGATGAATTATATATGTTCATACCTAAAGGAAGAGAAGGAAGGATCTTCTTCCATGTGAGTTTCCATTGAATGCTCTGCAGGTATTTTCTTATGGCAACTATTTTAACCAGGGCAGAAACCTTTTCTTCATATTTATGTATTGATGGTATTAAATAGATAGGGTAGGGCTTCCCTGGTGGCGCAGTGTTGAGAGTCCGCCTGCCAGTGCAGGGGATGCGGGTTCATGCCCCGGTCCGGGAGGATCCCATGTGCCGCGGAGCAGCTGGGCCCGTGAGCCATGGCCACTGAGCCTGCGCGTCTGGAGCCTGTGCTCCGCAATGGGAGAGGCCACAACAGTGAGAGGCCCGTGTACCGCAAAAAAAAAAAAAAAAGATAGGGTAAAAAAAACTCGAGTAGAAAACTAATTAACCAGGAATAACAGTATAATCTCCAGATGAATTCTAGATGAATGGATGTTGCAATTAGGTACTATATACCACACTCAAAGTCTATAAGAATATTTTAAATAAAAATAGTTTAGCTTAAATCTACATAATGTTCAAAATTGAAAGTAAAGTTTGCATGATGTTTAAGAGAGGCATTCAGTGAGTACAGTTTTTGTAAATGTATTGCTATTGCTAAAAATTAACATAAAATGTGTATGCTTGCTATAAACATTTATTTTCAAGATTCTTAAAAATTGGACATACTTTGTATAGTTTTCCCTCAAATAAAATGTCAGTGATAGAGTTAGAAGCTTTTTTTTTTTTTTAGTAAGGATATTTTATATGAATCTCTCATTGTGGTTTTATTTTCTAATGTTTTGCATAAAAGTTCAAATGTGAGCAGAAACTATTCATTCACTGTTATTCTCTTTGATAAATTTGAGTATATGTAATTTCCTGTAAAAGTGTGAGTGGGGAAACTAAATTCTTTGAAATGAGTTTTCTGATTATTAAGATTTTATAGGTAAAGCTTTATTATTTAATTAACTTAGATGATTTGGGTATATGTTGATCATCAACAGAATTTTGTAGACTGTAACTTGAAGTAGTTCTAATGATGTTTTAGGAGAATACAAAAACATTAAATTGTCTATACTACATCAATTAGCCTTTGATGGTTTTCTTTTTTGTTATGCTAATTTATTTTCATGACTCAGAAATGAGAGATCTTTTAGATGCTAGTTGTTTACACAGCAGGTCAGTAGACTTTAGGTCAACATGTCTGTGAATAGGTACATGTGGTTATTTTGAACATTTGAAATTGTTTAGATTTTCCCCCAATTTTCATAACATTTTATATATTGATTTTGCTAGATTGCAGAAGAAAGACACACTCATATAGTTTGATATTTGTTTTTGTATTTTTTTCTTTCTAACATAATGACTACAGGGGAAATTTTCACGTCATATCAAATTACTTTTGGTTCTTTTGTATTTTCTAAAAGAACTTTACAAAATTCAATCCAAGAAGTATGTATTGAATTTTTTTTGTTTTTGTTTTTTTAGTATTTATTTATTTATTTTTTGGCTGCATTGGGTCTTAGTTACTGCACACGGGATCTTTTGTTGCAGTGGGCTCTTCATTGCAGTGCCCGGGCTTTTTTCCAGTTGTGGTGTGTGGGCTCCAGAGCACATGAACTCTGTAGCTGAGGCACGCGGGCTGCCTTGTTGTGGCTCGTGGCCTCAGTAGCTCCGTGGCACAAGGGATCTTAGTTCCCTGACCAGGGATCAAACTGGTGTCCCCTGCATTGCAAGATGGATTCTTAACCACTGGACCACCAGGGTAGTCCCTGAATTTTTTTTTTTTTTATGTATTTAGCACTGTGTTGGGGGACCAAGAGGTTACCAAAATGGAGATTATCACCTGACCTGGCATCCAGTTCATGTTTTACTCCTAAGTAATGATGTGACCTTGGAAATGTCACTTGCTTATCTAAGCCTCAGTTCCTAATATGGAAAATGAAGATTTTGGAACTATATCCTCTTTAAGGTCTCTTACAAACATAACATTATTTGTACTTGTCAGAGTTGGCTTTATAAAGGGCTGGATATCTTCTGTTTACCTTTCTAGAACCACTTTCTATCCTTCTCACCCTGTATGTGTCCTGGGAGGATGACCTTTACCAACTATATCATCTAGCTTCCCTGCCCTTTGGCTTCTGGTTGGATTATACCAATGGGAGATACCAGTTAGAGATCAGAGGGTGAGGGGAAAGTGAAGTCGTCGTACTCCTTTGTGTTGCCTTGAATTGGCTGCTTTTCTCTCCCCAGAGCCATAGCACCTGTCAGGAGGCCCTCTCTATATAACTAACCCTCTCTAGATAATGGTAATCACTTACTCCTTTTGTCTTTCAGGCTTGGGATGGTAACGTCTCTGGCTGTTGTCAGATCCTCTGGAGCTGTGCACTATTCCCTGTTCCCTATCCCCTAAACTCTGTCTACATCTTTACAAATAGTTCCTTAATTAAACTATCATTCTCAAATTACCAAGTTTGGGTGTGCCACCTTTTTCTTTTTTCCCCTGCCAGAACTGACTGAATGCTTTCTCTTCTCTTGAGATGACTTGCTACCAATCTCTGTATCTTAAGGACTTATTACCATTAAGTGTCATCAAGAGTCTCTGTAAAATTAAAATATTCTGTGAGGGACTACATGATATGCTCTCTGACTAATATGTTAATTTTCACTGGTTACTATTGGATTGTATGCTACTTGTTTTAGAGATGTGTATATGTATGCATGTGTATGTGCCCCCTTTTCTTCACTTTATAATCAAGTGAGAGCTCAACAATTTTATTTAGGTCATTTTCCTGGCAGAAAATACTATTAGGCTAGTCAGATCAAGATGTGTGGAGTTTTTTTGTTTGTTTGTTTTGTTTGTTTGTTTTGCGGTACGCGGGCCTCTCACTGTTGTGGCCTCTCCCGTTGCGGAGCACAGGCTCTGGATGTGCAGGCTCAGCAGCCATGGCTCACGGGCCCAGCCACTCTGTGGCATGTGGGATCTTCCCGGACCGGGGCACGAACCCGTGTCCCCTGCATCGGCAGGCGGACTCTCAACCACTGCGCCACTAGGGAAGCCCAAGATGTGTGGAGTTTTTTCTTGTGGCAATGGGGAATCTTTGAGGAGTTTTAAGATATGGAGTGACCTGGTTAAATTTCCATTTTTTGTAGGCTACTCAATGGCTATATGTTGGGAGAATTTGTAGGCAAGGAGGCTGATGTTTTATATTAGATAAAAGATAATAGGTATCTGAACCAAAGGAACAATAATCAGTGTGTTGAAGGAAGGAGTTGAAAAGTCAGCAGTTGTGGCAGTGGATTGGATGAAGGGGAAAAAGCTTATCATCACTCTCTTTTTTGTGTGACTAACCAAATGGAGAGTGATGCTGCTCCATGATATGGAGAATAATGGAGGAGGATTAGGTTTGGGGGAAGTTGATGAATTAAATTTTGGGCTTGTGTGTTTGAGATGTCTAAAGGACATCTAGGTTTTCCTGTCCAGAAGGTAGTTGATTGACTGAATAGTCTGAAGCAAGAAGGAGAAGACCAGATTGGAAAAAAAAAAAATTTAAGGAGTCATCAGCAAGGCAGTATTGAAGCCACAAAGAGAATGAGGTCCCTCATTTTTTTTTTTTACAGATGGAAGTGCAGAGGAAATTAATGTATTACAAATTTGGTCGAAGAAGATGACCTAAGGAAGGAGAGAGAAGGAATGGTTAAAGAGGTATGCAGAGGGCCAGGAGACTCTGGTTACATGTGAGCTAAGGAAATAGAGTTTTAAGACACAAGCCATCAACAATGGCAGATGCATCCGAATTTCAGAAAGGTAGAGGCTAGAAAATATTTTTCAGAGCTGACAGTTAAATTATTACCTTAGGGAGAGCAGTTTCAATGGAGTAATTGTTCATTGGAAATCAGATTCCTGTATGGAAGGGACAGGAAGAGAGAGCAAGTATAAATTGATATGAAAAGATTTGGATGAGTAAAAGAGGGTAGAATATGGATAGTAGTATGTCAAGAAAGAGTTTTATGTATGTATGTGTGTGTGTGTATGTATGTATGTGGGTAGGTAGGAGGGCAGGTAGGTAGGTAGTTATACTCCTTATTTCTGTGAGGATAGAGTAGGCCAGAGAGAAAGTTTGAAGATACAGGAGAGGGGAGGTCTGATGAAAGCTGGAGGAGAGTCTTGGTTCAAGAGCACAGGTATAAGATTGGCTTTGAGTAGAGGAGAGACTTGAAGTGAGGATGGGTGTGATTGAAGATAAATTTGTAGGTAATGGGCCAGAAAAATTGAGAGGAATCTAGTCTGAGTGCCTTTATTTTCAGGATGAGATCAAAGACAATGTTGTCTGTAAATCAGAAAGTTGTTTGAAGAGATTATTGAAGTGGTGGTTCAAGGAGGTTGTTGAAAATTTAGAATAGTCATCGAGACACGAGGCAGTGTGGTGTGGTGGTTAAGAGCCTGGGCCCTGGAACTCTTCTACTGATGAGTTGTGTGACCACAGGCAAATTACACTATTTTTCTGTGCCTCAGTTTTCGTCTAAGAAAGGGGATAATTATAGTTCCTACCTCATTAGAATATTGTGAGGGTTAATAAGTGTTTAAGTATAGATGTGTGTAAAGTATATCTGGTATATAGTAAATACTCTATAAATTATAATTCTGATTATTACTGATATTTTTCAAGTGTTAATATATACTTGAAATGTGGGGGATAAAGTAATTGAAAGTAGTGTGGTTGCGGAAGGGAGAGACAGAGAATAAGAACACAAGTGGATGTGCCCATGTGAGAGCTGGAGTAGTTGTGGTTAAAGAATAGAGTATTTGAATTTAAAATTTCAGTTAGAACATGATAAGCCAATGAAAAGTTCTAGCAACTGACTGTGAGAGGTGAAGGTCATTGGATTTCAGATGGACATTTTGTCTAAATATCAGAGGTTTGTACTTATAAACAGAATGACTGAACACAAATCTGCACATGCAGACCAACAAAGGGGTGTTGTATTTACCACTTAAATATGACAAGTGGCATTGCTGAACGTGATGTGATTTTCTGAAATGGAGAGCTATTCTTGGTAAAGTTTCTCTCAATTTACACAATAGCTCCATTCCTAGAAAATTCAATGTATATTCAATCTTTGTAAAAAGTACTGTATGAGATGTAAAACAAAATTTGGTTTCAGGCTTAGATCATTGTTCTCCCTTTCCCCCTCCCCCCACTTTGTGAACTGTGTGTCATATAGAATTTGGGTTATTTTGAAGCGCTGTGCTGTGCATTGCAGGACATCCATCATTCTTGTACCTCACCCATTAAATGCTGGTGGCATCCTCCAGTTCTTTGTAATAACCTGAACACATTTTTCAACACCCTCATTGAGCACCACTGGGTTAGGGGAAATATGGCACAAAGTAGCATGTGGATTAGAACCAAGGAAAAGGGTCCTGTGACCTAGTATGATAGAGATGTGAAGCAGGGAATTACGTGGCAACAAAATTTCAATAGAATCCTGATATAAAGTTGCAGTGTTGCAAGGTAGTAAAGTTTCTTTACCATCTCAGCCTCTGTCCTTGTTAACTCCTTCCCCCAAGGCACCCCAGCTTAGATGTATCTGGTAGCCAGGTTAATTAACACTTAGCCGCCTAGTACAGTAAGAATTCTTGACTGGATTTCGTGAAGAGTAATTTCAGCATAACTTCTCTTTTAACTACCTTAGCATTTTCTTCCCCTTCTACTATACTTCCAAGCATTCCTTTTCCATATGAAGACAGGTGCACATACCTGATCTTTCCCATTAAAATGTTTATTTCTCTATTTTTTCTTGCCATCAGTAAATATGTTGCATAAAAATGTAATCTTTGAATTTCTGTGTTTGCTTATGAACATATCCAAATGTGCACTAAAATGCAGTGGAATTATTGCAGTTTCATCTTTTGTTCAAACTGATAAACTTTTAATAGTGTCACCCTTGTCCGGTGTTAATGGGTTTGTTATTTTTGGAAGAATCATTTGCAGTAGTTTACTTCTGGTGATCCTAATCAATCAGAAGTATTGCTTTTAAAAGATTAATCTTGAAAATCTAGCCAAGTTGTGCTATTTAGATATTGTACTTATTTTAAATTAGGTGATTTTTGTAATACTGAACAATATTTTTCATTGTAAATAAAAATTTAGCATGATAAAAATAATGTTTGCCCAGGGAATTAAACGAGGTTTGATGAGGTTTTTAGCTTCATTTGTGAAGTAAAACCTGATAGTGAAGATGAGTAGTTCCCGAAGTATACATGCTTTGTGAAATATTTTCCTACTTTCAGTCTATTTCCTGGGGTATATGCCCATGCCATGGAAATCATTGTGATTAACATTAATTGTTAAGCTTCTTGGGTCTCCCAGCAGAGAAGCCAGAACTGTAAAAATTGAACCCCCCTTTTTTTTTTGCCTTGTAAAGTTTATAGCAACAAGACATGGGTCTAGAAATGTAGCACTGTAATGGTCATATAGCTGATTTAAATGGCGCTATGTAATAGACTTTAAAATAAAGACTACTAGAAGAGACAAAGAAGGACACTACATAATGATCAAGGGATCGATCCAAGAAGAAGATATAACAATTGTAAATATTTATGCACCAAACATAGGAGCACCTCAATACATAAGGCAAATACTAACAGCCATAAAAGGAGAAATCGACAGTAACACAATCATAGTAGGGGACTTTAAGACCCCACTTTCACCAATGGACATACCATCCAAAATGAAAATAAATAAGGAAACACAAGCTTTAAACGATACATTAAACAAGATGGACTTAATTGATATTTATAGGACATTCCATCCAAAAACAACAGAATACACATTTTTCTCAAGTGCTCATGCAACATTCTCCAGGATAGATCCTATCTTGGGTCACAAATCAAGCCTTGGTAAATTTAAGAAAATTGAAATTGTATCAAGTATCTTTTCCGACCACAATGCTATGAGACTAGATATCAATTACAGGAAAAGAGCTGTAAAAAATACAAACACATGGAGGCTAAACAATACACTACTTAATAACGAAGTGATCACTGAAGAAATCAAAGAGGAAATTAAAAAATACCTAGAAACAAATGACAATGGAGACACGATGACCCAAAACCTATGGGATGCAGCAAAAGCAGTTCTAAGAGGGAAGTTTATAGCAATACAATCCCACCTTAAGAAACAGGAAACATCTCGAATAAACAACCTAACCTTGCACCTAAAGCAATTAGAGAAAGAAGAACAAAAACATCCCAAAGTTAGCAGAAGGAAAGAAATCATAAAAATCAGATCAGAAATAAATGAAAAAGAAATGAAGGAAACGATAGCAAAGATCAATAAAACTAAAAGCTGGTTCTTTGAGAAGATAAACAAAATTGATAAACCATTAGCCAGACTCATCAAGAAAAAAAGGGAGAAGACTCAAATCAATAGAATTAGAAATGAAAAAGGAGAAGTAACAACTGACACTGCAGAAATACAAAAGATCATGAGAGATTACTACAAGCAACGCTATGCCAATAAAATGGACAACCTGGAAGAAATGGACAAATTCTTAGAAATGCACAACCTGCCAAGACTGAATCACTAAGAAATAGAAAATATGAACAGACCAATCACAAGCACTGAAATTGAAACTGTGACAAAAAATCTTCCAACAAACAAAAGCCCAGGACCAGATGGCTTCACAGGTGAATTCTATCAAACATTTAGAGAAGAGCTAACACCTATCCTTCTGAAACTCTTGCAAAATATAGCAGAGGGAGGAACACTCCCAAACTCATTCTACGAGGCCACCATCACCTTGATACCAAAACCCGACAATGATGTCACAAAGAAAGAAAACTACAGGCCAATATCACTGATGAACATAGATGCAAAAATCCTCAACAAAATACTAGCAAACAGAATCCAACAGCACATTAAAAGGATCATACACCATGATCAAGTGGGGTTTATTCCAGGAATGCAAGGATTCTTCAATATACGCAAATCAATCAACGTGATACACCATATTAACAAATTGAAGGAGAAAAACCATATGATCATCTCAATAGATGCAGAGAAAGCTTTTGACAAAATTCAACACCCATTTATGATAAAAACCCTGCAGAAAGTAGGCATAGAGGGAACTTTCCTCAACATAATAAAGGCCATATATGACAAACCCACAGCCAGCATCGTCCTCAATGGTGAAAAACTGAAACCATTTCCACTAAGATCAGGAACAAGACAAGGTTGCCCACTCTCACCACTCTTATTCAACCTAGTTTTGGAAGTTTTAGCCACAGCAATCAGAGAAGAAAAGGAAATAAAAAGAATCCAAATCGGAAAAGAAGAAGTAAAGCTGTCACTGTTTGCAGATGACATGATACTATACATAGAGAATCCTAAAGATGCTACCAGAAAACTAATAGAGCTAATCAATGAATTTGGTAAAGTTGCAGGATACAAAATTAATGCACAGAAATCTCTGGCATTCCTATATACTAATGATGAAAAATCTGAAAGTGAAATCAAGGAAACACTCCCATTTACCATTGCAATAAAAAGAACAAAATATCTTGGAATAAACCTACCTAAGGAGACAAAAGACCTGTATGCAGAAAATTATAAGACACTGATGAAAGAAATTAAAGGTGATACAAATAGATGGAGAGATGTACCATGTTCTTGGATTGGAAGAATCAACATTGTGAAAATGACTCTACTACCCAAAGCAATCTACAGATTCAATGCAATCCCTATCAAACTACCACTGGCATTTTTCACAGAACTAGAGCAAAAAATTTCACAATTTGTATGGAAACACAAAAGACCCCGAAGAGCCAAAGCAATCTTGAGAACGAAAAATGGAGCTGGAGGAATCAGGCTCCCTGACTTCAGACTATACTACAAAGCTACAGTAATCAAGACAGTATGGTACTGGCACAAAAACAGAAAGATAGATCAATGGAACAGGATAGAAAGCCCAGAGATAAACCCACGGACATATGGTCACCTTATCTTTGATAAAGGAGGCAGGAATGTACAGTGGAGAAAGGACTGTCTCTTCAATAAGTGGTGCTGGGAAAACTGGATAGGGACATGTAAAAGTATGAGATTAGATCACTCCCTAACACCATACACAAAAATAAGCTCAAAATGTATTAAAGACCTAAATGTAAGGCCAGACACTATCAAACTCTTAGAGGAAAACATAGGCAGAACACTCTATGACATAAATCACAGCAAGATCCTTTTTGACCCACCTCTTAGAGAAATGGAAATAAAGACAAAAATAAACACATGGGACCTAATGAAACTTAAAAGCTTTTGCACAGCAAAGGAAACCATAAACAAGACCAAAAGACAACCCTCAGAATGGGAGAAAATATTTGCAAATGAAGCAACTGACAAAGGATTAATCTCCAAAATTTATAAGCAGCTCATGCAGCTCAATAACAAAAAAACAAACAACCCAATCCAAAAATGGGCAGAAGACCTAAATAGACATTTCTCCACAGAAGATATACAGACTGCCAACAAACACATGAAAGGATGCTCAACATCTTTACTCATTAGAGAAATGCAAATCAAAACTACAATGAGATATCATTTCACACCAGTCAGAATGGCCATCATCAAAAAATCTAGAAACAATAAATGCTGGAGAGGGTGTGGAAAAATGGGAACACTCTTGCACTGCTGGTGGGAATGTGAATTGGTACAGCCACTATGGAGAACGGTATGGAGGTTCCTTAAAAAACTACAAATAGAACTACCATATGACCCAGCAATCCCCCTACTAGGCATATACCCTGAGAAAACCATAATTCAAAAAGAGACATGTACCAAAATGTTCATAGCAGCCCTATTCACAATAGCCCGGAGTTGGAAACAACCTAAGTGTCCATCATCGGATGAATGGATAAAGAAGATGTGGCACATATATACAATGGAATATTACTCAGCCATAAAAAGAAATGAAATTGAGCTATTTGTAATGAGGTGGATGGACCTAGAGTCTGTCATACAGAGTGAAGTAAGTCAGAAAGAGAAAGACAAATACTGTATGCTGTCACATATATATGGAATTTAAGAAAAAAAATGTCATGAAGAACATAAGGGTAAGACAGGAATAAAGACACAGACCTACTAGAGAATGGACTTGAGGATATGGGGAGGGCGAAGGGTAAGCTGTGACAAAGTGAAAGAGCGGCATGGACATATATACACTACCAAACGTAAGGTAGATAGCTAGTGGGAAGCAGCCGCATAGCACAGGGAGATCAGCTTGGTGCTTTGTGACCGCCTGGAGGGGTGGGATAGGGAGGGTGGGAGGGAGACGCAAAAGGGAGGGGATATGGGAACATATGTATAAAAAAAAAAAAAAAAAGAAGATAATGTAAAACTTAAAAAAAAAAAAGTTCATTTCCTTAAGATGTTCCACTGGGTGCTAAATAAAGGTATTTTATGAAATATAAAAAAATAATGGCGCTATGTAATTATATCACGATTATATGCATGGGTAGCATCTCTTTATTAAGTTACATTCTTTTATATTAAAATATATATCATTTTTATGTGAGAAAAGTTAGATATTTCATAAAATCTAATTTGTTCTTGTCCCTTAACCTTAATACGTTACTTAGTCTATGTTTTAAACTGGTAGAAAATAATTTGTTCTTGATCTCTTTTTCTTATTCTATCATGGGCCCTTAATAATCTCAAAAATGAATCCATTAAATCAATTAACAGATTAATTTCAGCAGCTTTTAAGTTCATCCTGTGTGGGGGGGGTTCCTATGAGATTTTCATAAACTATAATTGAGTTTTTATTTGCCCTAAAGTGAGTTGTTCAATTGTCTGTCCTTTGAAAATTCACCTTGGTGTGTAATGTGGTACATTACATGAGAATTATTTCTTTCTTTGACACACAATGTAGTGTTTTTGCTTGTTTGTTTTAGACAAGTTCCTGAAAAGTTTTGTGAAAATCAAATTAAAAAAACAAAAAACTTCTCATTTCCCCACTGCATTATACTATAATTTTATTATGTTTTATTTGAATAAAGTATTGAATTAGTACTTATTCCAAAAATCAACAAAAGTTTGATATGATTAAAGGGAAAAGTGTATTTTTTAATTTTCAATTTCCATCTCAGATTTGGAAGTTCACAGACATATTGGAATAATGATGCATACGGAAATTAAATGCAGCTTCTAAATCTTACAAAATTGTTAAAATATATCATGTCATAACAAAATCCTATCTGGGAATGTTACTTAAGAGTAATCTGATTTAATAAAAAGAGAAAAGGTAAATCTTAGGATATGAAATTTTGTAAGTTTTCCTTTCTTGGAAAAATTGAAAAAATGTCTGTTGGAGTAGTAGGGCTAGAAATAGTGGTTGAAAGGTAGGAAGAGGATGTTTTTAGATCATGGCAGGAAATAGGGTACCTTCGGGATGGGAGTTGTGACTAAGGTTAAGCACAAGACTTCAAGGTAATTTCAGGCTAACTATAGTCACTTAAGTTTAAGTCCTGGAGTTTAATCATTAGAGAAGATTGAATAAAAGATCAGTTAACATACTGTCATAACCAGTGTCTACAAAATGGCTTCCATTGATCTTCACTTCCTGGTTTTCATGTTCTTCCATAGTTCTTTTCCATAATGAATTGGGTTGACCAGTGTAACCAATAAGATGTTGCAGAAATGGTGATGCTAGTTGCTTCAAAGGCTAGGTCAGAAAAGAAATTGTGCTGTATCTTGGATTGCTTCCTCTGGGAGGCCAGTTAACATGTCCTTAGGATGCTTAAGCAGCCCATGGAGAGGCCTACATAGAGTGGAATTGAGGCCTCCTGCTAACAACCAGCACCAGGTGAGTGAGCTATCTTGGAAGCAGATCTTCCAGCCTCAACAAGCCTTCAGATGAGTGCAGCCCTGGCTGACACTGTTATTGCAACCTCTGAGAGACCCCAAGCCAGATATTCCTGATCCATAGAAACTGTGATATAATAAATGTTTATTGTTTTAAAACCCTAAATTTAGGGTAATTCTTAACAGCACAGAGGAATAATATACACAAATAAGAACAGAGTTTCAACTGTGGTAATTGCTGTTAGAGAAAGGTGTGTACCTCTGTGAGTGGCAAACAGACTTCTGATTTAGTATAGGTGTTTGGGAAGGGCTTATGAGCTTAGATCTAAAGAATAGGAAAGAACATTCCTGGCAGGGACAGCAAGTGAAATGCTGTTATGGGAGAAACAGGGCACTTTTGAGAAACCTGAAGACCACCAGTGTGGCTAAGTGTAGACAGCAAAGAAGAGATGGAAAGAGATGAAGTCTTCATCAGAAAATGCTAGGCTCAAGACCATATTAAGGATTTTGGTCTTTATTTGAAAAGCAGTGGGAATCCATTGAAAAGTTTTCAGCAGGGGGATGTGGGGTAACTAGACTAGATATGTATTTTGTAAAGAACAATTCAGATAGCCTTGTGGAGAATAGATTAGAGGTAGTAGGCTGGGAATAGATTGTGTAAGGGTGGGTGAAAGGAGACCAGTTAGAAAGTAATTGAATTTATCTAAAGAGATGTTGATAGTTTGGACTAGAGTGGTGACAGTTTTGATGGAGAGAAGTAGGCAGATTTGAGAGATTTTGTATTAAAAATAAACAGAATGTGGTGATGAGGAGTTAGATGTGAGAGGTGAAAAGAAATGTAGCTGTTAAGGTAGGTATATAGCCTTGTCATTGGATGGATGAAGACTCAAATTTTTTAAGGAAGATTTTCTTTTTTTTTTTTTTTTTGGTGGGGGACATGTTTTTAGATGCTTTTCACATAGTCAACATGGAGTTTCAAGAGCTAGTTGGATAAATTGTTTGGGAACTCAGAGGAAAGGTCTGAGCATGAGACAAAAACTTGTCAGTTTTGTTTCATATGAAGTCATAATTCATGTGATGCAGTCTTTGAGGAGTGTGTGGTCAAAAGAACACAGTTCATTAAAACAAAAATTATTTCAAAATAGTGCAAGTTTTTTATGCATTTGTCAAAACTATGAGTGGAACTCTTAATTCCCAGCAGTACTTTGTAATATTGTTCTTGTTCCTTTTCTCATCTTCTGTCTTCATCAAATGCAGCTGTTGGACCACCCCTTTCTTCAAAACTCCTGAAGAAGCTACCTTTCTACTCCCATCCAGGCTAACTTTTATTCGAATTCATCCTTCATCTTCTTTGCTCTTCATTATTTAAATTGATGTAACTGTGTTTTCCTGTTTTGACAACATAGGGCCTTGCTTGCAGTGGAGAGTAGAGAAAGAAACTGGGAGCTCAAAGCCAGGTATTCTTTTGATGACTTAGGGAGAAGAAAGTCATGGAACACCTCTGGGAACAGTGACACATTACTGATTTTTGTCATGTCACCTAGTTTTCAGCATTAAGTAAAAACTGAAGCCATGGGCTTAGAGTATTTTTCCTTGTCTTTGAGTAAATGAAAGTGTCCTGATCCTTAAGTAGCTCTATCATTTAATGGTTGGGGTAAGGAAGATGAGCCTAGAGGAGGACTGATTGGGATCTGTGTTAACTTCTGTCTGGAACCTCTGAGCTAACTGCTGCTTCAGGTCTCAGGTCTTCGCTTAGCTAATGGTTTCTTTGGAAGGCCTTTTTAAACATTTCATTTCCAGGTTAGGCTCTTCACCAGCAGCCACTCAATCTTATTACTGTCCTTATCACTGCTGTAATTATTTATTTAATTGAATGTGGTTCCCAGCACTCTAACCTCTGCTACGGGATGGTAGTAGACAAGTTCAACGTTGTATCCCCACTAAGTACTATCTTATCTTTTATGTAATGGGACTCATTAAGCACTTGTTTAATTAATTCAGGTAGGTATTCTCATTAGACTCATTAGGCTTCGTATGTGTATATCAGCCACATATCTTTTCCTGCTTACTGTCAAAATATATATACTTGCTCTTTAGCAAACAACATAAAGTAGCTAGACTCCAGGTTCTTGTCTTAGATTATGACTTTGAACTCTCGGCCACCTAATACCTATAAAAATTTGGGGGGAAATAAAATTTATGAAGGACTGTAGTGTACTTGTACCATATGGTTTTCACATTAGAATTAGTTTAATTGAATTGTGCTTCACTGTTATTCCATCGCTTATATTGAGGGATATTAAAAGTAACACAACTTTAAAACTCATTGTTATATTCACTGTAGGGGTGGAAGAGAAGGTGGTTTTCTGTGATTTCTTTATGAGGACTGATAGGAAATTTTTGTTTTCAAGGTACAATAGTAGTAAGAAATCTTATTTTGAAGGACTAGGTTTTGTGTGTGTGTGTGTGTGTGTGTGTGTTTGTTTTTCTGGATATGACAAATCATGTGACTGCATATGTTTCTCTCTTTGCAGTGGCTTCTAGGAAACTTGTAAATTTTGTGGTCTTCCTTTATCAAAGGACATAAACATTTTATGTCCTATGTTTTGAGTAACAGTCTTACTAGTGATTTTAATTTTACCTTTTTATTTCTTATATCTTTATTGCCATCTTCATTCCCTTCCTATCTCCATGTCTTTACTTTTTTACTTCCTGTACTAACTTGTCTTTGTAAGTCATCTTAATTTTTTTGAATCATTACGTATAGACTTCTACGGCGTAATGGATCTCTTATTGGCAATTTGTTTAGGAACTGACTTGGTATTAATTTGACCTCTCTCCTTGGATCCCCTAGGCTCTCTGCGATATTGAGACTGGCTGAGTCCTGTGGAGCACCCCCTCTCCTAGATTTCAGTTTCTGAATAAAGGGTCTTCTTTGTTTTCCCTGCAGGGAGTAGTCTTTCATTCTTCTTTTCTCTCTCTCCCAACCCCAAAACATTCCTAAACTGTTTTACAAATAGTTATCTATATTGCAACTGTGACTTAAGAACATATTTGAGGTAGAGATAAAATGTTAGGTAGAGGTAAATTTTATGATAAACACAAGGAAAGGTAGTTACTTGCATTCTTTTTTATTTTTGTAGTTATTTTGAAGAACCACTTAAGGCATTTATATTAATTCTAGAAAGGTCAGTAATCTTGGATCACACTAAGGATAAACTAAATCTGAAAAAAATATAAGAAACTTTCAATGGGCTAAATGTATATGATGATTTTAGGCTTTTATTCATATCTAAATTTTGTTTCCACTGCTATATTAAGAAGTTAGGAAATATGGGATATTTATATATGATGAATAGGTGAATTTAATTAAACACTTTAATTTTGGTTTTATTACTTATATCCTCTGTATAGTTTAAAAAACAACTAGCATTCTTTATAGAGATAGTTGCAGTAGCAATTTTAAAGAATATATTTTCATTGTTTTGTTAACAAATCAAACTTTTCAAGTTATTTCTGGCTATTAAACCTTTCTGGAAAGTTGTTCCATATCCTTCCGGTCATCTAAATTTATCACAGGCCTTTAACTAAGAAGGTTGGTGAACCTTCTTTCCTTTTGATCTTGCATCCTGGCGGGTGCTTGGATATTTCTTCTGTAAGAAAAGTTTTGGTGGATGAGTCAGTGCACTGAGTCATAGGCAGCATGAAGCCTCTAGTGTTCTATACTAACTAATTGGAAACAGTTTCAAAATTAATTAAGGCACAGTTGTCAGCTCACTGTTACTGATTGACATCCCACAAAAGTATTTTGTTTTTTGGCAACTTGCTTAATTGTTCTTTGGTATTTAAGTTTTTGTTTTGCTTTATGATTTTTTTTTCTTTTTGGTCTGTTGAATAGACCTATAGTTACCATGTTGATTTTTTTTAAAGCTCTTTTATGAACTCTGTGTCATTTGTGTTTAATTTCTCCCTTGCTTGATGCTTTTTTTCCCTTAAAAATTATTCAATGCAATTCCTTCTCTTTTTAGCTTGCTAATTTATCAGTCCATGAGAGAACTCTTTTATGCTCCACAGAAACTAGTTCATACAATAATAGTACATTGGTTTGTCAAATAAGAGCCCGCTCTCCGACTAAACATTATGTTGGAGGTTAAGTGGCATGCTTAGTTTCCTTTACATTGCATTAATTTGACCTTAATAAACTTATTAAAAATTACATGTTTTTGAAAGATTCTGTTTCTTCATTGTGCTCATATTTGTTTGAACGTACTTTTATTTGTATAAAGGATTCTGCAAGGGGGGATTTATTAGGTGTTCTTCATGTTTACAGAAGATTAAACAAGAAATCAAGACCAGGAAGGTATTTTGGCCGAAGCGATCAAATATGTTCTGGCAAGATGATAAAGTGCTAGGGTTAATTACTGAGGGGGAGAAATAAAAGAAGAAGAAAGAGAAGATAACTCACATATTAAGTGCCTACTTATTTCCTCACACTTTCCATATATTATTTCTTTAAATCCTCCCAGCACCCCTTGGAGGTGGGAATTATTTACCCATAATCAAATGTGGAACTTGAAGCCCAGCTAATGAGTAACTTATTGAAAGTCTTCAACAATATCTGTATAATAAACACGTTAGGCAATTTATGGCAGCACATCAGTGTGCTGTCTCATGCCAGATTTGGAAAGGAAATTTAGGAAAAGTATTGATCTAGATATACAATAGATAATCTATATGACAGTAAATGGATTACACATCTTTGAATCATTACTCTTAAATATTACTTTTGAAGCTATTTGAAATTGAGACACATTTTACAATTGATGACATGTCATAATTTAATTGGCAGCATCTTTCTTTCATAGTACATATTAATGCTTCATCTTATAATCAGTATGATCTTAGATTTGTTGGAATATAGTAGATGGTCCTTGTTCTTTTTACTCCTTAGAAACGCTTAAGAACAAAGGCAACCATTTGACCTTTTGGGTTTTCATTCATTTTCCCTTAATTCTGTTCTAATGAGATGGGCTTTAAAGAATTCTATGGTTAATTAAGTTTTAGAAACATAGCATAATCTGTACTTCTCTTGGAGATTCTTATTATACACTAGCATGTAAGAATCCTAGGGGGAAAAAAAAGCAAAATATTTTTAACTTTGTGTACCCACTGTGCAAACTTATTTAACCAAAGAATTCCCACCACCCCACCTCTTTCTTACCTGTCTGTTTTTCAAAGAACATTGTGAATATGCCTGAAGAATTTAATCTCTGCATATGTAATGTTGAGAAGTGCTGGATTACATACTCTTTTGCCTAAGACTATCACCAGTTAGAGTTTAACCTTTCTGAGGGTCAACAGATTTTTCTCTTTTTCTTCCAGTTTTATTGAGATATAATTGAAATACAGCACTGTATAAGTTTAAGATGTACAGCATAATGATTTGGCTTACATACATCATGAAATGGTTACCACAATAACTTTAGTGAACATCCATCATCACATATAGATACAAACTAAAAGAAAAATTATTTTTCCTTGTGATCAGAACTCCTAGGATTTACTTTCTCAGCATTCATATATAACATATAGTGATGTTAATTATATTAATCATGTTGTATATTACATCGCTAGTACTTGTTCAATTTGTAACTGGAAGTTTGTACCTTTTGACTGCCTTCATCCAGTTACCTGCCCCCACCAGCACCGCCCCCTCCCCGGACCCTGGTAACCGCAAATCTAATCTCTTTTGCCATGAGTCTTTTTGTTTGCTTTCTGATGTATAATTGACCTACAACACTATGTTAGTTACCGTTACACAATATAGTGATTTGATATTTCTATACATTACAAAATAATCACCCTGATAAGTCTAGTTACCATCTATCACCATAAAATATATTATATTATTATTGACCATATTCTCTATGCTGTACATTTCATCCCTGTGACTCATTTATTCTGTAACTGGAAGTTTGTACCTTAGTTTCCCTCACCTATTTCACTCTTCCCCAACCCCACCTAAAGGATTTTTGTTTTTCAATCTTCTTACCCAACCTCATTTTATTTTTATTTTTTTGTTCATGGCTTGGCCACACCACTTTACCAATTCCTTGCCTTTTTTTTTTTTTCTTTGAGTCATGTCTTGGTATATAGTTTTTTCCTCTTTTGCTAGCAAAATTGTGATATTTGAATCTTATTAACTGGGTGTTTGGAGTTTTATTAGAGATTCTGAACAGCTAGAGAATTCTTGGTAATGTATAAATTACAAAGGAAAAACTCCATTTTCTGGCATTTTATGACATCTAAAGTTCAGGAGATTATGGGAGCCTAATTACCATATCTTATGCTGATCTCTTCAAGGTATGACATTTTTCATCCTCAAGGACTTCCACTAAGAAAGAGTAAATCTCCATTCCCTGCTATTTTTCTTGTTTATCTCTTTATTTCCCGACTCCCCTCTTCTTCTCTCCCCACTTCTCTTTGCCCTCTCTCTAAATCTGGAGTCAGTTTACTTAGCAATTATGTGTTCTGTCAGGATTATTTAATCATGTAATGTTTGGTCACACTTTTCCCAATTACTGTATGTTCTTCATTTTAATAATGTTGTTTCTGGAGCCGTATTCTTAGCACTTCTGTACAAAAGAGACTGCCTAAGTCTTTGGCTTTCTATACCTAAGCTAAACTAGCTTCTTCTTACCAGTCTTCCTGTTGGCCAATAGATGACTATGTTTCTTCAGTCACCAAGGCATTCAGTATACTGATTTTATTGCAGTCTTTTTCCATTTATTCCTTTCTTACTTATGGTACTTGTCATCATTCCTGTCAGCAAGTATTCTTGAGTTTGTGTTGTTTTTAGAACTGTAGTGGCCATTAGGGAGTTTACATACTCTGTATTTTCAAGCACCCTATGATCTCAGTGACAAAAAAGCCATTAATTCATAACTTACTGAATTTATAACATATAAAGGGGACCCAAAGCAGTATAATACTGCATTAAAGGATATGGAAGATGAGATTAGAAATGTGGACTGGTACCAGGTTGTTTAGCAATTTTACCTCCAGGCTAAGACGCTGCTAGGTAAGATAGCTTTTGGGCAAGGGAGTAATATGTTTCACTTTTCCTATCCTGCTGTTTATTTAGCCTAAACACTTGAATTTATTTCAAGTAACTTGATGCTTTGTTACCGGCACATCTTCTTGGCTTCAGTCTCAGCCTTCTGATTGTTTTAGCCTTTTCTACTCTGATGAACCTATGTCAGGATTTTCTGATGAGTAGACATTGTTCGTAAAGCATTTCATAAACATTGCTTGGTACATATGGAAATGACAATAATATGATGACAAAATGTACTGGAATATGGATGTAGCCAAGGTGTGTGTGTTAGGGGGTGGGGAGGTGGGTTGGTGAAACCACACAATCTTTTCTCATCTAGGAAGCTTAGCCAGGGCCATTCTTGTATCTTTCATGTTTTAGACTGGAAATCAGGAGACCTGGGTTCTGGTCCCAACTCTATGTGACTTTGCAGATCACCTTCCCTTCCAGGCTGCTGTGTCTATTATAGATTAAATAATTGTTTTGAATTAGGTAATTATTAAAAGGTATGATTCTAGATTTAAAATGTATAATTTTGGGGGGTTAGGCAAGTAGTAGATGAGGATGGCTTAAAGATAATAATGAGAGTAGGACCACCTCTTATTTCATTGGAGTATTTCTGATGGGTTACCCAAACCAAACTAGTAAATGACTGTCCAGGACTCATCTGCTTCCAACAGAAAAATTATTTTAACTAGAGAAAGGACCTATACAAAAAAGCACGTTAGCAAAACAGAGCTTAAAGCACATTTAAAGTACATTTGCATTTCTCATATTGAGAGTCAATAAATAAAATTCTGAGGCAAGAAAAGTAGTTTCCACTTTCCTACAAGTGGAAACTACTCACTGAAACAACTGAGGAATTTAGAAAAAGAAGTTGGGTAATATCTGATACTTTTATACTCTTCACACACCTAGGAGCAATGTAGCCTCTTCAAATTTTAAATATACAGATTAAAGACCTATTATTGCTTAGGATGAATCTCTTGGGCAGGCAGTCCTAAACTCCTTGCCAGATTAGGTTTGAAATGCTTAATCAGTCCCTCTTCTTCCCACACCCACCAATCTCCTACAGTACTCTTTTGCATCAAAATTTCAACAAAGTAGTTGGACTAGAAAAATTCTAATTTTTCAATTTGGTAATTATACTATACTAGTATAGAACTGGTCTTTCTTCAGCTTGGTCCATATTTAACTATTATTGGTTCTTTGTCTTCCCTTTCCTGTTATTGCCTCTTTCCCTCTTCTTTCTTATTACTTCTGTTTGGTTCATGGCATTGACATGGATTTGTGTTAGAGATATTATGGGAGCAAAAGAATTGGACTAGTATCTTCTCGCTAACACCTCTTCCACAGGCAAACACACAAATAAACCAATATCTATTATTTTGGATATGGAGAGGTTGGAGACAGAACAAAAATAAAAGAGAAGCTTGAGGATATTGAGTTGGGAAAGGTGCTTTAGGAATACCTCTACTGAATTTGAAGTAGGGATGATTTAAAAAAATGAAAGATTCTCTCCCTACACACCCCATGAGAAAAAAACTAAACAAAAACTCCCTAACATTTTTATAATTTCATTATAAAGGACGGGCATACATTGCTATCATTTCTAGATATCAGCAGTTTGGGAGTTCTACCCATATGGGTTGGAATGTTGAAAGCAGAAGAGAATAATTCTGTCTATTCAGGAGAGTTGAGACTTTAGCCTTACTTTCTTTTAAGGCTTTATTTATCAAAGGTATTCTCAGAAGGTAATGATGAACCTGAAACTGTTCCAACCTATGCTGAAATACTCCCACACTATGTTGTTGGAATAGATTTAAGCACTCTTTGTAAAGCCATGCCAGAAAGTTCTTACCATTTGGAGTTTCTGCCCTCAGTTGGATTAAGAGGAAGAATTTCCCATCTGTTCAGACAGAAGAACAGTGATCAAAAAATAGGTAATAAGAAAAGATTTCCCTGTTTGAGATGTGCTTTTTGTGGATGAAAGTTTTTCATTGGAAGAAATTATTTGTTTTCACAAGACAAATATTTGGACCTGATGTTCAAAATTAGTATTTGGAACTCAATTAAAAACAAACTTATAGCTCTAAATATTCTACTATATAATTGTTTGGTTGGTACTTGAATTCAAAACCCAGTAGGTATTCTTTTTTTTTTTATTAGTTTCTGCTTTATAACAAAGTGAATCAGTCATACATATACATCTGTTCCCACATCCCTTCCCTCATGCATCTCCCTCCCTCCCACCCTCCCCATCCCACCCCTCCAGGCGGTCGGTCACAAAGCACCGAGCTGATCTCCCTGTGCTATGCGGCTGCTTCCCACTATCTATCTACCTTACGTTTGGTAGTGTATATATGTCCATGCCTCTCTTTCGCTTTGTCACAGCTTACCCTTCCCCCTCCCCATATCCTCAAGTCCATTCTCAAGTAGGTCTGTGTCTTTATTCTTGTTTTACCCCTAGGCTCTTCATGACATTTTTTTTTAAATTCCATATATATGTGTTAGCATACGGTATTTGTCTTTCTCTTTCTGGCTTACTTCACTCTGTATGACAGACTCTAGGTCTATCCACCTCATTACAAATAGCTCAGTTTCGTTTCTTTTTATGGCTGAGTAATATTCCATTGTATATATGTGCCACATCTTCTTTATCCATTCATCCGATGATGGACACTTAGGTTGTTTCCATCTCCGGGCTATTGTGAATAGAGCTGCAATGAACATTTTGGTACATGTCTCTTTTTGAATTATGGTTTTCTCAGGCAAAACCCAGTAGGTATTCTTGATTGGAGTTTTTTCACCCATCCCCCACTTTAAAATACCACCTCACCACCTTCTTATCTCTTACCAGGATGACTGCAAGAGCCTCTTAATTTATCACTTACTTTCAGTACATCTTCCACTTTGCTGTTACATCTGATCATATTACTTTTCAGTTTAATGGACTGTAAATTCCTGGCAGATGTACAAGTTCGTTTACCACCCGGCCCGTTCTACATTGTCAACCTCCTCTTCTGCTACATGCCCTACTTGCCATCCACATTAGACCTATGAGGTTCTTTTGGGTCTCTGTTACCTTGCACATGCTTCTGTCCCTTCTTTCTTCCATGGTGGCATTTATTACACTGTTCTTTCTTCCAGGATGACATTTACTACACTTTTGTAGTTGTCTGCTAACTTACCTGTTTCCTCTTTAAACTGGAGAGGTCATTCTGTATTTTCTCAACATTTAACTCAGTTCCTCACTCAATGACTGTTTATTGAATTACTACCCCTTCTCCTGCATCTTGTAAATTTCTGTGTGTCTCCACTCAGCAAGGTTTAGAATTGCAAGTAGGTTTATGGCTGTTCTTTAAGACCTGTATTTTCTGTACTCTCCCTTGAAAAGGAATCTTTAATTTCTAATTTTTACCCCTGTTGTTATTGGTCCCACCCTCTTTCTTCAGATTTCAATTATCGGTATAGTTATTTGCCTCTGAAATAGAGTCAGCCCGTGGCATGAGTCTCTGCTTTATTCACATTATATAACGTTGGTTATTGTATCTGTATTTCTGCTTTTATTTCCCAAGACATTTAGAGTTTCTTTCTGTCCCCTTGGCCACACTTGCTAGTTTATGTACTTTCTAGACAAGTGAATTTAGGTTTAGAGAAGCAAAATGAGTTGCCCAACTTCACAGAGCAAGGAAGTGATAGAATTAGTTTTATATGGCCTCAAAGCTTATGCATGTCTTTTTGCTGCACCACACTGCTGATTCCCTTCCAGTTCACAAGCATTATGCCTAAGCTGCTTTCTAAAATTGTCTTGTAACCTCCCCTCTGTTGAATTCATTTCTCATTTCCAAATGGATGGCAGGAAGGAAGTGGGGTTCAGGATAAAAAATTTTTCTTTCCAGTCAATTTTGATGAAAGAGATTTGTTTATATTTTTGGTGTTAGCCAGATGGTGGTCATACCACATTCTTTTTATAGTTTAACAGTTCACCCAGAGAGCAAAAGGGAAAAAAATATGTTATGAAACTTTTATTTATTTACTTTTAATTTACAGCCTTTGGGGGACTTTTTTTTATTCTGGAAAATAATTTTTAAAAATAAATATCCTAATGTGTGATTTATACAGTTGGGCTTGGTTAAATTGGGAGAGAGAGAGAGAAGAGAGAGAAGAGAGAGAGAGAGAGAGGGATGTAGATGAGCCCATGAAAATATTAGTCTATTGATTGCTTGTAAGAGAGAATAATTAAAGAATTAGAAAATTTCATTATCCTGTTATCCCAAAGTTTTGTCTTGATGACCCAGTCTATTGAGTGGGCAAAAGAGTGTGCTCAGAACATGATGGAACTGGCATTTAGAAAATCCAACAGATAAAATATTACACCCACTGACTTATGAAACAGAAACAATTAAGGTCCCAATTTAGAATGATTCTGGACAGAGGCTCTAATCGTTAGGCTCGTTTAACAAACATCCATGTGGTAGAGCTGCAAGCATGAGCTAAGTGCAGAAATTAATAGTGCTTGAGAAAGTTCTGGTTTAAAATTTGATCCTCTGTTAATCTCCATAAGTTGACTCATTTGCATTTTCATGTAAATATCTAATATTAGTTGAAATAATGGAGCTATTTGAAGTTTCAAACTAGGATTCTTATCTGATGTTTCTGCTATTGATTCTTTTCTGTGTAACTCATAAGAGCAAAGTTTATCTTATTTTCAAGCAGGAATTTTTATTTATTAAGTCTCCAGTAAAGGGAGCTGGAAAGGGAATTAGGAGATCCAACTTGCAATTAAAAGGAAGATTCCAGGGCTTCCCTGGTGGCGCAGTGGTTGAGAGTCCGCCTGCCGATGCAGGGAACATGGGTTCATGCCCCAGTCTGGGAAGATCCCACATGCCGCGGAGCCTGTGCATCCGGAGCCTGTGCTCCGCAACGGGAGAGGCCACAGCAGTGAGAGGCCCGCATACCGAAAAAAAAAAAAAAAAAAAAAGGAAGATTCCAGCATAGTGGTTAAGAACAAGGCTCTGGAAGCTGATTATCTGAGGACAAACCTCTGTTCCCCCTCTAACTTGTTACTTTATGACCTACACAAGCCACTTACCTTCCCTTTGCTTCACCTTTCTCATTTATAAAATGTGCTTTGTAATAATACCTACCTTACAGGGTGGTAAGTTCACAGTAAATATTAGCAATTTGTGGTTTCTGCCCTGCTGTTAACTTGTTATGTCATCTTAGGTAGGTTACCTTATATCCTTGGGCTTTGTTTATTTCATTTATTTTGTATGAGGAACTAAATAAGCTCCAGGTCCTCTTCAGTAATGGTATTCTGCTTGGAAAAATTTGTATGTTCCTATGTGTGTCTAATGTGTTATTACTCTTACTCTTTAGGGTCTAAAGTGTACCCTAGGATAGGAAATTAGATTTGGAAGGGACCTCATAGACAATCTCATTCATCCCTGTACTTTATGGGAGGCATGATCTTGGAACGGTACCTCGTTGAAGAAGAAAAAAGAGATGAAGACCTGAGATTTCTATTAAGGCATATACAACATGGAAACATTTTCTATCTTCAGAATAGCTAGAATGGTTAGAAACTCATTTTTCTTCTATTCATGTCATAAATGTATTTTATGTTTATGGTTTTCAACAGATCTCAGTGTATTAGGAAAGTGTATCTTCAGTACAGTATGCCATAATTCTTCGTGACTGTGGATATTCATTACAATAGAATCTTTGAAGTCTTTAAAAATGACCTTTTCAAATAGATAAATATCTTTGCTCATAAACATTTATGTCATCACTTTCTAGATGTGTTAAGTCACTCTTATTTCTTCTGAAATGTTAAAAATTATCAGTGCTTTATCCCCAGGGAATGGGGAGGGAATAAAACAACCAAAAAACATTTGTACAAGATCATCTTATTAAATGATAGAAACTCTAAAAAATAATTTTTATGAGTTGTCAAACTTGTCTGTAGACAAATTTATTTCCCTTCTTCTATTATAAAATTATACATATCTACTGAAAAACTTACAAATGATAGTATAGACAATTATTTTTATTCTCTGGTAGCTTTACCAAGCAAATCTGATGGCTCCACCCAGAAGATATTGGCCTTCAAACACAAATAAAAGAATAGAAAATATCCTTGTTACCAAAATTCTACAAAAACAGACACTTTAAATCATTTCTGAAAAAATATGGTTGTTTAATAGGTGATAGATATAAGAGAAATTATATTCAGCCCTTGTTCCTGAAATTATAAACCCCCATTTCCTCATCTCATAAAAGACGTAATGATTCTTAACTACAGGTCTGTTGTTGGGAAGTAATCAAGGAGGAGATGATGGCATGATCTTTCTCTTAATATCAGGTTACTATACTACTTTCAGAATTGCTTGTGTTAAGACAGTAGGATTCTACAATTAATGATCTGGCTTAAGTTTCAGATTTAGGATTTTTGTAGAAATTAATCTGTTTAAGAATGGTTTCCTTGATGTCTTTTATAAATAAGTCAATGGTTGTATACCCATCTGCTGAATTTATTCTTAGTGTGACCCTGGCCTCTTAAAAGTGACCGTTGTTGTTTTCTAAAAGCGTTTAAAAAATATTGGAGTTGATATACTTAATTCTGGCATAGAGTATGTACATATGAAATTAATATGCTAAGTGAGATTTTGCAATAATTATAAACTATAGGCATATGCAAAGTAGTATGATAATGGTAATGATTATCATTGCCCTACTCCTTGTAAATAAAATGTACTAAATGGTCAAAATATTAAAATAAACAAACCAATAACAAACCATTCCTTCCTTTAATAAACCCAGCAAGTCAATAAAACTCCCTGATGTAGCTCTTCATTTAGTACATTGATTCTCAATTCTATCAGACCTAACATCCCCTTTTTATTATGAAAGTTTTGTATCATCCCTTCTTATTCTGAACATATAACCAAATATATATAATAAAAAAAATCAATGTAATGTACTAACTATAATTTAAAGAAATAAAAGGGAAATGAATCATAGTAAACATTAACCATTATATGTAAATGTTAGAAAACAACAATATAGTGAAAGTTTGGAGTTAAGAGATATCAGAGATTATATATCATTCCATACAAGAAAGTAAGTTGAAAGAGTTAATGTACAAAAAGACACTAGCATAAAAAGTGTGTTAGAATAAGTTATAATAGACCACATTTCTTAGTTTTAGATTTAAGTAAAAGGGTAATAACTTTAGTCAAGGTAGGAAAACATGAGAAGACAAATTATATACTGCCAAATTGGAGAAAATGAGTTGGGCCTTATTTTAAGTGTAATATTAAAATAATTGTCGAGGTTGTAACTTAGGGTGGCATAGTAATGAAATATAACTTGTATTTTGAAATTCTTCTACAACTAGATAAAAAGCATCAGAACGATGGGATGGTCATGAGTTCAGTTTGGTGCCTATTGAGTTTGCGCTGTTGACAGGACACTATAATGGAGCTATTCAGCAGGTAGTTGAAAATGAGAATTAGAGTTCTAGAAAAAGGTTACATCAACAAGATTTACTTTTGAAGGTGGTTCACAAAGTAGGAATAATTGAAGCTATAAGATTAGATGATATTACAAATAAAGAAGATAATAGTAATAATAGAAATTAACATCATCATTACTGCTAACGTTTGTTTATGTTTATTATGTGCCATGCACTGTATGTCTATTTGACATATATTTTCTCACATATTTCTCACACAACCCCTATAAAATACGTATAGTACAATTATTACCAACACCTCCTTTTTACAGATGGAACAACTAACACACAAGATAAATTGCCTTAGTTCACATAGCTAGTAAGTGGAAGAGTTTGAATACAAACTCAGGCAATCTGGCTAAAGAGCCTACTTCCAACAAAGGGGATTCTTGAGGGGCTCATTCATTTTAAAGGCAGCAGTTAAAGAAATAGCAGTTAATGAAGAGAGTAAATTAGAGTGTACATTGTCATGGAAGGCCAAGCCAAAAGTGTGGTAGTTAATATCACAGACTTAAGAGCATTTTAGTAAAGGCTATTGGATTTGGTGATTAGTAAGTCTTGGAAAATAGTCATTTGGTAATGTTATAAAGTCTAAGAAAATTACCTGAGCATTTTTTTTTTCAGAATTTCTGGAAGTTTTTAATATTCTATTTATTTGCCCAGTACCTATTCTGAACTTTAATATGCTCTATCAGATTGAATGTGAACCGTAGCAACCATGGTGTATCCATTCTTTTAATAAATCCTGATGTCACTCTCAAAGGAAATCTATTGGAAACAAGCAATGTAATTTTGGATTTGTTTGGGGCAATAGAATCTGTTGAAGATACCAAAAGCTATGATTAAATTAGTTCTAGATGTAAAGGCAAATATTGCAGAAAAGTTTAGTGTGAAAAGTGAAAAAAATTTTAAATATGATTTGTATTACATAGTTAAGAAAAAGTAACATCATTCTTGGGTGTGATAATGAGGAAGAAATATTCATGTGGGTGTTTTGATGATTAATTAGTTGATGTGTGTAAAATGCTTGAAGGAAAAAAAGTATGGCATAAATTCTAAATATTATTATTTTATTCCCAGAATTCTGTCAGGCTTCATGGCTGCCTTCCCATGTGCTCATCTTTCTGCACCTGTTGCCAGAACTTCTTTCCACGGCAGCACTGCTTTTGCTGTCATTTGAAATCTGTTCCAGATTTCTCTTCTCATAACTCTCTCCACATGCTGTTACTGGGTTATCTAATTTTAATAGGATGCTTTTTTAATGTAACTATATATAAAACCATATACAAAGTATATATGTAGCATATACATGTCACACAATCATCATACATGTAGCATACATACAATCAAATGCATTTTCTCACCTTTAGTGACTTAGGTAAAATAATTTTGTTTATATAATTTTTTTCCCAGAATCACCTGACCCAAAATGGCTTATTCTCTAGGAACTTAATTATCTTTAACTAAAATTGAGTGAGCTGTTTTGTTAATTCTTCAGTGTTCATTACTTTCTGTTGTCTGGATGCCTTTTCCTTGTCCATTAAAATATGGACCTCAACCTGAAAACTTGCCACAACTAGCATATATCCCAACTTTTATTAGAATATTTATTATTTATTATAATTTTAATACATTTTCCAAATTATAATTTATCTCTCTTTAGGAGAGGCTCCTTTTTTTAAAGAACAAAGCCAAAAATTTTTTTCTAATGGGCTTAAATTTATTAAAAAAATTAAATATGAAGAGGTAATTGTAAAGTCTGAATAAAACACATACATCAAAATATCATACATATAGCTCTTTAAACATTAACATTAATTACCCTTGGGGATTAATCATTGCCAAAATGAAATCACTGTATTTCCTTGGTACTTTATTTTGACATTTAATTTATTACACACACACACACACACACACACACACACAGTCTCCCTATTGTATCTTTACTGATCTAAAACCAAGACAAGCATTTAAAAACTGCTTATCTATGAACAAAACAATTACTTAAACCAAAAGACTCATTAGAGGGTGATGTTATCATGATGCAATCATTCTCTTGAGATCATAAAACAAGAAATACTTCACCATTGCCTTTAATCCCATAGTTTATGATTACCTTATAAACACCATTTTGTTTCCAGCATTGGTACTGTAGAATGTATTTACCTGGAAAGAATACATATGTTTCTGCTTGAAAGAGAGTAACACAGTCATTGTGCCATAGTATATAGTTGTCTCCCCAAATTTAGACATATATGATTGTCTTTTCCTTTGAAAAACTTGATTTTAATCATTTCAGTGTTTTCTGAGTCTACTGGTATATACATAACTAATTTCCCACGTGCATAAATTTTTAAATGTCCCTGCATTTTAGCATTACTCCTTCAAAATCCCAGGTGGAACATGTAATTGTCTGAATCCAGGTCACTTACTGCCAGGGACTGAGAGCAGAGGGGATCATCTGGTACCTGCAGCTTACGTATGAGAAGATGGAGTACACTTCTTTCCAAGAAAGCCCACACTGGGAGATTCACCCCCATAGAACATTGTTTGATGCTGGATATAAAAAAAAAGATCTAATTTATACTGTAACAACAAGTTAAAACTCTACATGTTATTTCAGTATCTTATCACCATGATCTACTACTTAGATTTTCTTTTATCCAATGTATGTTAATTTTTTAAATGATTTTATTTCCTCATTTTGGTCTTGAAAACATGGAAAAAAAACTGGTTATCGTCTATCTCTGAAAAGTCTTTATATTCTAGAAAATTGTAATGTGCCAATCATAATGAAAACTAAAACCTTTAATACAATTTTTGCCTACATTTGAGGAAAGATTCCTATACTCACATCAGTTTGTTTACTCTTTCTTTCTCCTTCCTTTCCTCCTTTTCCCCTCTCATCCTGTTTCTATCCTTTCTTCTCTTTGTCACATATTTATGGAGCACTTCTATGTTTAGGCATGCATGTCTTGAAAAAAAAAAACAAAACAAAAGACAATGACACCCTCAGCCTGACCAGTGGAGAAACGCGGGTGTGAATATAAACTGAATGCAAGTGATTACTGTTACAAGTTAGAAATGAAAAAATTCTATAAAAATAAGAAATTTTGGTTATGTAGGTCATATATGGTAGGATAACTCAGAAGCATAATCTTCTTGCTTTCACTGTTTTTTTTTTTGAATCAGTAATCCAAGTAATGCTTCTTTTAAAGAGAAATTCTAAAATATAGAAAAACACAAAGGGTAGTACAAGTAACACCTATATTCCTGTCTCCCTGAATTAACATTTTGTCTTAATTTTCTTTAATTAATTTTTTAAAGAAATAAAACATTAATAGATACAACTAAAGGTCCCTTTAACAAACACTCACAGTTCCATCCTTAACCCCTTTCTTCCAAGGACAGCTGTAGTTTGGACTTTAACCTGTAGGCAACAAGGCAATCACTAGCGTTTTTTAAACAGGGAGTAACATGCTTATTAGATTTGTTTTCTTAAGAAGATATTTCAAAAGGCAAAGCAGAGATTAGACCAAAATGGGGAGAGACTGGTAGAATTAATGAAAATGCTTATGTAGTAATCTAGATGAATGATTCTGAGAATTTAACTAATGCACTCACTGTTACAATGGAGAGCGGAGAGTAGATTAGCAAGTGAATTCTGAGGAGGAATTCAAAGGATTGGATAAGTGGATATTAGGGTTCAAGGAAAGTCAGATGTGGCTGTCAGTTTATGTGTTTTGAAAACTTTATGGAAGAAAGATTCTCCAGATGTTTCTTTTCTTGGCTGTTCAAACCTTTGAAAGCTTCAGATTTAAAACTGATATTTATAATGTAAGGGTTTTTCCTACTTAAGTTCTTCTATAATGTACATTTAAAAAGTAATTTAGAAATTCAAGGCAAATGTGATATAGAAGGATACTATACAGCCATTAAAACATTGATGTAGATTCGTAGATCTGAAAGGTGATATACTAAAATTACTGGCTGTAGAATCACAGGAGGTGATTTCTATTACACTAAAAAAATTTTTTTTAGTCATTTTCTTTAATAATGAACATAATGTTTTTTGGGGGGGGGTTTGTGTGTGGTTTTTTTGTTGTTGTTTTTTTTAGAAATCCCTAGGTTTTATTCCTGGTAATTCAATTTATTTAACACTGAAGTTTTGTGCAAGTCACTTAATTTTTTTGAATCTCAATTTCCTTATCTGTGAAATGGAAATTCCAACAAGCTCCCTGTGGTGGTATGGCTGATTGGTCTGTCCTCAGCATCCATTTCTTTTTGTGTTGTTTTTAAATTTTATTTATTTTTCGGCTGTGTTGGGTCTTCGTTGCTGCACACGGGCTTTCTCTAGTTGTGGCAAGTGGGGGCTACTCTTCATTGCGGTGTGCAGCTTTCTCATTGTGGTAGCTTCCCTTGTTGCAGAGCATGGGCTCTAGGCATGCTGGCTTCAATAGTTGCAGCACACAGTCTCAGTAGTTGTGGCTCTTGGGCTCTAGAACGCAGGCTCAGTAGTCGTGGCACACAGGCTTAGTTACTCCACGGCATGTGGGATCTTCCCGGAGCAGAGATCAAACCCGTGTCCCCTGCATTGGCAGGTAGATTCTTAACCACTGCACCACCAGGGAAGTCCCGAACATAATGTTCTTTAAAATTAAACTTGGTCTAAGTTAGTAACTAGGTTTATGAAATCGTTGATAATTACATTAATCATAAATCTATGACTGTTAATAATATTAATGTGCTTCTCTGGTGGCGCAGTGGTTGAGAGTCCGCCTGGCCATGCAGGGGACACGGGTTCATGCCCTGGTCCAGGAAGATCCCACATGCCGCAGAGTGGCTGGGTCCATGAGCCATGGCTGCTGAGCCTGCGCGTCCAGAGCCTGTGTTCCGCAACGGGAGAGACCACAACAGTGAGAGGCCCGCGTATGGCAAATAGTATATAATAATAATAATAATAATAATAATAATAATAATAATAATAATAATAATGATTTGAAGTCAATATAAGTGTTTTTTGGAAAAAGCATGATTTCCAAAATTCAGTGCAAACTCCTACCAGATGAGAATAATTCTACTTGTTCTCTTACTGCTGCAGCAGAGTAGTGATTGTTTTAAATAAAGTGATTTCTGAGCATATTTCCTAAAATCTGAACAGGAGCAAAGTTCATGCTTGTTTGTTTACTAATGATTTTCTCCCACTCTGGTGACCCTGGGCTGTCTTTGGGTGGTTGAGTGGGGCTGCTCTGATTGTGAGGGTAAGGTATGGGGCTCACTGGGCTTCTGTAGAGCGTGACCAATCTAAGATCTGGTTATTTTGTTGGGAGAATTCAAGTATCAGTAGTGCTGAGTCTTTTCTCTTGGGCTGGTCAGTTTTTCTAGAGAAGAATCTTCCCATCTCCCACCTGCTCAGAGCTGAGTAGAGGAGAGTCTCTGGGGTCTCTGGGCACAGGATGAAGACTTGCGCTCAACTGCCTTGATTTCAGTGTGCACCTTTCTCTGCCCTCTGCTGTGCCTCATGACCTGGAACCCAGGTCTGTTTGGACTCTTTCTCTAGAAAATGAATTTCCTATCTCTTGGAAAGGGTAATGGGAGGAAAGATGGGCTCTGACTGCTCCTGTGCAGATTACAACTGCTTCTGCTTTCTCTATCCTGTCTCTTTCCCCACCTTCTAAGGAAGCTGACATCTACTTCAGCTTCTTAGGCTTTGACAAGTCAGTTTCCACTTATTTGCACTGTCATTTGAACAGTTACTGACATCTCTTATCTTTGTTTTGTGGAGTTTATACCTTTTTAATTTATTAATAAAACTTCTTAAATCGAGTTTGGGGAATGTGCATTAATTTTAAAATGAGAGAAAGCTAAGTAAAGAATGACAGTTGAAGTATGCGAAGCACACTAAATTTGAAATCAACTGACTTTTGTCCTGGCTCTATGTGACTTGTAGTATGACACTAGGTAAGTGTCTTGACTTCTTTCAGCCTTTGTTTCCTCATCTGCATGATAGAGACAATATTACCTACCCCTTTGTATTGTTGAGAGGCTCAAAGGAGAAAATATATGTGAAAAGTTTTGCCAAATGTTCTTAGATTTTTTTTTTTACGTAGCTGAAAAACGAGATTAAGAACTTTATCCTGACTGTAGGTAATTCTGAGATTATTTTAATCTCAGTTTTTAGTAATGAGAATGAATAATATTCTAAACTATGTGATATTTTATTAATGTATTCTTATCATTAGCAGACTAGCATCACTGGAGTGATGCTAAGTATAGTGACGTAGTAGAGTTCCTAACTCAAAACCTCACTCTCGGGCTTCCCTGGTGGCACAGTGGTTGAGAGTCCGCCTGCCGATGCAGGGGACATGGGTTCGTGCCCTGGTCCGGGAAGATCCCACATGTCGCGGAGCGGCTGGGCCCATGAGCCATGGCGGCTGAGCCTGCGCGTCCGGAGCCTGTGCTCCACAATGGGAGAGGCCACAACAGTGAGAGGCCCGTGTACCGCAAAACAAACAAACAAAAAAACCCCTCACTCTCTAAGGTTTCTTTCTTTAGTATTTTCATGACTATTTACATATTTTAAGAAACTTTCAAATTTTTGCTCTTTTTAAATTTACTTTGACCATAATCATAGAAATTAATATATCTGATTCAGGAAGATGCAATTTTATCTTTCATCACAAAACAAATATGGCTTTGGAAATGAAGAAACTTAAATATTCTAAGGCGCTGTGTTTTGCCTGCCTGCCCTGCCTTGTCTTGCCTTTTCTTTTCTTTTTCATTATATTTTCTAGGCATATGAAGAAGTATTTACTACTAAGAAATATACGCTTTTGCCAGACTATCTGGAAAGATAGTTACCTTTGCAACATGTTACAGCATAAAATGAACTGCTTTCTTCCTTAGTGCATATTTGGGATTCTAGGTAGCATAAGAAAGTCTAAATTCCTCAGATCATAAATATAGATTAAAGCAATTAAATTTCCAAATTTATTTATGTTTTTATTCAGTTTTGGTAATCTGCTTTTAATTAAAGGTGTGCGGCACAATTTTATCATAAAGCCCATCTAAATGAACTGGAGCTTATCTACTTTAAGAGAGCATAACTAGATCAGTTCCTTTTTTCATATTGTTCTGGTAGCTTGTATTATACGGGGGATGATTAGTTTACTGAATATAATACTTTCAAAAGCATCATAGCAGCTGTATCTCAGGTCCCTAATTTGATGATGAAAATTCATATGTTATTACCTTTTTACTTTTTTATTGTGTTAGAGAATACAAATTTTCTTTATTTACTGCATCACTATTTTCTATTTTCCTATTATTCCTAATAGTTTCCATTTATTATACCATGTTTCAGCATTCTGCTAACTGCCTTACATTCTGTTTTACATTTTATCTTCATAGTAGCCCAGTAGATATTAAATGCTCATTTTAGAGATGAGGCGACTGATGCTGAGAGAGGTCTAGTTGGTTTTTCCATTGTCTCAGACACTGTGTTAGGTACTACCAGCCTCCTGAGGGAGTTGAGAACAGTTCTTGATTTCTGATTGTCTTCCAATATCAGACCTATATGCACTTCTGAAAGGAATAAACAGAAAATAGCAGTATTGGACTGTGAGAAAATTGTTCAGCCCAAGGAAAGAAGAGCAAATTATGAAGAAAATCTCTTTTGTTGATTGCTTTTTTTTTCCTCCTTTCAAACTTTGGTATTTTGCTTTAGTTTGCATCTTTATTATGAAACTGTGTAGAAGAAATTAATGAGTGATTGGGACAGCTGATTTGAACATGAAGAATCTTAAAGACTTCTGAACCTAGGCTTTATAGAGGCTTGAAAATTTAAAGAAAATTTGTGAAGATACTGCAGGGAGTTCCCATGTAACCTGCATCCAGTTTCCCATATTATTTAACATTGTACATTAATATGGTACATTATTTATAATTAATAAACCAGTATTGGTACAGTATTATTAGCTGAAGTCCATATTTTATTCAGATATTCTTAGCTTTTACCTAATGTCCTTTTCCAGCTCCAGAGTCTCATACAGGATACCGCACATTTAGTTGTTCTGTCTCTTTAGGTTCCTCTTGACTGTGACAGTTTCTCATCCTTTCCTTGGTTTTGAAGATTTAGATAGTTTTGAGGTCTACTAATCAGGTATTTTGTAGAATACCTCTCTATTGGAATTTGCCTCGTGTTTTACTCATGGTTAGACTGAGCTCATGGGTTTTGGGGAGGAAGGCCACAGAGGTAAAGGGTTGTTTTTATCACATCATGTCAAGAGAAAGTACTATCAACATGGTTTAACACTGTTGATTTAAACTTCACCTGACTGAGTTAGGATTTTTAGATTCCACCATTATTAACTTATTCTTTTTCCTTTCTCCATGTTGTACCTTTCAGAAGGAAGTCACTATGTGCAGCTCACACTTGGGGAGGGGGGGATGGGGGGAGTTATGCTCCCTTCCTTGGGAGTGGAGTATCTGCATAAACTATTTGGAATTATTCTGCATAGAATATTTTTCTCTTTTTCCTTATTTTTTATTTGTTCAGACATTTATTTATATCAGTATGGACTCCTGGATATTTATTTTATATTTGAGATATAATCCAGTATTTATTTTGTTCAAATTGTTTTAGTTGGCTGTTGGTAGCTCTTTCAGTTGGCTCTTGTGTCCCTTTGACATACCTCCATTAATGAAGGTTTTTGATTTTTGTTTTTTTATTTAGTAATTTCTTACTTTCTACTACTAGAAATGCTCCAGGTTCATCTTGTATATGTCCTGCCTGAGTACTAGAAGTATCCATTCTTTTTTTGGAGAATGGTATTTGGAAACCAATATCTGGGTGCTAGGTATGTTCATTGCTACTTGGGTGGCCTTGCCCACTCAGCTGACAGAACAAGGAAGGGAAATAAGTGTGTGTATACTAACCTGTTTATATACACATATCTATAAATATTTCTATATGTAACCGTGTGTATCTATATTAAGCTAAACATGAGTTCATACTGATGTCTCTGCTGTATTTTTTATTTTTGTCTGTTCTTACATATTAAAGTCCTTTGGGATTTCTTCCTAGGTTCTAGCACCTTTTCTCTTCCTATTTTAAACTTCCTCTTCTCACTATCCAGCTACTATACTTTTAAAAGTATACCATTTTTAATTTAAATATTTGAATTCTCCATTAATTATAAAAAGGTAATAATTAATATCTTTGTATCTTGTATATCCTCTTGAGACTCTTCATATATATGCAAGCAATTCCAAATCTTTGTCTTTGATATATATCAGGAAGATTTGCTCTTTGTTAGTAATATAAGTTGCTAGTATATTTCCCCCCATTTGACATTTGACTTTTGACTTTGCTTAAAGAGGATTGTTTTTGTTTTATTGTTTCTGGATTTTGAGTCATAGTAAGCAAGAACTTTCCCACTTCATTTTTTTATAACCAAGTTTTATTTAATGTGGTGTGTTTCTACCGTTAAATATTGAATCTATTTGGAATTTACTGAAATATGCAATACTATTTAGAATTTACTATAATATATACATTATGAAATATGCACTCAGATATCCATTCCTAACTTACCACTCTTTTCAAAGCATCCATTTTTAACTCTCAAATCATATGTCTGTCTCCGTTTTGGAGATTTTCTTTAGATTTCTTGCAGGCACCTATTAAAATTTTTTCAAACAACTCTTTATTAACTTTCTCAAACCTGTACCTCCTTATGTCTCAGTAATTGGTATGGCCAACCAATTGTCCAAGTCAAAAACTTGGGTATCACCTTTGAATTCCTATCTTTCTTACTCCCAGCACCTGATAAATAATCACTAAGCTCTGTTGAATTTAAGTCTAGAATATGTCTCAAGTATATTTGTTTCAACTTGCTCTGTTGGTCTTTGCCCTAATCTATGCCACTACCATCTTTTTCTTAGATCATTGCAGTAGCACCATACAGTACCTGTTCTTGATGAACAAGAAAATTTCTTACCCGAAAAGAGCACACATATTGGTGAAGGAAATAGAAAATAAATGCGTAAACAAATATATGTAGGCATATATTTTTTCAGGTGATGATAATATAATCGAAGTTCGGCATTTTGTTATAGGAAGGTTAATTTAGTGCTAGTTTGGAGTTTACAGGTGGGAAAGAAGACCGGACATGGGGAGATTAGTTAATAGATAGAAGGTAATGAAGATCAGAATAGTGATAGTGGTGGAAGGAAATCATGATTTGAAAATGTTTGTTGTACTTGGACATTTCAAAAGAAATATATATTAATTTTAGAAAATTCTAAAAATACAAAGAAGTTTAAAGGAGACCGAAACTATCCCCTGTAATTCGGGATAACCACTGTTAATCCTCTTGGTATATATCTTTCCAAACTCTTTCTGTGTTTATATGATTTTTCTTTTCTTACAGAATTGGAATCATACTATTCATAGTTTTTTGTACTTTAGCAAAAAAATTAAATATCCTTTTCTATAGTGTCTTCATTAAAAGCATGACTCGGGAGCCACAGTGTCTGGATTAGAATCCTGGCCCTACAACTTACTGTGTCCTTAGGAAAGTTACTCCACTCCTCAGTGCATCAGTTTCCTCATCTATAAAATAATAGGAGTATAATAGGGGTTAAATCAGTTAATGTTGGAAAATATTTAGAACACTGCCTGTTCTAAATAAGTATTTGATATTACTGTTATCCACAATTCTTCTACAGTATTAATTGTTTTTGACTGTATAGTATGACATCATGTGATATCTAATCTTAAGAGGTAGTATAGTGTCTGGTATTTGGAGCCAAGTGGACCTGGCTAGTGCTTCCAGTTATTACTATGTGACCTTGAGCCATTGACCTTACCTCTGTGAGATTGTTATCTTACATGTAAAATGGGGTTATGATAGTACTGGGTAGGGTTTTTGTAAAAAATAAACTAAAGCATTCGTATAAAACACCACCTTAGAAAACTTCCTGGCATGGAATATACACTTAATAAATCTTACCTGTTACTCTTGTCAAAGTAACATAGCTACATGAAGGGCATCAAAAGTCTAAGTTTTTACAGAATCCAACAGCACATTAAAAGGATCATACATCGTGATCAAGTGGAGTTTATCCCAGGAATGCAAGGATTCTTCAATATATGCAAATCAATCAATGTGATACACCGTATTAACAAATTGAAGAATAAAAACCGTATGATCACCTCAATAGATGCAGAGAAAGCTTTCGACAAAATTCAACACGCATTTATGATAAAAACTCTCCAGAAAGTGGGCATAGAGGGAACCTACCTCAACATAATAAAGGCCGTATATGAGAAACCCACAGCCAGCATCATCCTCAATGGTGAAAAACTGAAACCATTTCCACTAAGATCAGCAACAAGACAAGGTTGCCCACTCTCACCACTGTTATTCAACGTTGTTTTGGAAGTTTTAGCCACAGCAGTCAGAGATGAAAAGGAAATAAAAGGAATCCCAAATCAGGAAAGAAGAAGTAAAGGTGTCACTGTTTGCAGATGACATGATACTATACATAGAGAATCCTAAAGATGCTACCAGAAAACTACTAGAACTAATCAATGAATTTGGTAAAGTAGCAGCATACAAAATTAATGCACTGAAATCTCTTTCATTCCTATACACTAATGATGAAAAATCTGAAAGTGAAATTAAGGAAACACTCCCATTTACCATTGCAACAAAAAGATTAAAATACCTAGGAATAAACATACCTAAGGAGAGAAAAGACCTGTATACAGAAAACTGTAAGACACTGATGAAAGAAATTAAAAGTGATACAAATACATGGAGAGATATACCATGTTCTTGGATTGGAAGAATCAACATTGTGAAAATGACTCTACTACCCAAAGCAATCTACAGATTCAGTGCAATCCCTATCAAATTACCAATGGCATTTTTCACAGAACTAGAACAAAGAATTTCACAATTTGTATGGAAACACAAAAGACCCCGAATAGCCAAAGCAATCTTGAGAAAGAAAAGGGGAGCTGGAGGAATCAGGATCCCTGACTTCAGACTATACTACAAAGCTAAAGTCATCAAGACAGTCTGGTACTGGCACAAAAACAGAAATATAGATCAATGGAACAGGATAGAAAGCCCAGAGATAAACCCACACACATATGGTCACCTTATTTTTGATAAAGGAGGCAAGAATATACAATGGAGAAAAGACAGCCTCTTCAATAAGTGGTGCTGGGAAAACTGGACAGCTATATGTAAAAGAATGAAATTAGAACACTCCCTAACACCATACACAAAAATAAACTCAAAATGGATTAAAGACATAAATGTAAGGCCAGACACTTTCAAACTCTTAGAGGAAAACATAGGCAGAACACTCTATGACATACATCACAACAAGATCCTTTTTGACCTACCTCCTAGAGAAATGGAAATAAACACAAAAATAAACAAATGGGACCTAATGAAACTTAAAAGCTTTTGCACAGCAAAGGAAACCATAAACAAGACCAAAAGACAACCCTCATAATGGGAGAAAATATTTGCAAATGAAGCAACTGGCAAAGATTAATCTCCAGAATTTACAAGCAACTCATGTAGCTCAATATCAAAAAAACAAACAACCCAATCCAAAAATGGGCAGAAGACCTAAATAGACATTTCTCCAAAGTAGATATACAGATTGCCAACAAACACATGAAAGAATGCTGAAATCATTAATCATTAGAGAAATGCAAATCAAAACTATAATGAGATATCATCTCACACCAGTCAGAATGGCCATCATCAAAAAATCTACAAGCAATAAATGCTGGAGAGGGTGTGGAGAAAGAGAACCCTCTTGCACTGTTGGTGGGAATGTAAATTGGTAAAGCCACTATGGAGGACAGTATGGAGGTTCCTTAAAAACTAAAAATAGAACTACAGTATGACCCAGTAATCCCACTACTAGGCATATTCCCTGAGAAAACCATAATTCAAAAAGAGACATACCACAATATTCATTGCAGCTCTATTTACAATAGCCAAGACATGGAAGCCACCTAGTCCATTGACAGATGAATGGATAAAGAAGATGTGGCACATATATGCAATGGAATATTACTCAGCCATAAAAAGAAAGATTTGGGGCTTCAGTGCTTCTGATTTCAAGACAAGAAATGCTTAACCCGAGTTACTTGCTTTTCACTTTCCCTAGAGGTAGAAGTAATTTGATGTGTGACTGCCTAATTTGCTTCTATTTTCCTTTGCCTGCCCAAACATCTACTAAGAGAAATCTTTACTATCAGTGTGGTAGCTTATTCAGGATTATGGCATTCTGAAAACTCTGACACATATACACTACTCTTAAAACAACATTTTTTATGTAGCAGTGTATCATTAATATTTTTCATGTTAACAAATATGAATAAACAGTGCATTTACAGTATTCTCTTGCAAAAATATACCACACATAGTTAAACAATTCACTGCTGTTAGAAATTCACTGTTTCCAGTTTTTGCTATTGTTCATGATATTTCATGGAAAATTACTAACTGCTTTATGTAATTATTACACTGGTATTAATTACTTGACATAGACCAAAGGTTACGTACATTTTATGGTGTTTGGTACATGTTACCAAATTGACCTCCAGAAAATATCTACCAATTGACATTCTACCAGCAGTATTATCAGTGCAAATATTAATACTTGTTTTTATCAAGAGCACATTATTTCTATTTTAACTTACATTCCCTTAATTAGATAATTAGATCTGAAGTTGAACATTTTAATATAGTCTATGTGCAAGTCTTAATTTTAATGTGCCCATATAAAAAAATTTTAGGTGTTAATCCTGTTGTTTCAGACAAAAACTGAATATTGTTGACATGAATACTTTCAAATCATATTCATTGAAAATATTTCACCTAGTTTTAAAAATTTATTTTTACATTATCTTTATAGGTTTGTTGTGTGTATGTCTCAGAAATTTTCATTTTTATGAAACACAATCTGTTTTCCATTCATTTGACTATGTTTTTTGGTCATTGTTTTCATGCTAGGATAGATCTTCCCCACTCTAGAAGTATATTGATATTCACTTATATTTTCTTTCTGTACTTTAAATGTTTCATTTTCAAATACTAATTTTTAAACTATCTGCAATTTATTTTTACCCAGTGTATGATAAAAGAAAACCTTTTTGTACTGATTTAGTTTGTGTGTGTGCACATGTGCACACATGCATAGGTGTATTTAAAAACCAGTCTAGGGCTTCCCTGGTGGCGCAGTGGTTGAGAGTCCACCTTCAGTTGCAGGGGACACGGGTTCGTGCCCCGGTCCGGGAAGATCCCACATGCCATGGAGCGGCTAGGCCTGTGAGCCATGGCTGCTGAGCCTGCGCGTCCGGAGCCTGTGCTCCGCAATGGGAGAGGCCACAACAGTGAGAGGCCCGCGTACCGCAAAAACAAAACAAAAGAAAACAAAACATAACAACAACAACAAAACAACAACAATCTAGAAATATTTTAATTGGAACATTTAGTTCATTTGCATTTAATATAATCACTGATAATTGTGGGTTGAAATCTATAATCTTACCCTTTTTTTCTATTTGGATGACTTAGATATATATTATTACATTTATCCGTTGTTAATTTTCTGATTATATATTCTTTTTCCAATAACATTTTTTATTAAGTGAAGAGTAGAATACATGCATCAAAATACAGACATTTTACGTGTACAGTTCCATGAATTTTTATAAATTAATATATGCTCATAATTACTACCTAGGTGAAGATATAGAACATACCTGCCGCAGAGTATCACCACTATTCTCACTTTATTACCTCCTTTTCCTAGATTTTGAATTTCATTGAAATGAAATCATAAAGTATATACTAACTTATGGCTGTTTTTTTGCATTCAACATGTTAGTAACAGTCATCTACATTTTGATAGGATTAGTAGTTCATTCTTTTTTAAATTATGGTATACTATTCTATTCTGTGAACATAAAGCAATCTATTTGTCCATTCTCCTGTTAATGGGCTTTTGGGTAGTTACCAGTTTTGACTATTATGACTGAAGCTGATGTGGTCATTCTTATACATATCTTTGAATAGTCATATGCACTCATTTTTCTGGGGTATGTATTTAGCAGTAGGATCACTGGATCATAGTGTAAGCATATATTTAGCATTTAGTAGGTACTGCTAAACAGTATTACGAAGTGGTTTAATCTCTTTACACTTCTATCAGCAGTGTATGAGTGTTCCAATTGCTTCACAAACTCAACACTTTTGGTATTGTCAGTGTTTTTAATTTTAGCTTTTTTTGGTGTGTGTGTAGTGGTATCTCATTGTTTTCAATTTGTGTTTCTTTGATTAATAATGATGTTTAAAAACTCTTGTAAACTCAAATAGTCCCAAATCAAGTCCTTATTCCATTACCTCATATTTTACATTTTTCAGCTAATGGAAGCATCATCCCACTCGGTTATTGAAATGACGAGCTTGTGATGTGTTCTCTGTGTAGTATGGTAGACTATACTGCTCTATAAGAGTACACATTAAGTCTTTATTGTTGAGTGAATAAATGAACAAATGAATCCTTGACTCTTCTCATCTTTCATTTCAAATGGATGTGTTTTGATAATTGTATATCTGAAACATTTTTAAATATCTTGTTTATTCTCTGATATCACTGCTGTTACCCTGATCTTTCCATGATCCTAGATTCAGCAAAACTGATTTAAAAGTAATACGGCCAATTTTGCTGTAAACCTAAAATTGCTCTAAAAATAAAGTCTGTTAAAAAAATGTAATCTGAAACTATGATTAGTTTTCTGCTTTCTATTTTATTTTCTACTACTTTGGCTCAATCAGTAAGGTTGTTATTTAATGACTAAGAAGGGCTGGGACCTCTGCCATTTAAGGATGCTAGTGTTTATTAGAGACATATTAATATAAATTACGGCAATCCTCTGTTTGTATGTCTCCTCTCTACTAGAGAATTAGCATTCAATTTCTTAAGTTTTCTTGTCTGAGGTTGAAAAGTGAGGTAGAAACAAGATGATTTTTATAAGTGATACAGATGAAAAGAATAACGTATTTTAAACACCAATTTCCCCAGTTCCTTTGTACTTTATTTAAATTTGGGGGCCTTTTCTTCTTCCACTTGTGGTCTCCAAGACTTGAGTGAGAAAAATGAATTCTGACAAATTGCTATTGAGTATTTGTTACCAGTTTTTCCTTAGTTATTTTTGTAAAGAAAGTAAAATCATGAATAAATGAAATTTACACAAACACACTAAATCTTTCATATTTCACTAGGTTTTGTTTTCTTCCTCTCAACTCTGACAATAGCTACTGGAGGTAATAACATTGATTGATGTAAATTTATTTTCCCTCTTTTCTGTTTGCCCTGTGGTGCTAGAAAATGGCCAAAATGCAAGATAAATAATAAAGAAAATATTCATGCCCACAGGCATGAATAACTAACTTGTTATATAAAGACATGGTCTCAAACTTATGTGCAGAGACACACTGGTGAGTCATAACCAATTGTAAGTAAAGATAATACATTTAAGTACTTAAGACTGTGCTTGGCTTATAATTCTCAACTAGCGTTATCTCTTATTATCATTACTACCAAAATTTTGCTATATTTTACTTAAAGTTTTAAAAATTATAGCTGATTCAATTTTATGTTATTGTAATGTGTGACTTAATAATTTGCAAATATGCCCATATACACTGTCACAGGGGAGAGACAGGGTTAATAATAAGTACTGGTTAGGAATCAAACCCACAGTCTATCTTATCTTCCCTGTAGAGTAGACTCCAAGAAGTTTGTGTAACCTGTGAAAGCCATCTTCCATCAAATGTGTCAGAGAAAAACAGACTGCTTTGTTAGGGAGTCCCTGGGTAAAGGAGATATATTGGAAGTTTGCTTTTAATGATTAGACCTACTTAATCCGCATTTTACTTAATGTCTTTAATTTTAGAATAGGTATTATAAGAAAAGGGAATATTGCATTTTTAAAGAGCATAAAATAACCACTTTATATAGTCTTAAAATATTTTCTGATTTGAAATCTATCTATAATCATCTGAAATTATTTATAATAAGGTCCAAAGGATCAGGGATCATATCTTTTCTATATTTGTTTACTGTCCTGCAGTATGTTAGACATTGTAGCAGTTGACTGACAGTTTTTCTTTTTATTAAATTGAATTCTATTTAAAATAAGTAAACACTAGAACTAAAAAAGAAAGGCAGGCAGAATACAGATTTCTTTTAAAAGCACTGAGGTTTTTTTTCCTTTTTTTAAAATTGAAGTATAGTTGATTTACAATGTGTTAGTTTCAGACTACAGCAAAGTGATTCAGTTATACACACACATGTATATAGATATAAATGTGTATATATATATATATATATATATATATAAATTCTTTTTCAGACTTTTTCCTTTATAGGTTATTACAAAATATTGAATATAGTTCCCTGTAAAAGTATTGAGTTTTGAGTCAGTCTGATTTGGGCTCAAATCCCAGCCCCATCTGTTAAAAGCTTGGGCAGGTTGCTTTATCTTGAGCCTTAGTTTCTATATCTGTCTTTACTCTTTGCACTTGGGAGGATTATAATACCTATCTTTGAGAATTGTTATTATGATTAAATGTATATAAAGCATCTTCAAATGACTAGCACATAATAGCCATTGAACAGTTAGTAGCTATCGTCATTAGTATTTTTATTATTGATAGTTCAGGATCAACTTAACTCTGTTCTGAAACCATTTAGAAACAAAATAATCTATTAATTATTATCTGCTAATGGTTTTAGGTTTAAAACTGTTTTACATAATATTTTAAATCCCAAGGTAAAAGCAAAGTGAAGAATCATTTTTTCTAATTCTGTATGTTATTTATTCACTTCGTGAATATTCATAGAGCTCTAGCTATGTTTCAGGTACTGTTTGTAGCCCTGAGGATATAACAGTTAACAGGAAACATCCATGTTTTCATGGAGTTTATGATCTATTGAGGGAGACATAATACACAGTCAAATAAATATATAAAAATATGCACATTTATATGTTATATATACATTAACGTAAATATTTATGTATTCATATATATTTTTAAAAATATAGTGGAATCAAGAATTCTGTTTTGCCCATGTTAAATTTTAGGTGCATAGTAGAAATCCAAGTAGAAATGACAAATATGACATTTGGGGTTTTGAGTCTAGAGAACAATTGAAAAGTTAGGCTATAGAAGGTCTTTAATACCATGGCCAGGGAAGACATAATTTGAGAACTGAATCATCCATTGTGTGAAATGCTGTGGTCAAGTAAAATATGAACTGAATAGAGGTCATTGGTGATTTTGTAAGGATATGCTTCAGGAAAGTGATTGGAATTGAAAACCTGATTGGAGTGGGTTGAAGAGAAAATGTTATAGGGACAGCAAATATAGGAAACCTACTTCACAGAAGTCTGTATTACTGTCAATAATTACAAAATACTTTACAGTCAATAAAAAATACATGATTTCTTAGAGCTCACATACTTAAGATTTCTTTTTCTAAAAATCTTAATAATCTTTCTTTTCAATCTATATTACTGATGGACTTTTTTTGGAAGGGTAATTATGTGAGTTTGGATTTTATATTTATAATAAAAATTGTTTTACTGGTTCCACCCTTGAAGAAAACATGTTGTTTTATAAAATTTATTAGACTTGATTATAAATAACCATAATTGTCTAGCTTTTCATTCTATACAATAATATATAGTACTTATATTATGGATGAAAATAGCATGGGTTACAGTGTCACAACATTTTTAAATTCTCCAAGCTTGATCATATTTAATTGGGGAATAATTCTATGTAAAATTTTTTTCAAAATGCAATATACTTGTTTATCTTTAGTAATTGCCTTTACTGCTTAATTTTACCCAATACCACAGTAAGATAGAGTTAAAACTTTTTTTAGGAAGACGATACTGTGGTTAAGTAAGTTTAATCCATGTATATAGTACACTTGTCAAAAGCAAGGAGATTCAGATTCCTTGGATAGACTAGAATGGTGGAACCTGTGAAGACATACTCATATTGGTTAATCTTTAAGTATGTATTTTCAGAAATAAACCACTTTACCAATCACATATTTTCATTCTAGTAATCAGATAGAATGAACATAGTGTTAATATACTTGGAAAGAAACCTCATAAAAATATAAAACAGTGCTGTTCTTGATGAGCTTAAACAATATAACCTCGAATAATTTTTTTCTGGAAACTTCTTAGAAGTACATAATATAAAGCTTATGAAGTCTGTGAGATATGATAGTGCTTTAGAAATAAAAATTAAGAAATATAAAAGTAACTAAGGTTTATCCACAAACCCAGAGGTTGTTCTGAACAAAAGTAGGTGAGTTTGTAAACTTTCATATTGGCCATGGTTCTCTTTGACTAGCTAAATAAATCCTAGCTGAACTCTGAGTATATATTTTCATTTAGGTTGCTGGAGATTTTTAGAATGTTTTAAAATGTACTATTCAGGAAATGCATAAATAGATGGTAAGATTGCACATCGGTCTACCATGCAGCTCTTAGAAAGGATGAGGTAGGGCTGGTAGGGGAGGTAGGTGATAGTAATAAGTGTAACTCAGGATCATTATGAGGATTAAAAAGTTAGAACATATCAGATAGAACTTGGAACATAGGAAACACACAATAAGTGTTAACTTTTTTTTTAACATGGAAGAATGTCCATCTTATTAAAATAATAAAAACATGGTTACCTCATAGTTGCAGCATTAAATATATAGTATAATTTTATTTTTATTTATGATACATTTAATTTATGATTTAATTTACTTTTCATTGTTATTTATCATTTGAAGTGTTCCAAATAGCAAGTATTTCCTAATTTGAGAAATAATAATAGAGAAAGAAGTATCTCTTCTGATATGGAAATATCTTTAGAGATGATAGTTTCATCACTTCATACATGTGGACATGTATACTTTATTTATATATATATATTATATGTGTGTGTGTGTACACACACATATACTTTGGGGAATAGCTTTACTGTATTATTTGTGTATGTGAAAGTGTAAGATTTCAACTTAATGCCACACAGGTAAGTGATCAAGTTTATGGAAAAATATGCCTTTGATTTTATAAAATGGGAGTTTTTGAGTATTTATAATATAATTTAGACATGCAGTCATTACTGTCTTGGATATTTTTCATCTTTAGCCATGTTCTCTTTTTAGGTTTCCCCAATTCTGGCCCAGAGCCAGATTGAGTTAATATTCTGTTCGTTGTCTTTTGTTATACTAGTTTTCGTGGCATTTGAGAATACAATGAATACCATATCACAAAATTGTAAACTAATTGTAACTAACTAACAAAGTTGTAAACTAACTTTATAAGTGGGAAGACATTCTGGGACATATCATAGTTGACTCAGACTATTTCTGACGTTTGATTCACCAAACCACATATGAATCACATATGTTATTTGAAAATAAATTCAAATATATCATTGGAAAGATATTTTAATATTCTGACAGAGTCTTAAACCAAGATGGATGGTATTTAATTCTTTGTGATTTTTAACAGTGAAAATTATTAAATAACTATGATCTTTTGTTTGGATTTATTTAGAGATGAAAATATTATGTAAGATATTATTCACTTACTGGAATTCATTTACTATGAATTAAAAGTTAATGATGTAATGATATCAAGCAAATGTTTAAAAAATTGACTCATACCTAAATGTTAACTTACTAGTTTATAATGTTCATTACAATAAATCGTTGAGTAGAAGCACAGAAGAAACAGAAGAATATGAAATGTCTTTTAAAAAGTGATGCATAATATTAACTGCAAAGCTTATGTTAGGACTCACCTAAGTTTACATTCAGCTACTTAGTTTCAGTCTTGCTGCTGCCCGTATACTCTTGGCTGAGCCATACCTTTTAGAATGCCATTTGAAGCATTATTATATTTTCCCCAAAGTCAACATAAATGATATAATTATAGATTACTGTTACTTTCTCTTTTGTATTGGGAAATGTCATCAATAACTTCTGTTGGTGTAAAATAATAATGTTTATTTCCTAAAGGAAACTGTGGTTGTTCATATAAATGATAGTATAAAAAATATGTAAACTTGTTTCTTAGTAATCAATTCATCTTAGCTTATTTTTAATGTTTACATTCATGAAATATTATTAACCATAATCTTCTCAATGTGTAATTTAGGTATACGGCTTATTTTATTGTTGTTTTATTTCCTAGAATCCATTTGAATTTGTAATAAAATATAGCATATGGGTGATATTATAAACTGAAATACTGTGCTAGTAAGTATATTGTTGAATTTTCATTTCCCTCAGAAGCCCACGAGAATTGTTAAATAATTTAGTGTAGAGTCATAATTCCAAGTTTCCTTTCTTTCTTTAAAATACTATTTTGAAATTTCAGGATATAAACCTTGCTGCAAAGTCACTAATAACTTGAACTACCAAATGAGATTTTTGTGTGTTTAATGTCATTCAGTCCTGTGTATCTTCATTTTTTATTTCCCAAAGAAAGAAACAAAGCCTACAGAATGTCATAATAGGGGATTGTGTCTAAAGTCAATATCAAATATTATTTGTGCAGAAAGAGACCATCAATAAACTCCAAGGTTTTTTCCTAAAGCTTGAACTTCTAAATTCAATCCTAAAATTGTTTAGTTTTGTTTATAAACTCCTTGCATCTATACCTTGAGTTCTTATTTTGACAAATGTAAACATGTCTGGATCAATTTATTATAGTCTCAATTAACCATGGAGCAAGTGGTGGTAAATAACAGAGACCAGTTTGAAAACCTCCTGACTCTATCAGTACTCCTTCAATTGGAGTGCACAAGTGGTTAACGATTATAGGAGTCAGCTTACATGAATGAATCATTTCCATTTGATGATTCCCCGTGGTGATGATGAGCTAACCAGTACAGTAAACTTCACATTTTATAAAACATCACTAGGATGCCATACAAGAGTATTTTGTGATTTGTTCAAATAACATTGTAATGGAAATTTCAGTAAAATGAAAGACTCCCAAATTGATCACAATCAGCTGTGTTTTCATTGCAACAGCACTTAGTTATGAAGCCATTACTACAAAGTTCTTTGAAACAGATTTTATATATATTTGCAATACTATTGATTTATAATTTTTCTTTTCAGGACTCCTGCTAGAGCCTCGTGTAGTGCTCTGTATTTTGAGTTAATGCAATTGATTTGCTCTTAAATGTCGATTATACTTTATTGACTGCTTTAATTTTTTTCCATGATCAATAATAATTCAAAAGATGATTTAATACTGTTTATTACTGATAATTTTAAGGTTACTTCTCATAAAGAGAAACCTCCTGTTTCTAATTTCCCTTAATAGTTCTCTTGCCTGTGACTATAACCATTTATTTGGAGAAGGAAAATAGATGGCCTCTTTTCTCATTTATCCTAGAACATAGATAAAATCCCTTCTTCACATGAACCTTTTTTCCATGAGTAACAATAACAAAGATAATTCATATTTTCTTAGATGATAAAGATCAACTAATATTTTCAGAAATTATAGGAAAAAATTCATTGTTTCATTTATCAACATTTTGATACTTATTCTTTGGGTTTAAATTTCCAGCTCACGTGACATGATATTAAGTTATAATAGAGTTATTTCAAGTTTACTTAACTGTCTTAAAAATGCAAAGGAATTGTCTCTTAAGTTATAGTCAGATATGTTTAGATGCTATTTATTTTAGAATTACAGAATATTTGAGCTTGAAGAGATCATCTTTTTTAATCTTCTTGACTTATCATTGAAAAAATTAAGGCCTAGATAGGTAAAATGACTTGCCTGAAGTCATATAGCCACATTTTTATATAAAGAGCTTAGTGTGTTGCTTATATATTAAGTGTTTAATAATTATCTGTTGAATTACATGTGTTTCAAAACCTGGATAAACGATCATGAGAGAAGATGCAGAATTAATGTTTATATTAGGTAGAATTATAATGTGAATTAGTACAAATTAAAACATTTTAACAAAATTAAGTGATTTTTTTAAAAAACATTTTTTATGGTGGAATAAGGCAATATTTGCTATACTTAGCTCATTTGCTTTAGTTACAACTTGTTCAACCAAAGTAATAGATGTAGACTGGCACTAATGAGAGTTATCCTAGATTGCATTTACATTATATTGTATAATGAAGTTAAAACATTGAGCCTACTAATAATAACTTTGCTTGATAGCAGAGAGTTACTATATATCTACCAGAAGGCAAGTGATGCTTCTTTCATATGATTATCATATTAAGGTTTATATTTTAAAGTTACCCCTGAAATTATAAATTGTTTTGTAGAATTGAACTCTAGCACAAATGTCTTTACACTTGCCTGTAGAATTTAAAATTGGTGACAATGCTTTTATTTTAAATTTCATCTGAAATTTTAAAGCAAATATTTATTCTCTATATAATTTGGTGAAATTTGTGCCTGTTTTCTTTTCTTATAACGTCTTTGGTTTGGATATCACAGTAATTCACATTGCTTTTCTTTCTCCTTTGTGTTATAGTTTTTAGTACTTTGTGGGATATTTTTGAGAATTCAACAATTAACTAATATTGAAGGCAGAAGAAAGCTGGAATAGAGGTTTAAAGAGACAAGAAGATCTAAATTATTTAAACTTTATATTACCATAAAGAAATTTACCTTTCAAGGACTATATCGTTTTTGTAAAAAAAATTTTTTTAGTAGAACAGTTAGTCAATAGTACTTTTTTTTTACAACTTAAAATATTTTTTAATAAAAATAGTACATGGACGTAAATCTGTGGTATATTTCACATTGTGTGGGTAGTATTCTAGTGTTTAATTATGAATTCCAAGTACAAAAAAGCAAGTGGTGATATAGAAGAGTTCTTCTGGCACAGAAACATTTTAAGAAGTAACAACAATTACATGTCTGAAATAAGACAAACTCCTGAAAGGCAAAGTTGATTTATTTTTAAGCCTGTTGTGAAAACTAGTAGTCTGAAAATAGCTTAGCATTGTGTTCTGACAGTAAAATATCTTAACTGATTCACAGAAAGTGCTGGTTGTTTTTGCCTAATTTTCTCCTTCTAGCGAGAGTAAGAAGAATTTTCTTGATATGGTTTAATATTTTAATGTGTATTATTTTACCTTAGCCTGTTCCAGATCTCATTTGGTATAGCCAGTGTTTATATATTTAAAGCCTTTTTCAAATGATTAACTGGATCATCTGAGGTTATTTGGGGTATTATGTTTTACTTCAAACATAGGAAACTAAACCTCCTTCTTTGCTTATTTATTTTTTTTTAGGATCAGGTATTCATTCAAAGATCATATCTTCTCTACCTTGTATCTTCTCTTAAGATTGTGTCAGATAGGTTTGATACTTCGCATTATGAAGACATAAATGATATTGTCTCACAACAAGTGATAACACATTCTGTAACATACAACTTGGCATAACTAAAAGATTTCCAGGCTTTAAGTGGTTATCAACTTATTTTTCAGTAATGTTTATTGCAACATAAATCTAGAATTGAAGATAGAGCATTGAGGGTAGAAGTTTAATTTTAGGTGGAAATAATTGGAAAAATTGACTTTTCGTGTTGCTTAATAGTGTTTCCTCCTCAATTTCAGAAGGCATGATTTAAGATGATTTAATTTAGAATGGATTGGAAATATTGGACTTTTTTGGTTGTTGTTTAATAAATAGAACTAACACAGAAGAAGCACTTGAAAAGTGGAAGCAGATATATAGGGAAGACTAGCTTCCCTTTGTTATAGCAATTTATAGTTTTTTGTTTTGTTTTAAGAAGTTGTTCCCCTTGTATTCTAACATAATATAGTCCTGGTGCTTAAAATATCCTTATAATAGTTTTCATGTTATACTTATTGCTTAGAAACCTAAATGGTCTCTGCAGTAATGCTCATATTTGGCATTTAAGTACCTTGTAACTCTAAAATACTTGTATTATTCTGGGTTATTGCTTCAAGTACTCCAGCCATACTTTTTGAAAGTGGGGGGGTCATAATTGGAGGAGGTACAGGAGGCACACAACACAGGTTTCATGAATATAGAGACCATGATATAGGCTTTTGAGATTCCCAATGCAGTCAAACTAAACAGGTGGTAGATATATTATAGTGAGATTTTCAAGCTCCCTAATTATTTTTCATAGCAATTAATAATTTTGACTGTCTGACTTAATTTTCTGGTTTTGGATCTATGGTGTTTTGAAAGACAGTATTTCTAAACACAATTTGAGATAGAATTAGATGTCATGCCATTATTGTCACCATCAAATGTTTAATAGCAAAAATAATATGTGTGTAGTGATCTACAGTGTACAAAGTATTTTCATATAAATTTTCTCTTTATTTCACACAACTGTATTAAACTCACCTTTATTAAATGACTTCCAAGGTCATAGAGTGGAGACTCTTTGCTAAATGAACCCCATTTGTTAACTTCATTTTCAGTGGTCTTAAGGGCACCCATGTGGTTTTCTAGCACTGCATTAGGACTCTGTTGAAATAGTTGGGTGGAGAATTATACCTTATGCCAATACCATAGCAAAGAACACCTTAAAGAAGCCAAAATCTAAGATTCAAACCAAATAAAATTATTAATGCTAATTCCAGCTATCTGTAGTGAATTTTGATAACCCTATACAAATTAAACAAGATCTTTGTTTAATACCTATCCAAAATTTATTAAAACAGGTTTTCTTAGTAGGTTAGTTAGGCTGTCAGTTGTATGAAGTAAATTTTGGTCAAGGAATAGCCAAGGTAGTAATGCAGTAATAAGTTATAAATGTGCTCACTGTGCTCTAGAATGTCACGATTGGAATACAAGAAATATGTGTAAGAAAAAATACAAACATTCAATATTGATGGTTGAATGAGCTGAATAAATTAGACGACTCTTCTTTCAATTTAAGAAGTTTACCAGTGTTTGGATACCTTTGAACAAAGAAAAAATGGAAATAAAATTTTTATTAAGCATAAAAAGAACCCCCCAAAAAACAGTTTTTCTTGACAGACAGTATTTTCTTTAAGAATTTTATAGGCTTTCTCTCTTCCTTTTCCTTTAAGTAAGCCATCTATTTGTTTATCTAAACTTAACAAATGTTTATTGCCTGTTATACTCAGCATTGCTAGAAGTCTACGTCTGGATTTTCTGTTTTGTCTTACTTATTGTTTCAGACTTGAAGACAGTGTTTGTAATAGTCAGGGTTCTCCGGAAAAAAATTGAATCAATAAAATTTATACCTATATATTAAGAGATTTATTTTCAAGAGTTGGCACACACATTTGTGGGGGCTAGCAAGTCTGAAGTCTGTCGGGCAGGTAAGCTGGCTGGAGTCTCATATAGGGGTTAAAGCAGTGCGGGTTTTTTTTTTTTTTAACGATTGACTTACAATATTCATTTCTGATACACAACATAATGATTTGATATTTTTATATATTACAAAATGATTGCCACTGCTGTAGTCTTTTTTTTAATAGTACAATTACAATTTACTTCATATGGAAGATGGTCTTTACCCCATGCCACCATTAGCAAAATGTCCACTTTTATTATTTGCTGACAATTTCAAAAGCAGATGAATTTTAGAGGAAGAATTACCATTTCTTTTTTTGCATTGAAATTTCTCACTGAATGTCAATAGTTTGTCAGCAGACAAACATGAAGACTTCTGACTTAAATCTTTCTTTTTTCTTCTTTTTTTAATTTGAATTTTATTTTATTTATTTTTTTATACAGCAGGTTCTTATTAGTCACCCATTTTATACACATCAGTGTATACATGTCAATCCCAATCGCCGAATTCATCACACCACCACCCCCCAACCGCTTTCCCCCCTTGGTGTCCATACGTTTGTTCTCTACATCTGTGTCTCTATTTCTGCCTTTCAGACCAGTTCATCTGCACTACTGTAGTCTTAAAGAAGTATTTCTCCTTCCAAGAAACCTTAGTTTTTGCTCTAAAGGCCTTTCAACAGATTGGATGAGATCCCATCCACATTATGGAGAGTAATTTCACTTACTTAAGGTCAACTGATTTTGGATGTTAACTACATCTACAAAATATTTTCACAGCAACACCTAGATTAGTGTTTGGTACTGTAGCCTAGACAAGTTGACACATAAACTAATCATCACAATATTGTTTATCTGAAAAGTTACTAGAATTGCACCCATCCATCTGAATATGATGATGCTTACTCATGGAAATGTTTTTAAAGATTCCTGCTAGATTAGATTAGATGTGTAAATCCTAGCTACTACCTAAAATACTTTACAGGAGGCAGGGTGATAAAGCAAGAAGCTCATGGACCCTCAGAATCAAAAAGGCCACTGTCTCACCTTGGCTTCATTACTTACTGCAGTTTGTTTTGGGAAAGGCCACTTAAACTCAGTCTGTTTCCTGGGCAAACAGGGCAAAAAAATATCTGTCTCACAGGAGAATTAGATGAGTGTTTAGTGAGTTAATGGATGCTAAACACCTTGTAAACTTTCTGGCGCACGTTAGATGCTCAATAAATATTAATTCCTATTCCCTTTTCTCCTTTATCCTTTTTTCGAAAACAAAATTTGTTTAGTTACCAATATATTTGTATTCATTTATTCATGTATACATTCAACAAATATTTATTCAGCTCTATGTGACAGGTACTGTTCCAGGTATGAGAGATACAAAAGTTTATCTACTCTCTTAGAACTTACCTTCTAATGATGGGACACAGACAATAAACACAATAAAAAAGAAGGACATGAGGTTGATTATGTTATATTAGATAAGTTCTATGGAGAAAAAGTAAAGCAAGGAGGGGGTATAGGGAGAAATGGGTGTTGATGGTGAGAAAAATTTTAGTTTTCAGCCTTACTAAGAAGATTATATTTAAGCAAAGACCTGAAAGAGAAGACAGAACAAATGCTCCATCCTTGAATATCTGTGCTGTGATGGGGAAGGCAGGTGGGACGTTAAGTACAAATGCTTTATGACAGACATTGTTTGAGGAACAGTAACAAGGCTCTGCTGATGGGAATAGAGTGATCCAGAAGTGGAGGAGTAGAAGATGGAGTCAGTTAAGTTAGGTGAGGTTGGCTGGGCAAATTTTGAAGGGCTTTGTGAAATGGAAGACCATTAGAGAGTTTTGAGCAGAGGAGGAGTGACATGATCTGATATTTGTGCTACTCAAAAATAAATTATAGGAAACTATAGGAAGTTTTGTTAAGAGCATAGACTCAAAGGACAGACTGCATGAGTTCAGATAACTCTGTAATTTATTAACCATGCAACCTTAGGTGAGTGCTTCTCCACATGAAATGGAAATAATAGTAGCATCTACCTCACAGAGTTGTTATGTAAAGTAGCTTGGCACATGTAGAAAGAATCTAATCAGTCTTTGTTATTATTTTTAATAATAATAAGAGGGTCCATCTGTAATATGACCCATTCCCTGCTAGTGTTCTTGAATTGATTCTTAACCTGTTATTGTCATTGATTTAAATGTAAAACTATTGATAAATTAGAAGGGGTCGTGAGTATGAAGGAAATATATGCCACCGCTTATAAATTGATGCTTTAGATTTTGAGAGGGTCAGATTTTGAGAGGATCATGTTGATTCCCAGAAAAACAGATTATCTCCTCTGATGATACCAGTGTTTTTTGTTTTGTTTTGTTTTGTTTTGGTCAGTGCTGTCATCATTCTTTAATGCAAATAGATTTGAAACTTTTGTGACAAGTTTGACATTTTTTCCAACTTTATCATTTGTATCTAAACTAAGCTTTGGTTCTTATGAGTACTCCTTCATGGTAGCATTCCTTGTCATTTCTCCTCATATGAGCCCTTCCTTTTCTACCTGTCATTATCCTAGTGCAAGTCTTATGCTTCATGGGCTCTCATCTGTTCTTGTGCCTCTTGTCAGTGGAAGTAGTAGGTATTATTATCATCATCATCACTATCATTATGATTTTTAATCACTATGTGCCGGAAAGTATTCTAAGCAATTTATATACACAAATTTATTTCATTCTCATTGTAATCCTATAAGATCAGTGTTTCTGACTTCATTTTATAACTAAGAGGGCTGACTCAGAAAGGTTAAACAACCTTATGTTCAACCTGGTCTATTTCGTTTTACAAATCCTGTATGCTATACAATTAAATCAGTTAATGATTCAAGAATAATGAATAATAATAATTCCTTTGCCTTTGTTTCAGATTTTTCCTGCCTCCTGGGACACATTCTTTCCTCTGTTATACTTAGCTAGTTATAATTGAGGTTTGACTTGAGGCCATCTTCTTTGATGAAGGAGACTTTTCAGACCATGACTGCATAGAGTATTATTTGCTTCTGTAAAACATAGTTTACTCTTTGTTAACATTGACATGTAATTATACACTGGCATTTGGCATGTCTGGAATTTTGTTGGACAAGTGACTTAACTTCTCTGAACCTCAATTTCCTCATGTGTAAATGGAGATAAATATACAATTTTAGTTCACAATAAAAATTTGGCATGTTCGGAATTTATTTAATCATTTCAGGGATACATGTTTGGTCTCTCCAAGTAGACTGAATGTCCATTAGGACACTAGTAGTATATTTTATAATTCTTTGTATCTACATGTAAAACTTATACTCTAAAATTCTGTATTCTCCATACAGAATTTATACAATAAGTGTGTAATTTTTACTTTATTATGAAGGTAATTAGATAATTGATTTTAATATGACTGTTACTTCTTGTCAGTCAACTGGCCACATTGAAAGTTGTATAAAGTTTTCCTGGTCAGTTAAAAATAGAGAAATTTTGGATGCTTTGTTTCTAGTAATATGTCAGAATACCAGTGTAGTTAAATTAGCCCCACTGTCCAATTCATTCTCCCTACATGGAGTTGTTTATGCACCATGTTTACTCATATGATTAGTAGTGTGATAAAACATTTTTTTAATATTTATTTATTTATTTATTTATTTATTTGGTTGCACCGGGTCTTAGTTGCGGCAGGTGGGCTCCTTAGTTGCAGCTCGCCATCTACTTAGTTGTGGCTCACTGTCTCCTTAGTTGTGGCATGTGGGCTCCTTAGTTACGGCTCGTGGGCTCCTTAGTGTGGCATGTGAATGCTTAGTTGTGGCATACATGTGGGACCTAGTTCCCTGGCCAGGGATGGAACCCAGGCCCCCTGCATTGGGAGAATGGAGTCTTAAACACTGCACCACAGGGAAATCCCCGTGTGATAAAATTTTAAAGGGCAATACTAAAAATCTTTAAAGGTATTACTATCTGCAAAAGAAAAGTAATAATAATATTTACATTTTAAACATTTGCTTTTAGAGAGTAAGTATTTAAAAGATTGTCTAGTAAGCTGTATTTTTTTTCAATTTGGGCTGAATTAAAAAAGACAATGCAAAAATATTTTCTTAGTTTTAAGACATAGCAAAGTCAGAGTAATTATGAAATTGTCTTATTTTAGATATATCATAGGTGATTTTTATTGCATTTAAAACTCTTTGGAACTTCTCCCTCTAGAAGTGTTAACATTATCGAGAGGATCCTTTTAAAGACGATCTGCCAACTGAAGGTTCTGTTAGTGTTTCTTCAAACTAAGAAGCTGTGAAATGTTTTTTGTATGCTAAATTACTTTTGTATTTAGTATAAATTATTATGAAATTTAGGCCTTTTATGAATAATTATTTTCTTAATTAAGATAGATTTTACTAATATTATTTACATAATACTATACCATTTTCAAATTTCCTTCATGCATATTGTCTTATTTGCATATCCTAATAAAGATGTTGTGGGCTAAATAAAGTGATGTGAACTAATATTGTATATTTATCTCCATTTACACATGAGGAAATTGAGGTTCAGAGAAGTTAAGTAACTTGTCCAACTTTTATGGCAATTAAATAATAGAGTCTGGATCAGAAATCAGATATTTTGACCTCATTCTCTTTCTTTTACACCCTGCTGCCTCATTTAGATCTTGTTTTTCAATTCGTGTAATACTTGAAAGTCACATAAGCAGTTTGTTCTAAAAGTATGTAGATATTTTATTGACCTTGCCTCTTCTAATTATTTTGAATTATTTTAAAGATATTTTCTTGATTATTTTTTCTCTTCCTAACTTATGAAACTCTTTGTCACTCATTAAATTTTACTTTCTAACATCTACTCCACACAAGGATTTAATGGTGGTATAGTGTATCCTGAGTATGAGTCTGAAACTTGTCCAATCTTCAATCATGTGTTTAAACAAGTTAAGGAATACGGAAGTTCCTACTCACCTGCCCTTATATGTGTGCATACACATAGACACATATACGCACAGTGGATTGGACACCAATACTTATATATATAGCTGTGTTTTGACTTGTATAAAATTAATGTTATTTGGAGGCCAAATAATAGTAAATCTTACCATCATTGGTTTTATTTTAATGGTGATAAGCATTTAATATTAGAATGATGTTGAAACCATCATCAGTAAAATGACTTGTGGCCCCCACCAAAAATTTTTGGGAAGAGCATTTGCTGAACACATTGATGAAAGAGTTCAGTATTGTATTATTTTCACATTATTTTTCCAAATACTTTAAACAGTCTATACACTTAATAATTCTTAGAAGAAAATAACTGTCTATCATTCTCAGTAGTTGTGTGGTGTTCCTAGAAAAGTTTGTCCAGAATATGTTATCTGAATTTCTTGATGGTGTTGATTAAAAACTATTTTTCTTATTCAAAAAGATGCAGACAGATTGACATTGCCTGGGCCTGAGACCTTTGTGAAATTAAGCTTATTGAGACCACCCAAGCCATATTATTTTTAGCTGTTTGTGTTAATTCAACCATTGTATCTGAAAACAGATCAAATGGCAGTCCATTGTACAGCGCTGGGACTTATGATTGAAATTTATTCCATGTTACAGGTAAGAGTAAAAGCTACTCATCACCAGGAAGGATGAATACTCTAATTATTTAATATAATCGAAGAATGTACTTTACAAAGAAAAGAAAAAATAAGTTTTGTTATGACAAGTTAAGATTTCTTTTGTGAATAAGATAGAATTTAAGCTACAAGATGAAATGTCTGCAGAATTTAGGCAGAATGAGTCATCATAGTAACACCAATACTCTTGATAAAATGAGAAAGAAGATAAATTTATTGCAATGCATTGATTGTTTTGTTTGGTATAACTTTTATGTTCTTTTGAGATTTTTTTTCCTTTTACATTAGCTCATGTATTAGTTACAAATAAAACAAAATAAGAGTGTAGCAGACGGATACTCAACAGACCTTGACAAGACAATAATAAATCAAAGGGTTTTGTAGGAAAAATGTTTGTTCAGAATGTTAGCTGACTATGAGGTTGGTGGCCTTCTACGTTCACAGTTATATGTTCTAATTTATTTCAGGTCTCCAAATGCATCAGTGTGACAAATGTCTACCTGTCACAGATTAGACAGAAAACATAAGTAAAGCCTGAGAGAAGTCGCTGATAGCCTTGAGTGATTTAAGCACACAATGGTATAATAATAGTTTGCCTTAGCAATTATGAACATTTCCGTGACATTATAAAGCAGACTACTTTCTAGTGATTTTTTGTCAGAATATCCATTATATCATATCCAAATAACTAGCTCATCTTTCTTAACATTTGTCTCACTGGTTACATCAAAGGAACTCCCCTCTGTTGCCTTTGGTAAATGTATGCCAGGTACACTGTATTTGTGGCACAAATTTCCAAAGGCCACATAGTATAATTTGGATATATAATGAAAATAATTTATCTTACTCTTTTTTTTACATGTATCAATGTTTTTGATTAGGATAAGCTTTTAAATACAATTAAAACTTAATGTTTTTAAGCATTTTCAGGAACCAGACTTCTTGCTCCCTGTATGGATTATTGCTATTATAATCGGGCCTATTACATTTGTATGTTTTTTTTTTTTTATTCTCTTCAAAATCTCTGTTCAGCCATGTCCCTCACTTCACTGTTTCAAGTTTACTACAAAGAGTTATTCTATTCCTATATGAAATTCTTAAACCTCTTTGTTCTTTCTATCAAGCTGCCTGTATCTTCACATGCTTTTAGTTTTCTGTCTTCTGGAGTAAGAAGTTGTTCCTTGGCCTTTCTAACACTAACTGGGAGGTGGCAGGGCATGGAGAGGCAGTGTGGAAGGGAGGGAAAAGAAATGCTTATTTCTGCCTCTATCTCTAATTGTACCACCCATTCATGTTTTCCAAAGTAAATGGCTCCAACACACTCATCTGTTGTAAAGTGGAGTTATTTTACCTAACGTACAGGCCGTGGTAAGAATTAAACTAGATCAAGTTTTTAAAGTGTGTGGCATAGTTAGCACTGGCACGTAATTGCATAATAAATGGTGTCTATTATCCTTTTAGTTACCTAGATAGCATGCTTTGTGATCATTTAAACAATTTTTCTTACTTCTCCACTCACCACATCTAGTTACTATTTTACCTCTATAAAAAAGCAAAGTAATTAGTAGTACAGGTTCAAGAGAGAGAATGGTTTTTGAAATCAGGTTTCATCATTCATTAGCTGTGCCTCAGACAACTTACCTAGCCCTCTCTAAACCTCCCCTTTCTCTTCTGTAAGATAGTATTATAATAATAATAGTAACTTGGCTCAGAGTGTGGTTTTGAGAATCACTTTCAATTAACTGTGTATGTGTGTATATTTATGCCTGTATATAAAATGAATGAATAATACCGATAAAATGTTTAGCACCACATTTTGCATAAAATAAGCATGAAATAAACGGGCATACATTTGTTATCACTCTCCATTCCTATTGCCAGTTCAAGCTTTTATGTCCTCTCACCTGGGTGCTCTACACCAGGTCACCACTATATTCTCACACTGTTCCATCCATCTAGTACTGTTGGCAGTTAAATTATTATTATTATTTATTTATTATTATTATTTTTAACATCTTCATTGGAGTATAATTGCTTTACAATGGTGTGTTAGTTTCTGCTTTATAACAAAGTGAATCAGTTATACATATACATATGTTCCCATATCTCTTCCCTCTTGCGTCTCCCTCCCTCCCACCCTCCCTATCCCACCCCTCTAGGTGGTCACAAACCACCGAGCTGATCTCCCTGTGTTATGTGGCTGCTTCCCACTACCTATCTAGTTTATGTTTGGTAGTGTATATATGTCCATGCCACTCTCTCACCTTGTCACAGCTTACCCTTCCCCCTCCCCATATCCATGGGAATAAATTATTTTTTGAATGTTAAAAAAGGAAGTCTTCAAAGCTGTCCAGCGTCTAGCAAATGTGGTGTAAATTACTTACCCTAGCCTTTTAGGACTGCTGCAGTTTGATTTCACACTACCTTTCGGGCATGAGCTCCTAGTTTGTCTATCTTACATTGCTACTACAAGGATTAAGAGAGGGTACATACTGCAAAAATTAAAACAATATCTGGAACATACATGAAAGTTGTTCATTTTTCCGTTTCTCTCTTTTCCCTTTTTATCCTTTCCACCCTCTTCTTTTAATAAATCCTAGATTCCAGTCAAACTTGCTCTCCTTATATCTGACATATCCTTTCCTATGTCTATGCCTTTTTTAAGTTCTAATTCTCCTTGTTTTTATTTATCCAGCAGATATTTATTGGTTATATTCTGTGTGTTATTTATTGTTTGGCACCAGGGACACAAATGTTTAGGGCATCTTTCAGAGGTTATTCTAGAAAGAAAGGACAGTATGTTAGAGATACTCAGGCTTCCAGGCTGAAAACTACATGAGAGCAGGACCCATGTCTATTTCGGCCTGCTATTGTATTTCTAACTCTTGGAATAGAGCTGTGGACATATTAGGATTATCATAATTGTTTGGGAATAAAATTTGAGAGAGATGGAACAAGGAAAAATGGGAGAGAAGTCATGAGGCAGCTTGGCATGTTTGATTATTGCACATACTTTTGTATGGTTAGAGAATATGTTGTAAAATTCATGTCTGGGAATAGTGAGAGATCATGTTGGAAAGAAATGAGTAGTGAGAGATAATGTTGGAAATAAATGAGGAGGCCAGAATATGAAGAATATTGTCCATTTTGCCTAGAAGTTTGGACTCTATCATGTAGTTTTGGAGAGGCTGTGAGACGGTTTAAGTAGAATTTCACATGCTACAATTTTATTTTAGAAAGGATATCCTGTTAACAGTGTAGCGAGAAGAATTAGAAGTGAGATTAGAGGTATGGGTATGAGTTGTCAGGCTACTGCAATAATAAAGCAAAGAAATATGGGGGCCTGAATTGAAAAAGTGAGTAGAAAGATTTAAGATATATTTGTATGGTAAAATCAACTGGACTTGGTAACTAATTTGATTTGGAAAATATGGAGAGTGAGAAGAAAGGGTGAGCTCTGAGTTCTGCCCAACCTTCAAGGCCCAGCTGAATTGTAATCTACTTCAATTTCATTCATCTCAGTACTGATTAAAATTAATATTTTTTTACTCCTTGTAAAATATTATATACACCTTTCTTATATTGTTGATTTCTTTTTACTAATAATTATTTGTGTGCATGTCTAAATTCTCTCACCAAACTGGAAGGGTCATAACTTATTATCTTGGTATTACCTTCTATGGCCTTATCTATATTGGATGTTCTGTAAATATACAGATTATTAATTAATGCCATGCATTTTAATTTAATTACCTCCTGAAAAAACTCTAGAAAGTTAAGTATATGCCTGAGACATTTCAGTTTTTCAAAATGAAGCTAGTTACAGATAGGTGAAGTTTAACTAAAATTCTTTCAAAAGAACTTTCATTTGAAAAATTCAAAATTAATTGCCAGAAAAGAAAATATTCATAGGAAGAAATTTTAAAGTGAAATAAGGCCATATTGTTTCCAAATTCAGATGAAAATTCAGATTAAAAATCTTGCACAGATTGGAAATGACTAATCAACAGTAGAAAAATGTAATTGGAAGATCTGCCCTCATACTGTTCATGGCCCAAAATGTTTTCCTGTCCAATTTTAACAGTGTTGTCCCAGTGTGAAAATTTCAATGATTAGAGGTCTTGTATTGGGGAAAAACAAATCATTTAAATATCTAGTCTATGCAGGGTGATCTTGGGCAAATCCCTTGATTTCTGTAAGTCTCCCCACTTCAGAGAGCAGCCTTAGCTGTCTTAAAGGATATCACATTTGAGAAGTATAAAAGGGACATAGATATAATCTAGAAAGACAGAGTGGTATATAATGACGGAATTAAATTTGGCTTAACTTCTATAGGCCCTTCTAGCTTTAATCACCCATGAGTCTATGATTTTAGGTGTTTTAATTTTTTGTTTTTAATTTCAAGATGAATTTGAAAACTGTAACCTGTCAAGGGGTCAGTCTTCACCAGTAGCTATTACACATAATGGGCAGACATTTTTTTAGGCCACATATAAAACATAATTGTCTTTAGAATTTAATTCTACAGATTTATCATCATACAGTCTTAAAATTAAAATGGTAGAACAGTGGTTGTTTTTAACTGTGTTGGAGGCTTAAGGTGCAGAATTCCCACTTGTATATATCTTCATATCAAGAAAATGCTTTTCCAAAGAACGATTGTTTTTATTTCAGTGTGATTATATAATTTCAGTGGGGGAGTATTATGAGATGAAGTGGAAGGAGCACAGGGTCTGAGTTTTAATACTAGCTTTGCCCTCAACTAGCTACCAGCTACCTTCTTTGGGCCTTGGTCTCCTCATAAGTAAAATGAGGAGGTGGAATAGTCTGTTATGTCCCTCTGAGCTCTGAAATTCTGTGTCTGTACCATGTCCATATCAGATCTGCAGCTATAGCTCAACTATTCAACTGTGACTCATCATGGTGAAAAGTAAAATCTAATCTTTTCTATGATATTTAGAAGACCATGGGATAAAATGTCACTTATTTGTATTTGATTAAAAGAGCTAACATAAGTTAAGAAACGTTCACTTTCTTATTTCAAATGTAAAGGAGACTGATCAGCAAATAAAAACATGGTGCTATAGAGTTATATAATTACAGATCATTATTAATGTTCTGAAAAAGTTCTGTTCATTAATGAATCAATTGCTAATATTAGGAATACATTGACGTTAAATGACTTAAAAGCTAGGCATCTTGTGACTATTTTATGTGATCCTATCATAATGAGACTTACTTCTTGAATTCATATGCACAAATGAGTGTTGCAATCTTTCTCATAGTTACATTGGGAGACTGAGCTCTTTTTTCATATCACATCATTAAATAGACAGTGAACACCTACCACTGTGCACTGATGCTACCATATTGAATTGGAGGCAGTGTTGGAGAATTGTCGTGATGAATCCTCTGCCTCAAATGCTAGTTTTTATTTTCTTTAAATCACCTTCACTTTGATTTTGATCCCCAGTCTCCCTGTGCTGAGAAGCCATCAATTTCACTTATCCCCCAGACCCCACACACCATCCAGAGCTATGCAGAGACCTTGCACCTTCTTACTCACCTCATGTCACATTTAATTTCCCCTAAGATGCCTTTTGTTTCCATCTTTGTAGACCCTCTGGGACCAAAGGTTCTGCTTCTTCTGTGCCATAGAGAGGCATGGAAATCTCTGGTAACATTGGGAACCCTGTGATTGAGGGTCCTTCCCCTTCAGTCCATCATCTAGCCAGCTGCTCTGAGATTTTACCACCTGTCAGTCACTTTATTGGTCCTGCGCCTTTCTGGAATTTGTTCATCTTTTCCGTCTCTCCTACTCAATTTCAAAGAAGTCTCTCATCTCTTTTCCTTAAAGATACCACCTACCCAGGGTAACTAGCATTCTCTCTTTCTGAACTGTGTTGTTGTTTCTAACTAAAAGATACAAAAGTGGTTGTTGGGCTTCCCTGGTGGTACAGTGGTTGAGAGTCCGCCTGCCGATTCAGGGGACACGGGTTCGTGCCCCGGTCCGGTAAGATCCCACATGCCGCGGAGCGCCTGGGCCCGTGAGCCATGGCCGCTGAGCCTGCGCGTCCGGAGCCTGTGCTCCGCAACGGGAGAGGCCACAACAGTGAGAGGCCCGCGTACCGCAAAAACAAACAAACAAACTAAAAAACCCGAACAAAAGTGGTTGTCTTCAAATGATAGGAAAGATAGAAAGTTTTTTCTTTCTTCCATGCAAATATCCTCAAAGAACATACATTCTAAAGCTCTAGATACCTAGGCATCTTCTTGAAACAGGAGAAGAGGAACACAGAGAGAGGAAGAGGGAGAAAGAGAGAAATAAAGATACAGAAAGATGGCTTTTCAAGAGCCTTAATTCCAGTGGGAATGGGTCATCTATAAAACACTAAGCTTTTGTTGTATAATTTTTGTAAAGCCATCTCTGCCATGATTCTTTCTTAACCATCCTCTTATTTTTTTTCTTATTTATTGTTTCACTTCCTCCCTCCCTTCTTCTCTTTATTTTTTTTCAGAAAAATCACAGAATTCAGAGTTGGTGAGACCTTGTTTAGAATTCTCTTTCCCTTACTTACTATTAATATGATCTTAAGTCACATTATCTTTCTGAACTTGAAAGATATGCATAATTTGCATAATAATATGCAAATTTTTTACAATCCCCATTGTAAAAATGGGGATAATGCCACTTTTCCCTGTTACAGAGTATTTGTTAGACCAAGTAGGAAAACATTAATGCTTGGAAAGTCATAAAGCAGTGTGCAGATATAGACTCTGTTGACTTAATGCAGAGTCAGTGGGAGAAAGAACACGGGTTTTAGAGCCAGGTACACCTGTATTCAATTCTTACATTTGCCATTTACTAGCTTAGTGTAATTTTAGTTTCTGTGTATGTAAAATTTACTAACACCTACTTCATTGTTTTAAGGAAGAAATAAGATAACCTTTATAAATATCTGAGGTAAACAAGGGTACATTTTATCCACATTTCTTAGATGAAGCAGTTGAATCTCAGAAACTTAAAATGATTTGGCCAGGGTTATAAAGGTGATGAGTGAAATTACCAGAAAAAACTCTTGGTATCATATGGGTTCGGATTTTTAGATAAATTATATCAGGTAATTTCAAAGAAAGAATTCCATATATGTTTGGAGCATAAGATAAACATTTGCATATATACATAGTTGAGATTCATAAAAGGATTATTTTGAAACATTCAGTTATGTTGTTCTTATGCATTTGTTAAGCAAAAAAATCATCCAGTCGCCTTATTTTATTATCAAGTTGTACAAATTAAAAAATGTGGTCTTATGTCAAGTTAGTGACCCAGGAGAATGGAAAAACTAATTGGCTCCCTTTTCAATTGTAGTGCTGGGTGACTCATAAGACCTAGAAGTCACTTACTATATTTGATGGACAGTGTACATTAGAATTTTAAAAATGGAAGTCGATGGCTCCAATCACCTATTAACCCAGGACATATTGTGGGGTTCAGTTCTAGTTTCATAAATCCCATTTGTCTCCCACTTTTTGCTTTGTTTTACACTTGACTGGTAATAATAGATTATTTTTTTCCTATGGAAACTTCCTCGATTGTCAGTACATCTCCAAGGGCATAATCATGATATATTAAAAAAATAATCATGTAGATTATAATCATCTCACATTTTCCAAAATATTTTTAATCATAAGGATTTTTTTAAAAAATATTGATTGGGACTTTCCTGGCTTGGGATAAGGTAATCATATGCAAATTATTTTATTTGATATATTCTCAGTTTAAATCCAGGGCTATATAAGACTTGATATCGGGGCATAACAAGAAAGTGGTATATACTTTTGCCTGGAAAAGTTATTTGTTTAAGTCATGGTAAACCTCTAGCAATTTTAAAACTGAGGCAAGCTATGGCAAGCTATGGTAGAAGATTTTTACCCTCATAGATGCATAAAATAAGTATACAGACTGAGGAAATTATTCAATCTTGAGATTAAATATGTACTCCTAACAGCCATACCAATAATAAGACTTTAAGTGTTGTTTTAAAGTTACTGTTTAAAAAGGTGAAAAATATATGTAGCCATACCTTTTGTTCTGACAGTGATAGAAGTACAAGGTTAAGTTATACTAAAACATTTATGTTAAGAAGCAGTGCTTGTACCTTTTTTTTAAACCGCATTTACATCTTATATTTTACATCCGTCCTCTTCTCAATTTTGATCAGAAGATTTCCTCCATATTATTCTTTGAATAGTAGGCTAACTTTTCTGAGGACATGATCAGAGGACAGGACTCAGCATGGTAGCTTATAGCCAAAAAAAAAAAAAGAAAAAAAAAATCAGAGCATAATTGTGCCTTGTCTCTGACCACTCTCCCTGAAATCAGTTGTAACATTCAGGGCAGGGAAATGTTCAAATCCATTACAGGAATTTCCTTTGTGCAATGTACACATGAACTTTTAAAAAGTTATATGTTTAAATATTTTTAACAGTCTGACTTATAGTGTATGTTATTTGTCACAGTATTCAGTATTATTGGAATAACTGTTTTTATTTTCATCATACCAGTGAGGCTTATTCAGAGAGCACATTAAACTAAGAGTGTAACTTTGAGAGGATGTGCTGAGTGTCTTGACTTCCAAACCAACTACAATCAACTACCTTGTTTACATTTATGTTTCTTATGGTCCAGGTCTAGTTTCTTGCCCAACTGCCAGCTGGCTTTTTTTTTTTTTTTTAAGTGGGCCAGCATTGTTTTCTTAAGTGTGGCCAAATAAAATAGCTAAGAAATAGATTCAGATCCAATTAACTTCATTATGTGTCTTCAGTGATCCAAGCATTTAAACATATGTACTCCCATACCTTGTATCCTGTTATCCTGGCAAATCTTTTACTACCAAAAGTGTTTTGGTTTAGATGAGAAATTATATGTCACCTTACCAATTAGGCAGGTGTTGGAGTATCTTCTTCTAGACCTTCTTTTTCTTTTTAAACTCTGGAGAAATCTAAAAACCCTGGAATTTTAAATGACTTTTCCAAAGCTATGTAGCTACTTGGTGGCAAGGCTATAATTTATCCCAGGTGTTTTGACTTAAGCCCTGGGCTTTTTCAGGTCTGATTTGTTAATTTCATATTAGTCCTATGACTACTGTTAGGTATAATCTCTTTCTCTCTCTCTTTCTCTCTCTCTCTCTCTCTGTATTCTTGAATATTTTTTATGTTTAATATAAAGCATTTAGAGAACTTGAGATAAAGTGAGCCACACCAATTGTAAGCTGTCTCCAAATGATGAGAAATTGTTGGAAATATCATTTTTAGTCAGGTGCTTGACAGCAGTAAAAAGCTAGCAGCACAACACTGTGGCTAGTTTGAACTTATGGACGGAAATGCAAATTTGCCTTGAATTGGCCAGCATGTGACAAAGATTATCATTTTGCTGTTACTCTGACAAATTCTTTTGGACTGATCACTCATAATTGATCCAGATCTCATGTATAACAAATTGAACTCTAGGCAAAAAAAAAAAAAAAAAAAGTTATTTGTTTTTCTACTTGCTATCAGCTCTGAAAAGCATTATGTGTATCTAGAAATAAGGTAGCTGGCAAGAATAAATTTTGTTCATGCTAAGTGATAATTTTCTTTTTCTGTGTTGGCTAGTTTTTTCTAGATATGACATTTGGTTCAGGAGGACACACAAGAGCCATTCTACAGAAGGAGTCAGATATTACTCTGTATGCCTTAGACAGAGACCCAACAGCTTATGCAATAGCTGAACAGCTTTCAGAATTGTACCCGTAAGTAATACACTTGTATAGTTATTTAATTTTGTTGCTAAGTTTTATGGAGCTTAGTTTACCATCTTGGAATTTGTTCTCCCTTGTATGATACTATATGTCACTCCGCTAAGTATTTCCTCCCTTTTTATCCAAAAAGAATTGATGTAAGTGATATTTTTAGAATCACTTAAAATAATGATATTACTGCATTTATCCTTTGTAAGTAAGTATAAACACAAAAACTTATTTTTGGCTAAAATTTGAAAATGTGTTGAAATCCATCCATGAATAGTATTTTGACAAATAACCCATACTTTAAAAACATTTTTTAAGTACTTTATGAGTTACAGTTTCTAAGAATTTAGTGGAGTAAATAAATAATATGTAAAAATTCTGTAGAATTCTGTAGAACTCATGAAACAATAATGCAATTGCTTTCTTTGAAGTCTTTCTGAAATTCATAAGTAAATGTAGAGCACTCTATCCATTTATCAGAATTAGTGAGCATTTACTAGAGAACTTTTAAAAAATATAAAGTTATTGTCTTCATGAGTTGTTAAAGCATCTTCCTTTAGAGAAAAAATTTTGAATTAATGAGTTATGTCCATATGCTAAGTTGTTTAGAAGACACCAGCCTGAAAAAGAAAAATATCTTGGAATTAAGATGGCTATCTCCAAATATGTAAAAGGCTATTTTCTGTAATGGGGAATTGTTCTACTGTGTGAAGCTCCAGAGACTGAAATCAACAAAATAGATGAGAATTTTAGAGGTAAAGTTTGACTTGACGTAAACTAGAGTTTTTACTAGTTGTAGCTATCCAACAAAGAGAAGGTCTCTTTGGTGAAGTAGCAAAAGTATGACCATAGAAAAGTTTGATCACAGACTAAAGGTAGAAAGTGGGATTACTAACCTAGAATAGTTTTTTTCAACCTCTCTCAGGTCCCAGACTCTTTGCAAATCCATCAATGTGATTAACTCTCCCAATAAAAGTATAAATAAATATACCTAGATTTTTGTTGTCAAGATCACAGTGTTTACGAAGTCCCTGGAAACCCATTTGACCCCAGCTTCTTTATTTCTAAGAAAAATATAAGGATGTGGTTTAGTAGCATAGTAGTTTTTTTTTGTTGTTGTTGTTGTTTTAATCTTTCTGTCATTTTAAGCAACGTAACTTAGATGCACCTTCTTTAAGAAGGTCTTGTACTAGGGCATTCATATTTGTGAAACTTCTTAGGAGTTCACTTGATTATGACCTGAACATTTATAGAATGAGTATAGGTCTCCATTATATTTCACTATCATAGACAACCTGAATCTTCTTAGATATTATTGTTTCTAAAGGAAGTGATTCCCAAGGTCTCTTATTCTTCCAAACACCCCAGTTTCTTAAATGGAACTTAAAATTATCAATTTTATCAGGTGTAATTTTTTACTTAACAGGAATCTTGAGGCTCTGTATTCTCTTCAGTTTACAGATGTGGAAACTATTAGCTACACATATTAAATGGTTTGCTAAAAGGTATACATGTCTTAATAGAGATAGGATGTATTTCACCCATCACCCAATAATCTCATTTTATTAAATTATATCTTGTCTCAAATCTTACTGAGATATTTTTAGTTCATCGACAAAATAATTCCTTTGCCTAACCTAATAAATTAATTAAAGAACAATAAGATAAATCAGAATAAAGCAGGAAGAGGTAATTAATACAGGTAAAAGCTGGAATCAAAGAAACTGAAAAGCAAAAAACCAAAAAACCAAAAAAAAAAAAGGAGAAAGAAATCCCAATAGATCATTCTTTACATTCTTTGAAAATAGCAAAATCCATTTTCACACTGATTGTTAAAGGAAAGAGAGAGCGAAAATATATGCTTAAGTTTGAGAGAGAAGACCAACCATAGACACAAGGTAAATTATAAGATGATACTACTGTAATTCTGTGGCAACATATGAAACCTAGATAAATAAATGATGTCCTAGCAAAATATAAATTATTAAAATTGACTCAATAATTATAAAACTTTAATAGGTTATTACCATAAAAGAGATTAGAAAGGTAAGTAAAGTACATAGAAAAATGCACAGTGATCAGATTTGCAATTGTTATCTAGCCCTTATAAAGAATAGAAAAGGGACTTCCCTGGTGGTGCAGTGCTTAAGAATCCGCCTGCTAATGCAGGGGACATGGGTTCGATCCCTGGTCTGGGAAGATCCCACATGCTGCGGAGCAACTAAACCCATGTGCCACAACTACTGAGCCTGCGCTCTAGAGCCTGTGAGCCACAACTACTGAGCTGGCATGCCACAACTACTGAAGCCCACGTGCCTAGAGCCTGTGCTCTGCCACCACACTGAAAAGCCTGCACACCACCATGAAGAGTATCCCCCACTTGCCGCAACTAGAGAAAGCCCGCACACAAAGCAAAGAAGCAAAGAAGACCCAACGCAGCCAAAAATAAATAAATAAATTTAAAAAATAAAAGGAAAAACGTTGCCTTTTATGCTAGTCCTGACCATGGTAAATAAAGAAAGCTCTTAAAATTCATTTTATATTGAATCCAGTATTAATACCTAATTCTGCTAGAGATAGCATAAAAGGAAAAAGAGAAAATGTCCAACCTCACTGAAGTATATAAATGCAGAATTCAAAATGCAATAGTAGCATATCTAATTCACCCTTCATTTAGTTAAAAGAATAATACCTATGGCCTAATAGGGTTTAAATCAAGAATACAAGGATGGCTCCATATCAGATAGTCAATCAATGATAGGTTGATAATCATAACAATGATCAGCTAGCTGTTCTTATTAAAATCTGTAAGTTAAATGGAAATATAAGTCAACTACTTAAACGTAAAATATCCTATTAACCAAGGACAAATAGCAGTTATTTTCCCAAAAGGTGAAATACTGTAACAATCTAGTCAAAAATCAGGTTGTAAATATGGATTAACTTCTATATATATTTTAATCAGTATTTTTGGAAGGTCTGGCAGATGTAATTAAAAAACTAAAGAGAGGTTAAAATAGTCTTTTTTTAAAAATAATGATTTGACTGAATACTTAAAAACCCAAAAGGACTTGTAAAATTAATAAGATGATACAAAATGGTTAGATAAAAATTTAAAAATCTACTCAAGTAGTAAATACCTAGAAAGGGAAATGGGCAAAAATATTCCATTCTTAAAAGCACCTAAAACTTTATAAAATATTTAGTTATAAATTTAGCAAGAAAGACACATTTCCAAATAAAAATAAACCTGTATAATTCTATTGAAGGACGTAAAAGATCTGAACAAAAGAGAAAGCATATGTGATTGGGGGTAAAACAAATTACTATTATAAAAGAAGGCCATTTCTCCCCAAATTCGTATATGTATTTATTGTAATTTCAGGAAGTATATTAATTGATTTCACCTTAACTTATGTGTGTTTTTTTAACTTAGGTAATATAATCTTGAGTAGATATGGGGGGAAGAGTGACAAGGTCTTTTGGGAAAAAGAAAAAATTGAGAGGAAACTTGCCTTACCAGATGTCAGATCACACTATAAAGTCACTGTAGTGAAATCAATATTATACTGGCATAAGAATAGGCAAGTAGGTTAGTGGAGCAGAGAATCCAGATATAGATTGTACTACATAAAAGAATTTAACAGAAGATAAAGGTGTTTTAATTCATTGAGAAAATAGTGCATTATTAAATAAATGGTGTTGGTACAATGCCTATCAAACTTGAAGAAAATAAAATGGACCCCTATTTTAAATCAGATTCAGAAGTAATTTCCAGATAGAGTAAAAATGTATGAAAAAATTGAAAATAAAAGTCCTATTAGAAAATTGAGGAGATTATATATACAATCTAAAGGTAAGAAACTGTCTTAGTTGAGACTCAAAATCATAAATCTATAAAAATAAATAATAGAAATATCTATTTATATAAAAATTTAAAAAATATATGGCAAAAATCATATGGTAGAATTTCCAAACAGTTAACTTAGAGAAGATATATTAGTAATATGGAGGATAGGAAAAGGATTGATATTATAGAAGAGGAAAAATATATTTTTTCTAAGTTCTCAACTGGGATCCCTGTAACAAAAGGCAGATTAATAAGAGAAAAGCATATAAATTTAAGTTTTACATGACTCATGAGACTTCATAAGGAAATGAAGACCCAAAGATACAGTAAAACTGGAGCATTTTTATATTAGATTTGATGAAGAGTGGAAAGTTACAGAAAAATATGATAGGACAAAGAGTATGAGCTAAGGATAGTAATGTGGGCAAAATTTAGCAAGTCCCATTTATTTAGATTCCTCTCGTCCCTTCATTTTCAGAGATAAGGAAGCTTTTTTGGGTTTAGGCAGGCATCTCTCACATGAAGAGCTTATGACCTACATGTGCCATTTCTCAAATTCCTTCAGTTTAAAGATATTCACTATGCCAAGTTGCCATATTTTGAGGTAGCTTTTCCTGAACCCCATCAATATTTATCATATAGGAAGAGTTCTCTCAAACTTCATAAGACAACAAATTCCAATTTGAAAAGTGGGTAAAGGATAGAAGGGTCAATCATAGAAGATCAATGTGTGAAAAGATGCTCCACGTAAGTAGCAGTGAGGAGGAAAATGAAATTAAAATAATAATGGTATAATGCTTTTTACTTATCAAACTGGGAAGACGTAACAATTTTGAAAGTGAGCACATGGGGGAAATGATACTTATTTTTCATGGATATCTTTTAATGTTAAAAAAATTGTATATGCATTGTTTGTATATACAATCATGGAGAACTTGAGAAAGAAGGAATTAATGGTGGGGGGGAGTATGGAGAATGGGAAAACAATGGCTAAAAGAAACAATCCTAGAGATTATATGACGCATCTCCGCATATCTATGTAAAGTAGAAAAAGCCAAGTAATGCTATATATTATTTATAAATATCTACCTGTATAGTTATGGTATAAAACTACACATGACAAAGATAAACACAAATTCGGGCTATGGATTATTTCTGGGGATAATGGATAAATGGATGGATGGTTTGTTGGAAGGATTGACAAATTAGATAAATTCATTATCTTCTTAAAAATACATATGGGGCTTCCCTGGTGGCGCAGTGGTTGAGAGTCTGCCTGTCGATGCAGGGGACACGGGTTTGTGCCCCGGTCCGGGAAGATCCCACATGCCGCGGAGCGGCTAGGCCCGTGAGCCATGGCCGCTGAGCCTGCGCGTCCGGAGCCTGTGCTCTGCAACGGGAGAGGCCACAACAGTGAGAGGCCCCCATACCGCAAAAAAAACAAGCAAACAAACAAAAAGAAAACATATGTAATCCTGTAATTGATATCTAGGATTACATATGTATTTTTAAGAAAATCAATAACATTGTTCATTATTTGTCTTTGTTTTTTATTTTGAAACTTTTTCATTGCATAGTAAAGTTGAACAGGTGATTCAGTAATAAAAAATACATATGTAATTACAACTTGCAGTAAAGTGTGCAAAAAGGAAACATTTTGTCATTTCAACGTTTACATCTTTTGAGAAAATATAGTAATTTCTTTCATTTATTTATTTATTTTGTTGTTGTCAAAGAGTAGCCTATGCTTCTCCTGAAAAATCCCATGTTCTTCACTCTGTCAAAACTAAGTCAAAAATAGAAACTAACATTTTCACAGAAAACTAAGCAATTCATGGGAAAGCTGAATTTTAGGCTAACCCATTTTAGCTCTTTCAGAAAAGATGACATGTCAGGTCACCTGTTGTTTGAAAACTGAAACTTTTCCCTGTTGCCTCTGAAGACTGTACAAGAGGAAACACATTAAAATTGGAGCAGTGGGGTGTTGGCTGACTTTTACCACAGTGGAAGATGGATATGGAAGACAATTTTTTTAAACAATTTTTTGTTTTCTGAATTTAGGGATAATATGTGCTCCATACACTGAGTTTAGAGAATATAGACATGTATAAAGAAAAAGTAAAAATTATAATTGATTCCATCATTTGACTGTAGGTAAAGCAGATTATAAAAATATAATAAGCTGTTACTTTCAACAGTTTATAAAAGTAGATATTCTCATTGGGGTAAACTTATACAGAAAAGTATATAGAAGAAAATGAAACTCACTTATCATTCCACCACCTTAATCAGTAGTAATGATTTTGTGTATTTCATTCCATCTTTTTTTTTTTAACATCTTTATTGGAGTATAATTGCCCTACAATGGTGTGTTAGTTTCTGCTTTATAACAAAGTGAATCAGCCATACATATACATATATCTCCATACCTCCTCCCTCTTGCGTCTCCCTCCCACCCTCCCTATCCCACCCCTCTAGGTGGTCACAAAGCAACGAGCTGATCTCCCTGCGCTATGTGGCTGCTTCCCACTAGCTATTTTACATTTGGTAGTGTCTATATGTCCATGCCACTCTCTCACTTTGACCCAATTTACCCTTCTCCCTCCCCGTGTCCTCAAGTCCATTCTCTACATCTGCATGTTTATTCCTGTCCTGCCCCTAGGTTCTTCAGAACCATTTTTTTTTTTTTTAGATTCCATATATATGTGTTAGCATACGGTATTTGTTTTTCTCTCTCTGACTTACTTCACTCTGTATGACAGTCTCTAGGTCCATCCACCTCACTACAAATAACTCAACTTCATTTCTTTTATGGCTGAGTAATATTCCATTATATATATGTGCCACATCTTCTTTATCCATTCATCTGTTCATGGACACTTAGGTTGCTTCCATGTCCTGGCTATTGTAAATAGTGCTGCAGTGACCATTGTGGTACATGACTCTTTTTGAATTATGGTTTTCTCAGGGTATATGCCTAGTAGTGGGATTGCTGGGTCATATGGTAGTTCTATTTTTAGTTTTTTAAGGAACCTCCATACTGTTCTCTATAGTGGCTGTATCAATTTGCATTCCCACCAACAGTGCAAGAGGGTTCTCCATTCCATCTTTTTAATTGCCAATATTTCATTATATTGTATGTACTATTTCTTGTTTGAACTTTTTGGATATTTTTACTTTTTTATACTTCTAAAATGTTGGAATATCTTGGCCAAGTTTAGAAACCATTTTGATCAATTGTATTAAATACATACTAATTTAGAAAGAATTGATGTCTTGATATATTTTTATTGATGATGGTATATTTTTCCATTGATTACAGTATTTATGTTTCTGACTAATATTTTTTCTTAATTAAAATGATAAAGTACAGAAAAGTGCTGAGAAGAAAATTAAAATTATTCATAGCCCACCACCACCAAAATTAACAGTTTGGTGTACTTCCTTCTAATCTTTTTGGTTATATATATATATATATATGTATATATATACACTCATACATACACACATATATAGTTTACAAAATATGATTCTATTTGTACATTATCAGCACATTCTTATTTCATTAAATTACCTTAAAGAATAGTTTTATTGGTTGCAGAATATTTCCTTTATGTAATTATAACTTAATTTAATAGAATTCTAATTCTAATATAGTCTTATCCTTATCCATATTACTGCTGTTTTAAGTCTTTCTATGCTGTGTTATTTTAGATGTACTTCCTATAAACAACAAATACCAGATGTATTTACTTTGTGTAAACAAATCTGTTTTTTGTAAAGGGTAATTAAATCAGGATATGCTTACTCTTTCTATGTCATCTTGTCTTTTTTTTTTTTTTTTTTTTTTTTTTTTTGCGGTATGTGGGCCTCTCACTGTTGTGGCCTTTCCCGTTGGGAAGAACAGGCTCCGGGCGCACAGGCTCAGCGGCCATGGCTCACGGCCCCAGCCGCTCCACGGCATGTAGGATCTTCCCAGACCGGGGCCCGAACCTGTGTCTCCTGCATCGACAGGCAGACTCTCAACCACTGCGCCACCAGGGAAGCCCTGTCATCTTGTTTTATATTTTCTATTTTTGTGTTTTATTGAAATTATCTTTGGCATTTAAATTTTCTTTTGTCCATTATCCACATATACATATTTGTTTTTGCCTTTTCTCTAGCAAGTTTGATGACATTTAAAAAGTTTTTTTAATTTACTACTGGCTGATGTTAGTATTTTTTAAGATTAAAAGTACTTAAATATTTTTTACTGTTAACTATGCAGAAAGAAATATTTTTTGATTAACCATCCCATGTAAAGTGAGAACTTATTTCCTGAATTTTTATTTCCCTCTCTTTTCCCACTTCTTTGCTTTTAAAATATGATTTTGGCTTTTAGACATTAATATCTACTATTATGAAAATTATTAGTTAACATTTGCATTGTTTGGTAGTAATATCTAAAGTAATCTTACTTAAATTGATTTAATTCATTTCAATGCACCCCACTAGCCTTTTTATAACACTGTAAGTCCCCTTTCAAATTCTTTATGTAGGCTTATTTCTCCACCAATTGATTACATCTTAGTTTTTCTAGAAATATGCAAAAGGGAAACATCTATGTCTTTGTCTACCCAACAGTGTGTTTCTAATGCTTTCTTACATGGGCAACAGTTTATTTAGGATGGCACTTTGGGAATTGTATAGATGTTACTCTTTTTTTTCTGACATGTAGTATTGTGGAGAAGTCTGAGGTCAACCCATTTATTTTTTCCATTCCTAGGTAATCTGTTTCTCACTCCTTCCTCCCACTATTAGGCTGGATGCTTACTAGATATATTTCTTTGAATATTTTTGACATTCATAAATTTCACTAAGAAATATTACTAATTAATCTCTTTTTTTATCAATTTTCTATGTACTCTGTGAGTAATTTTGGCTTATGGATCAGGTCTTTTCTCTACAAAGGAGTTTTTGTGTTAGTTACCCCCTACTCTTTTCTTGTTTTTTTTAACCTATGAGCACTTATGATTTGTTGGTTGGAGTGTTATCTGTCCCACATGTCTTTTATTTCCTTTCTTAGTGTTTTCTGCTACTTTTACTTTGCCTCAGTATTATAGGAAATCTCTTCAGACTTATTCCATGTGTTACAGATTTGGTTTTCTACAGTGTCAATTATGGTTTTTACTGCCTCTTGTTCAAGTTTTAATTCAGCTATTGGAAATTTTCTTTTCTTGTAGTCTTATTTAATTTTGTTGACATGTTATTTTCTGCCAATTCCTTTTTATTTCCTCTTGTCTTATAATCTCATTTTAATGCTTTATTTCATAGTCAGCAGACCTTTCTTGAAATTTATGGAATCCAAAGTATACACATTCTAACCTTTTTTTGTATTTATAATAAATCCTTTTCAAAAGTATGTTTTTGTTCTGTATCTTGAGTACAGAATTCTTCTTTTCTCTTCCAGGATCTTTTCATAGGCCCTGTCTTTGTTGTATATTTATGTGTGTAGATTCTCCTTTGACCTGCTAACTGTTCAGTCATGTGGGGCTGGAATCTTTACCTCAGATATGAAGCTAGAAAATTATTTGAAATATATAGTCCCTTACTGCAAAAATTTTAGCATTGGGGACTCCTTTTCTAGGATGGTTCTACTTTCTTACTGGAGGATGCAGTTCATTAAAGCTACTGCTCCCATAATGTTTTACTTCTGTGGTTCTTCCAGAAGAACCACAGAAGTGGTTCTTTCCCATACTAGAGAGATTCTGCATATCCAGGGCACGTTTTGACAGCACTTATCCATTTCTGCCCATGGTGTTACTGCATTATATGAATTACAATCCCTAAATAGATGTAATGATAAAGATACTGGTGGCTGGATATGAAGAGATGGTGGTGTAAAATGGCCCCAGCATCCTCAGAGTATTCCTGTCTACACACTTTAAGTGTCTCTTGTGTCTGAGGTGCTCTCGTGTTTCTGAGCCAAGGGGTGTGAATGAAACATTCTTAACCTTTTAACTAACTGACTCTACTGCCTTTAATCAGGGTCTAATCTTACCTTTCATAAGAAGAGATATTTTTCTTATATTCTGACATCCTTGAGGAACATTAAGTTAATAATACTATTTGAACTTCCATTGTTTTGTTTGTTTTCAGAAAAAATAAGTATCAATAGCTGGCCTCCATCTTTTCTATTAAAGTTTGTTCCATGGTCATTAATTTAGGAAGTTATAAATATGTTTACCTGTATGATATGATCTATTCTAAATTACACATATGATCTGTTTCAAGTCGTGCCGTCTGTTCTCTAGTACTTGAATTTTATATTTACCTTTTCAGGCACCATTTCTTACTTTTGGTTAAATTCACACAGGAAACCCAGACAAAGGCAAGTCTTGACCTCATGGCTTCAGGTTCACTGCTTGTGTTCTTTCTACCACACTATTTTATATATACATATGTGTATATGTAAAATAGCAATTTAGTCACATTCTTTAGCAGAGCCAGAACTCAAACCCAGGCATTTTGTCTTCAGGACCAATGTAAAAATTATGTAAAGGAATACACATAATCTTAAACAGCCCTATCTACCTAAAATTTAGACTGCAAGGATAAGATATGAGATGCAGCTCTTATTAATCTTACTAATGATAGGAGGCTAGTTATGCTAATGAATAGTCAAAGTGAAAGAATTTTTATAAATATAAACAAGCATGAAAAAAAGACAACCTGGAAAAATTAACTAGATCTTTTTGAATTATTGATGATGGCCTGTCACCTTTTCACTCTCTTTGGTAATGCAAATATTATTAAAACAGAATATTGTATTTGCCCCACTGAATACTTTTAAATATAACCTTTGTGCAAGGGATACCAATCTTGCAAGGTGAAGGCGTTTGAGGAGGTGAAACTACCTGACTCTCTGGTTTACTAAACTTTTAGTTCCGAGGCTTGAGAAAATAATGCATTGTACTAAGTAGTTTTCAGGCAGCCTGACAGTTCTAGTGGTTCCAAGGGGATTAGGACATATAGTCCATGTCTTCACAGATTTTACGATGAAGCAAAAATAGATAGCAAACAGATAATTTCACCATTTATGATTTAAATGCAATTGGGATTATGTCTAAGAATGAATACTTAATTCATACTTAATATGAACATACTTAATATGTTTTAAGAACAATGTGAGCACAGTATGCTCTAAGAGCAATATGTTTTAATCTAGTCTAGAACATCTGGAAAGACTACCTGAGTATGTGAATTCAAGTCAGGATCTGAAGGACTAGTGACTGTTAGCTCAGTAAAGAGGGAGGGATGGTGGAGTGAGAGGGAGCATTTGTAGTAGTGAGAACAGAATATTTAAAGATCTTCAGGAGGAAAGAAAATGTTATATTGAAGGGACTGTAAAATGAGCAATGTGAGTGGATGATAGAAGGAGTGGCTAGAGAGGTAAGCTAGGGCCAGACCACACAGGACCTTGTTAAAGGTTTTGGTCTTTATCTTAAGAGCAATGAAAAGGCACAGTGAAACAGGGAACTGACATGATCATATTTTCATTGAGATTATTCTGCCTGCTGTATGAAGAATAGGTTGGAGGAGGGTAAAATTGGAAAGGATTCAGTAAGACCATTTAGAAGGCTAGAAATTGCCACTTTACTTGGAAACTGATGGTGATTGGGACTTGAAGATTTTCTTTTCCTGATCTTCCTATTAGAAATTTTACTTTGCTTTAATGGTCCCTAGCTTCCCATTTTACTAGCATTCTAAAAGATTAAAATAATTCATTCCAAAGTAAAATTATGTTGCATGATTATAGGTGAAACTGATGTTAATATTGTATCTCTAAGTTTTAAAAGACCCTTCAAGTATTCCCACTCGTCTGACTTGGCCAATATAAGGAAGAGGAAAAGGGATAAGTACATTTAGTCCTGCCACTTTCCTAATTCCGGCAGAGTATTTGCATTCTCACAGAAGACTTTCAGTAATTTTCATTCCTCCAGAATCTGTTCCACCTTTGTCACTCTCTGGAAGAATGGCACCAACTGGGAAGCATACATTCATAATCATTTCTTGGGTGAATGAGCTCAGGCACTAATCTTATTTAACTATTTCCTTTCCCTTGCCCCTTGTGTGTAATCAGCAGTGAGGGTCTTTTAGTTCTCCCTCAGGTCTTGGCAACTTTAATATTTGGCCTCTCTTTTTCTTCTTTACTATAAAGCTCTGAAGCCAGACTCCTTCATTTTTTGATCCCAGCACTGATTTTTTCACTGAAAAACCTTGGATAAATAACTCGACCTCTCTGTTTCTCAGTTTTCTCATCTTTAAAATGGGGATAATAATCGTATCTATTTCCTAGGAATGTTGTGAGGATTAGACTTAGAACACTGTTTAGCATATTCTTTTAGTGAGTCATGAAATCATTTTTGGGGGGTCTTGATGAGCATTTTATGGAATGGAATGGAATAGAATAGGAAATATCATGTTACATAATGGAAGTTAAATTGAGTATCATTTCCAGTGAAATAATATATATGTGTACGTATATACACATATATATTGTATTTTTGTATATGGGATTGCAGTTAAACCATATTTCTGACTATGTATCTTGATCAAAAATTTTTGAAAACTACCTATCCTATATGGCTATATCCCACATATTTGTTCACACTGTGTACTAAATGTTCATTGAAGGCAGAAACTTTGTCTAATGTATGTTCGTATCCCTAGAACCTAGCTCTGCTTGGAGTATATATGGAAGTTAACAAGTGTTTATTTATGGTTCAAACAAAACAGAAACCAGTGGTGTGAATGACAGTTATACTTTCTAGGACCCTGTTGCCTGGAAACCCCAATATGCCTAGAGAATTAGAACCCCCTGAAAACTGCCATCTCTTAAACTGTACTTTGCCTGTCTTGCAATGAATGAAACAGAATATGAAATATAGATACTGACTACGAAGACAGGACACATGGTTGGGGAGTGGAATCAAGTTTCAGAGTAAGAGATGTCTGTACTCAAAATATTTACAGTGTACACCACTGAATTGTACACTTTAAAAGGGTGAACATTATGGTAAGTGAATGGCATCTCAAATTTTAAAATTATGATTTCTTTTAGATTCAGATCTTTTACATTTAGATTTATATTAGATAAGTGATTAAAACATTTTAGTCAACTCATTAAAAAAACATTTATAGTGTATGAAAATTATTTAACTTTTCTCCTGATTTGGGATTATGATAGTACCTTAGAGAAGGAATGATGAACAGGTTCAAAAATGTATCTTATACCAGGTTTACCAAATGAACTACCTTTCTCAGTTTTCTAAGTCAACCCTTACTCTTCTGAATTCCTACCAGGTGTGCTGGATAGTCTCCTTTTGTCTTTAGAACCTCTCTCCACCCTTGTCTACACCGATCCCAGGAAGATAACTTTTATGGATTTATCGACAACATTTATCTCCTGTCTTCTGCTTGGGTTCAACAAATGGGTGACACTGGCAGGAAATCAGAGGACAGAGAAGATGAGGTCAGAATGTGTCTTAGCAGTGGCCACGTTCCTCTTCAAAGTTCATTGTTCATAGGCCTCTCCTACTAGATGCAGCTCTGACTCTTTGGGCTTTCAGTCACCACTCTTTGCCCTTGCCTCTTCACCTCTTAGCTTCAGGGTACTTCTCACATCCCTTTTTGCCTCTCCTTAACCTAGTCATGTGTTTGTAAATAGTCTCTTTATTAAAGTTTTTTTCAATTTCCATACTTGGATGTGCTACTTTTTTTCTTGCCAGAAACTTTGCAGACTCACAAAGAACCTTCTTTGTCTCTAGCTGGATCCTTCCCCTTTGGACTCATCCAGATCTGACTTAAGACAAATATCCATCCACACTGTTGGAGAAGCAGTCTAGATTTTGGAATCAAAAAGTCTTGGTTTGGAGTCTTAATTCTGCCTCTTTTAGCTGTAGGATTTTAGATGTGTGACATAACCTTTCAGAGTTTTTTTTCTCATCTGTAAAATGAGTTCCTATTCATACGTATCTCATGCTGTGTTATGAGAACTAAATTATGTAATTAAATTGTTTAGCATAAAATTAATACTAGCTATAGTTGCTTTGTTATAATAATTATTATATAAGATAATATATGATTATGCTAATTATTATCATCATAACTCTAAGTGTCTGAGAAGTTTCATTGGTGTATACCAGGATTATTGGCTTTTATTTCCTGTCTTTATCTGCTTGGTTCCTTAACATGCACATATCAGAGTCGGTTTAAGATTTAAGGTATGGAACACTGCATCCAACTTCCTTCACGTTGCAAAGTGTTCTGGCATTTGCCTTTTATCACAGGCTCTCCTTCCCATTGTCAGTGTAAATACTGAAGACTACCTCTGTCAGTGTAAATACTGAAAACGACATCCAAGCAGTACTCCAATGAACTGTATCATTGTCTTCCCCCCACACACACACCCAGACTTACTTTTTATAAGTTTTGATTTCGCCATCAACTCTTGGCTTCAGGCCAAAATAACTAATATTTTTTGAATGTCATCAACCAATCAGAAAATATTTCCTATGTGTCTCCCATTCTTTGGCTTTCTCCTTCTGTATTCATATGTTGCTGGCTTCCCGGAATCTACTTTTTCCTCATTAAAGAAGGTTGAAGTTTTTCCATATTTAATTTTTAGCCCTTCTTTTTCTGAAACCTGAAAATTCTGGAAGGCTGATTCTTGAGTTGTCTTCATTTTCTGTAGATTTAAGTTCTTCTTATTTATTATTTAGCTTATTACTGACATAAGTAGACAGAGTCTGCAAATGTTTATTTCAGATAAACTCTTTGGTTTTTGCTTTCTGACTATACAAACTATAGACTTATGTAGACCTGCATAATTAACACCTCTACACCCATTCCCAAGTAGTGTTATAGATTTATTTCTTCAGTTAGAATATTTAATTTAAAGTTTATAAAACTGATTCATGGAAGTCAACATGTATATTGAAATGTAAATGGTGTTTCATATTATCATAACTATGAGAAAATGAATTACCTCTTCACAAACTTAAGATAATCCATTTTTATTGCCTACGTCATTTGAACATAACCATATGGTACCAGGATAAGAATAGCAGCTTGTTCAGCACAAGAATGACTATACCTAGAAAGCCTTCATTTTATTTTATCTTGTGTAAGCAATACATATTTAGAGACATATTTTATTACATATGAGAAATTTTTAGTAAAATCCTTTATGCTTGGGCTTCTGAGTTATTAAAAGAATGAAAACAATAGTTGTATTTTCTGTAACGTACTAAGCTAATTAAATCAAAATACGTTTGCTATAGTTACACGTATAATCCTCCTGTTCTTTACACCCCCACTTTTGCCTGATATTTAAGGTAAAACTGAAACAAACAGCTGCTGGATTGGATTATCTACTTTAGTATTTTATTCTTGTTTCCTAAGAGAATACAATCTAAATTTAATGTACAATTCAATATTCATTTTAGAGCCTGCTGTATATAGGGAAATAGGCTGGGGATGGGGAATGCTCAGAAGCCCAAGATAAGGGCTCTGTGTCTCTGTACCACAAGACACAGCTCAATCTAATAGATAGGTAAACCACTAACGAGATCAGGTAGATAAATCTCCTGGAAGGGAAAATATCAAATGTATTCTAAACCCAAACTTAAATTATTTTTAGAATATCTGTTCTTATTTTCACTGTAAGTATTGTTTGTTACTCATTTAGTTCATTTCAAGAAACTATTTTGAGGCAGATATTCAACTGCATTCTGAGATATAGCTGGGTAAAAAGAGCAATATAATCTCTTTCTACTTTACCAGAAATTATAGATATTAAACAGGTATTTACAATACAGAGTAATGAGTGTCAGGACTCTTAGATATTGTAGAAATAAGCTTCTATAACATGGAAGAACTATGTTATTTAAATAAAATACCATTACTATAAATATTTATGATAAGGAAGGATACCCATTATATAGGACATATTATGGACATGTCACAGGACAAGTAAAATGTTTGTAATAATAAGATATCACTGATCAAGTTAAATGAGCTATTCAAGCAATACTTCTATACAGCAGGCTTTATTCCATGGTAAAATTCTTATAGTTTTTCAATGATGAAACATAGCTTTCCAGATAAAGTTAAACTTTTTTGGCTTACCACAGGAGGCCATTAAGGATTTGGCCTCTGTCCTTTCTCTAGATTTATTACCTATGACTCCACCCCAGTCTCCTCATACCCTCCATGAAGTATTAAACTACTTTTACATAATAAACTCATCATGTTTTGTCCTACCACTCTCTATGTCTACATGCTGTTCATCTAACTGGAGCATTATTTACCCCACTAAGTGCCATGTTCTTTAGGAAGTCATCAGTGACTCTCCCAGTTTGACTTAGTATCCTTCTTCTCTTCCCCCATCACACCCTGTGCAATCTTTATCCAAGCTCTTAACACACTGTTCTGTTGGTTTACTTCCATATACTGTATGCTCCTTCAAGCATGACTGTGTCTTACCTGACTTTGTTTCTTCAAAATTCTGTAGTAGATACTGGATTAAGGTCATATGGATGAATGGATAAATGAATGGATGATAATTTTCCATTTTCTGCATCAAATGTGTAGAAGAAGAAATTTGATGCAATTTGCTGAGTTTATCTTGCTTTCCATTTTCACAATGTAAATAGAACCCTTTTAAATCTCCAAACTACTGTTTGAAATAATGTTGTTAGTCTAGATTTAGGTTCCAGAGGGAATTAAGGGGCTAACTGCAGACTCAACTCTTCACTAAATACAGAACTTCTCACAGAAATATTAGGAGATAAACTCTGATTAGGTATAGTATACCTTCCAATGAACTCAGAGCCCTTATTACCAGCTTTTACTGTACAAAAACCAGTTATCATCTATTTCCACTTGAGGGTCCTGCACACCAAAGGAACCTATATGGGAATATACATATTCCCATTATGAAAAGATCTTTAGATACTATATGTTATAAGAAACTTTATTCCATTCTCTACTAATGCTAGTCTGTTTTCCTTTTACTGAAACTGAAAAATTCAGATTTAAACTGTCAAACTCCTATAAATAAAAATAATCATATCTTTTAAAGAAACAAAAGTTAATTATATGACATTAAATTATCATGTAATAATTAAAGATATCAGGATACATAGAATAATTCAGAAAATGCTTTTTGTATTAACGCCCTTACTTATTTTATATCTTAGAGAATTATTTTTCATATCAGCAAGTATATTAAAAGGAACATATTGTGTGCAATATGAGGCTCAGCTTAGGATTTTCTGCACTAAAACTTTGCAACGATATTGGTTAATTGCTAGGTTTCAGGCACCTTTCTAACCTTCTTTTTAGTGGGTGTGAAAGGGTTTATTTGTAAGAGATATCGCTACTGACAGAATTTTATCTTTTTCTCCTGGAATCTCAACAGCAATTCCCATGTTAGAGGCATCCCCAGAAAGCTAGTCAAAGGATTTCCACCCACACTCTGAATATCTAACAGGGCCTGACCCATTTTTCTCCCCTTATTAAAGTAGCAGCATACACATCATGAGGAAAAATAGAATAAGAGCTAGTCTAAGCTTAGAATTTCAAAGTTATCTACCTATATGGAAGAAATTCAAGTGGAAAACAAAATTAGTCTTTATTTCTTATTATATCCCTAATAACAATCTAAATTTCTCACATTAAGGAACCACATCTGATATCATGAATATAGTTTTTTTTAAGTGGTTTAAAATTTATACTTATCAAATGCAATGAATGTAAATACACAAAATGGAGCACATTATAAGTGAAGAGTACTTCTTTGTACCTGATTTTATGACACAAAGTATTTTTTTATAAACCACTTTATTGAGGTATGAATGACATTTAAAAAGCTGTACATATTAAATGTATACAACTTGATGAATTTGGAGATAAGTATACATCCATGAAACCATCACCACAATCTATGCCATAATTACCTCTAAAAGTTTATTCTCATCCTTTTTATTATTATTATTTGTGTGATAGGAATACTTAACATAAGATCTACCCTCTTAGCAAACTTTAAAATATATAATACAGTATTGTTAACTGTAGAATCTATGCTGTACAGTAGATCTCTAGGATTTATTTACCTTGTATAACTCACACTATGTACCCTTTGCCTAATGCCTCCCCAATTCCCTTTCCCCACAGCACCTGGCAACCACCATTCTATTCTGTGCTTCTGACTATTTTAGATTAGGAGACAAAGTATTTTCTTTACCGGATGTAGATAGTAATAATTTTAAAACCAGACTAAAACTTTGAATATTAATATCAGTAGAATTCTTTAAAGGCAAGCAAAATAATTATAGAGAATAAGAAAAGGTATTTTTAAAATAACTTTGCTCATATAAATAATGACATCTGGATATTAAATTTCTATATCCATCTGAACCTTAAGTTTTTTCTCCACCATAGCATCCAGATACTCATAGATTGTGGATGATTTTTTTTTTTTTTAACCTAAAGGTAAGTCTCTTTGGAAGACAAGACTACCTTCAGTTTTTTGTTTTTTTTTTTAGCTTTATTTATTTATTTATTTATGGCTGTGTTGGGTCTTCGTTTCTATACGAGGGCTTTCTCTCGTTGTGGCAAGCAGGGGCCACTCTTCATTGCGGTGCGCGGGCCTCTCACTATCGCGGCCTCTCTTGTTGTGGAGCACAGGCTCCAGACGCGCAGGCTCAGTAATTGTGGCTCACAGGCCCAGTTGCTCCACGGCATGTGGGATCTTCCCAGACCAGGGCTCGAACCCGTGTCCCCTGCATTGGCAGGCAGATTCTCAACCACTGCGCCACCAGGGAAGCCCTACCTTCAGTTTTTTTCCTCCCATTAACTATCTGACTTTGAGCAATTTACTTTATGTGTCAGTCACCTCATCTTCATGATCATAAGTGAGAAAATAATGTTTAATTATTTAAATAAATCTTAATTGTTGTTACTATAGCATTGCATCTTCTGTTTTTATTATTTTGGAGTCAGTCGCCCAGCTAACATTCAAGTACAAATATGTGATTGGTGTGTTCACTTCTCTGTTGTACTTATTCCATCACCTGTCTAGATTCACTGTTTTGAACTGCTCCTTCCATTCTTTCTTGGATTTACCCAAGAAAAGCTTTCACCTGCTCTACCTTTCAACTCTACCAGAACTCCTCCTGTCACAAACACCAATGATATCCACATTACCAAATTCAATGGTGAATTCTCTTTTCTTATCTTACTTAAACTGTCAGCATCATGTGATGTAGTTGCCCACTTTCCCCTCCTTCAAACTATTTTATTTTGATTCTTTAGTTTTTCTTCTCCCTGAGCTGTTAGCTTCTTCTCAAACTCCTTTACAAGTTCCTTCTCGTCTTTATATTTGTGCTTCTCTGGGAATCATTCTACAGGCCTCTTCTCTATTTATGCTCACTCCCTCAGTAATCTTATTCAGTCTCAGAGCTTTAAAAACTATCTACTCATTGATGACTGTCATATTTTTATCTCTAGACATATTCATCCAGTTGCTTAGTTAACATTTCCACTTGGTTGTCTAATAGAAATCTCAAATCTAACACATCCAAACAAAGCTCTTGATCTTCCCCTTAAAACCTACTTTTCCCTGAATCCAACCATCTGTTAAGGGCAATTGTATTTTTCTATTTGCTCAGGCAAAATAAAATAAAATAGTTTTTTAATAAAAAAAGAGTATTCTGTCTTTTTCATATGCAATACAATTTTGTCTAGAAATCCCATTAGCTGTACCTTCAAAATATACACAAAATCTGGCCCCTATTTACCACCTTAGCAATACCACCCTAGATCAAGCCACCATCATCTCTTAGATTTTTCCCTTCTAACCAGTCTCCCTACTTCTGCCATTATAATATTTTTGTAGTCAGTTTCAGCACCAGGACAAGTTATCCTTTTTTGAAAACAAATTAGATCATGTCACTCTGCTCTGTGCCCACCTCCATTTTACTCTATTCTAGCCTGACTGGCCTCCCAGCCTCCTTCCTATTCTTTCAATATTCCAAGTGTGCTTGGTATGGTTAGAGAGATATGAGTGAAAGGATACCTGAGTGAGTAAGTAGATGATTGACAACCCTATTAATCTGCTAATGTGTTCCAAACTTGAAAAATAATAAAAGCCAAATGGAATTATTTAGCAAGATAATTGTCAGAAAATGAAAGATGTATTTTTAAACAGCTTATCAGATTTCTCAAAATAGTAAAATACCCTGGAAATATTTTCTTGAAATATCAATCTAGAAACATGGTCATTTGTTCATTTGTTCAACATATATTTGTTGAACACCTACAATGTGCCAGGCACTTTTCTCTGTGCTTGGGCTAAGTCAGTGAAAAAATCAGACAAAGACCTCTGCCCCCATGGAAGTTAATCCTAGCAGGGCAGAACCCATAATAAATATAAAAAGTAAATTGTCTATGTGAGAAATGTGATACGTGCCCTGGAAAACTACCAGAACAAAACAAAGGGGATTGAGAATGTGGGGGAATGTAGACAAAACTAGGTGCGATTTTCTGTAGGGTAAAGAGGGTTTCATTAAGAATGGGACATTTGAGCAAAGACTTAGAGGAGGTGAGAAATTAGCACAGGATAGACCTGAGAAAATGAGCACTGAGGCAGAGGAGCAGCCAGGGCAGGGCAAAGGCATGAGGGTTAGGCCACACATGTCCAATGTATTCAAGGAAAAGCAAGAAAGTCCATGTGGGAAGTAGATAATGAGCAAATAAGAGTTGGTTAAGAGTGAGAGATGATGTCAGAAAGCTAATAGGTGGGAGGGAGGGTGGTGCTCAGATGACAGATCAGGCAGAGCTTTGTAGGTAGTTGAAAGAGCTTTGGCTTTTATTCTGAGTGGAATGGGAAGTCATTGCAGAATTTTGAGCCCAGGAATGAATGACATTGTCTGACATGTTTTAAAAGCATCACTCTGGCTGCTATGTTGAGAGTACTCTCAAGGGGCAAAAGGCAGAAGCAAGGAAGCTAAAACAGGGGGGCTATTAAAATAATATCAATAAAACTCTGTTTAAAATTCCAATCTTCACTAGAATTGTGAGAATATCAGGACCAGGTATTTGACAGAAGAGCTATACATATGTTTGCATGTTATTAGCATGCACGTGTTTGTCCATTGTTCTTAAATATTCATATTAAAATTCTTGTTACTATTTTTAGATTTATTGATTTCCTCTCATGCTTTGCACCATCTCTACTCTGGAGTATGAGCAACTCAAAGACAGAAATGATGTCTTATTCACCTCTGTGTTCTCAGTGCTCAAAATTTGTTTCTTGAATTAAATTAGAACAGCTCCAATATACTGTTAATATGCAAAAATTATCCTAGGAAGAGAGGAAAAGAGCTAAAGATCATTTCCAAATAGTAATCTTTAGTCAATGATAATTTAGTAAGCATCATTCTAGAGTATAAAAATGCTCATTTCTTCAAATGTAAGAAAAAGGATTCCATCAGGTTATAAAGTAATATGGTAGTTTCCTTTTCTGTGTTTGTCCATTATATTACTGATTTTCACTTTCATCAGTGTCTTTACTTTTTTGGTAGATAAAACTCCAGTGTTACCTTACTTGAACTTTCTATAACTATTTAATTTCCAAATGATAGAATAAATATTAACAACTGTCTTGAAGAATTAGGAAAAAAGGACCTCTAGAGTTGATCTGACTAGTGATTTTCAAAATGTTCTCTGTGAACCCTGGAGTTTCTTTGAGACTGCTGTAAAGGGGAGGGGTGTGCTAAGTTGGCAGAGAACCAAATCTCACAGATCTAGCCCAACCTGTAAGAGTTGGTTACTGGCAGACACCAAGTTTCTTACATTGTTCTCTAGACAACATATTGCTTTAATAATTTTGTTAACATAGGTATCTGTTATTGAGTGCTTGTTCTTCTGAAAGGAGCAATATGGGTTAAACTTTACAGCTGAGAATGATTATATGTATTTTTATAATTTCTTTACTAATAGGAGAACTTATTGAGAAAAAAATATAATTCTGTGCCACATTGAAAGAAAAAAAAAACAGTGTGAAAGTAAAAATAGTATATTTTAAAACTGGCATTCTAGAGGGATTTTTGGATGATTTTGAAAATAAATGCCAAAGAGGAGTTCCTAAAATGTATGGAGTCTTGATGTCATCGTTGGTGTGAGTAAACAGCCTCCCAGCAGGTGTGCTCCAAGTGGAGTATTCAGTTAGCTATAGAAATACTGCTGTGGTTAGAATTAATCTCATGACTTCTTTTGGTCACACTTTTTCTCTCTTAGCAATAGAAGTTTATGCAACGTGGTATTTAGTACCGTTAAAATAGTTCAAGTGGGAAAGAATATCTAAAAACATAAACCGATATGTTTGCTTCCCTGCATTGCTGTGGTTGAAGGCCCTTTTATCTTCCTACCTGATTTAATAAAATGATATATATCATACTGTTGACATTTCAGTTACTTTTTTTTTTTTTTTTTTGCGGTACACGGGCTTCTGACTGTTGTGGCCTCTACCATTGCGGAGCACAGGCTCCAGACGCGCAGGCTCAGTGGCCACGGCTCACAGGCCCAGCCGCTCCGCAACATGTGGGATCCTCCCAGACCGGGGCACGAACCCACGTCCCCTGCATTGGCAGGCGGACTCTCAACCACTGTGCCACCAGGGAAGCCCCTCAGTTACTTTTTTGAGAGGAAAACTGTTTTATTCTAGTTTCCTTCCTTTGGCCAATGTTACAGCATTCATATGCTTAAGCAAATATATTAGTATTAAAGTTTAATTCAAATTAAGAATAGCACTCTGGGATCTCCGGGTGGGTTATAGTAGCAATATATAAAGTAAGGGGCAAATTATCAATTTTACTAACCATTGAAAACTCATCCTAACTATGTATAGCCTAACCTAGTTGAGAACATATATTTCTGAGAAGGTTGTTTCCTCATCTGTATTCCCTAGGAAAATGTTATATCCAAAGAACAAATAATAACTTTTTACTAAAATCTTGTTTTAGTTATCTATAGGTACATAACAAACCATCACAAGACAAAGCAACAATCATTTTATTATATTCATAATTTTATGGATCAGAAATTTGGGCAGGACACAATGGGAGATATTTCATCTCTGCTCTGTAATGACTGAGGCCTCAGCTGATTGCTTCAATGGCTGGAAATGGCTAGGATAGCCAGTTCAAAACAATTTTTTTTTTTTTTTTTTTTGCGGTATGCGGGCCTCTCACTGTTGTGGCCTCTCCCGTTGCGGAACACAGTCTCCGGATGCACAGGCTCAGCGGCCATGGCTCACGGGCCCAGCCGCTCCGCGGCATGTGGGATCTTCCCGGACTGGGGCAAGAACCTGTGTCCCCTGCATCGGCAGGCGGACTCTCAACCACTGCGCCACCAGGGAAGCCCCAAAACAAATTTTTTAAGAAGTTCAAAAGCAGGCAACTAAATAATAATATTTGATGATGTGTTCATAGATTTTAAAAAAAACTATGAAGAAAAGCAAGGGAATAATTAGTGCAGAATTCAGGATCTTGGCTATATCTTGTTAGGCAAGGATATCAGATTGCAGGCGGTTAAGATAATTTTCCATTTCTTTACCTGATGAGGGTATGTAAGGCTATCCATTTTATTATTGTTCTTCAATCTTAAAAGAATAGTTTCTTATAACCACTGTTATTTTCTTGTCCTAAATTTTTTACTCTTTCTGAGTTTTAACATGATATCGTTTACATAATACTCAATTTCATAATCATTTTGCATATACTGTGGGATTTAAGTAGTTCTAATTTCACTACATAAGATTATTGGGGATGATTTTTAATTTGTTTGTTTGCTTCTCCCTCCTCCCCGACAACCCCCTGCCGTACAAATTCTTAAGTTCTAACTCCTATTTTTTTTGTTGTTTTCACTGTGGCCCCAGAATCTGCATTTCTAAACGCTCTTCCAGGTTATTTTGAGGTATGTCCAGATTTGAGAACTACTCTGTCATTCAAATCTTTTTTTGTGTGTGTGGTACGCGGGCCTCTCACTGTTGTGGCCTCTCCTGTTGCGGAGCACAGGCTCCAGACACGCAGGCTCAGCGGCCATGGCTCACGGGCCCAGCTGCTCCATGGCATGTGAGATCTTCCCGGACCGGGGCATGAACCCGTGTCCCCTGCATCTGCAGGCGGACTCTCAACCACTGCGCCACCAGGGAAGCCCTGTCATTCAAATCTTATACTTACTGGAAAGAGTATTTATAAGCAAGTGTCAGAAGGACTCGGGGACAAAAGGAGACTTTCTCAGTGAGTTGAACACAATAATTGAACATCTAAGAAGCCAAACAGGGAGGCTGTCTAGGGATTAGCAAGGCCAGTAGCCGCTGCTAATCTTGGGCTGAAGGGACAAAGGTGAGGAGCTAGTTCTGGACCTCAAGAACCCAGGTCACCTAGCCAGAGCTGAAATTGTAGAAAAGAGGCTGAGAGGAAGTAGATATCCTGACTTCTCTCTTCCTCCTGCCTTCTGATCTATTGTCAATATCTTCTATTGCCTGACCCTAATAGAATCCTGGAGAGTGCAGACTGCAGTTTAGCCCCCCTTAAATACAAAGCAGAGCAGGAGATAGATCTGAAGGAAAGCCGGTCTAGGACCTGAACTGATGTCCAGCTAGATGGGGGATGATATACCTTCTTAACTGATTTGGCTTCTTATACTTCGGGCTGGAAATCAGAAATGCAGAATAGTTAAAAATTACAGATGATGGACTTACACGTCATTGTGCTCAAAACCCAGCTCCACCCTTACTCATTTTGGCTCTTTGGGAAAATTACTTGACCTCCATTCCTATTTCCCCATTTGTAAAATGATGAGAATAATTAACTACCTCTCCACCTCTGAAACTGTACACCGAAGACTAAGTGAATTCATGTGGGTACAAAAGTATATTTTACATTTTCAAGGGAAACAGTGATACTCAACACCTGTTGTATACAGCCAAGCTATTAGTTCAAAGTAGTTCACAGTTTCAACATTACATCATACATTATTTCTTTCAACAATGTCATATCTTTACCAAGCTTGATTTTTAGTGGTTGTTTTGATTAAAAAAACAAGTAAGATATGAAAATCAATATGAAACAATAAGGGTGATAGTGTTCAACCTGATGCCAAGTTTTGAAAAGTTATACATTGTCTAACAGGCATATATATACCTTTAGTAAGTAATTGTGATTAAGAATAAAATAAAAATAGTATTTCTTCTTTTAATTAATGCATATTTCAAGTGGCTCTAAATTTTAAGACATAAATACTTATTAAGTTGCTTGGCCCTAACTACTGAATATGGAACTTTTAGATGTTTATTTTGTTCTGGAGAGGTTGTGAAAAAATTACTGAGGCACTAAGGGTGCAGTGAGCCAAGCAAGTTTGGTAACCTCTTACCTACCTCATAGCATTGTTAAAATAATTAACTGAGCTAATAAATGTCAAATGATTTTAAAAATGCCTAGCAAGTAATAAGTACTGTGTGTCACATATTATAGGCCAAAAGACATGAGCAATAGAATTACAGCTCTAGCCATTGTTACTACTATTACCATTAAAACCAGTGAAAAATAACCTGGGCTTTTATGGTATCGTTATGGGACACCTTTCAGGCTCATGTCTCCTACTAAGATACGTTAGTGAGGCAAATGGGTGATGTCTATGAGCGAGGATGACCATCTTTGAGAACTGCACTGTATGATATAGTAACCCCTAGCAACATGTGGCAGCTCATTGAGCCCTTGGCATGAAGTTCCTGTGACTGAGGAAATGGGTTTTTAATTTTAATAAATTTAAATTTAAAAAAATCAATACTTGAAACTCTTAAGAGTAACTTAGACATGTGAATTTACTCTTTCAACTGTAAATGTTATGAAATCTAAATACAGATCAAGCATTTCTGATGAAATTTTGGCACTTCAATTGAGTTGTGCTGGAAATGTAAAATACACACTGGATTTCAAAGACTTGATATAGCAAAATAGAATGTAAAAGATTCATTAATAATTTTTATATTAAGTTATCCATGATGGACATATTCTTTCATATAACTCTGTACATGCCTATAATTTCTCAAGAGCAAAAATTATTGGAAATCGCATATGTGAATTTAAAAGTATGCATATTTTGAATTATGGTAAATACTGCTGCAATTGTTACAATTTATAATAGAGTTTTAATTTTATTTTGTGACTGTTTTGTTAATTTCTTAAGACATTAAATTTGTTCAAGAGAAGGGACTTTTCCCAAAAAGTATTTTTACCTAAGTACACCTTTTAATTGTTTTATGAAGTGAGTTGATTCATACTTTGATTCCATAAATACCAGTTTAGCATCTTTTGTAATTTGACCCACTAATCAAGCCTTACATAAGGCCAGAACCTGAGAACATTTTCAGATTGATTGGTAATTCAAACAGAATTTCCTAAGGGGGAGAGAAAATACTATGCTGGAAATCTGGAACTGAAAACTCATTCTCTCCTTAGTCAGTTGCTGATGACTTTGTCCCATAATCAACTTTTAGAGGTACAGCAGGTGGCTTAAAGGTAAAGCACATTAACAATTAATAAGCGTTTACAAGGCTTTTTACATCACTTCTTATTTTCAAATCATTTTCTAACAAGTTACTCAAGGGGTTGAAATCAACCAGAAAAATAATGAAAGGAAAACTGCTAAGTAGCTTATTTTAACCAACAATAGCTGGTTAAAATAAATTAAAATAGGGTAACTATAATATTAATTTTTTAAATTTTTTACTTGTTCAAAATAATATTTTTGAATTTGACAAGAGCTTCTATCAAATTCTCGGTAGCTAAAAATTAAAATACCCCTCTGGTACTCCACCTAATACTATAACATGTAAATATATCAATTCTTAAATTAGGTTTTATTTTCTATAAGGGATGAGTTTATGCTTAAATCTTGGTATTTCCTTGTTGCTTTGCATTTTGTAAGAGGTTCAGTAAATGTTCATTCATTGATAAGTCCTTTCTTTACATCATTAAACAGGTAATGCTCATCATTATGCACACCGTTATGTTGTATATTTTAGCTTCCTTGTCCTATTAAACAAATGATGTTATTATGTGATGTTGCACTAATTTGGTACAACACTAAAGAGATATTTTGGGACTTATTTTCCATTAAAAAAATGATGTTTCTCCTACGTCATTTGCTTCATTTGCTTCTTGCTCATAAAAGAGGGGCAGAGGAGCCTAAGTATGTAACTTTCTGGCCAGTATGCATGGCTGATTCAGCAAAATAAATTATTGATTCAAAGGCCAAAGTATCCTTCTCTTAGTTGGTTTTCTTGTCTAGAAATTCACCTTCAGTTCTGTTTTTCACCTGCCAGAAAATCGTCTTCTGTCTTGTTATCAGTGACCTTTGACTTGTCAGTAGCATTCAAAACATTGTTATTTCTGCATCACTAATAAAATGTTTCAGGTCAACCACCTTGTCAGTTTTAGCTCTTCACTTTCCTATTCCATTTGCATTATTTGTGATTGGAGTGTGAGAGAGGAGTTTCAGGAATTTCTGGAGATATTTTGAGAAAAGAATGATTCTTGAATCAAAATCACTATCAGATCTGGATTTTTCTTTTATCCTTTTAAACAAAGCCTTCCCTCAGTCACACCTGAAATATATCTTTTTCTTTAAGGTTCTGTGACTTTCTTGCCTCCCATTTGCTTCTCAGTAGTGCAGATCTCTTGTATTTTTACTAACTAGAGGAGTATTTGAAGTAGATTCAAAGATGGCCAAATTACTACCTTTGCTTTTCATACCATGCTCTCACCCCACTGTATCTACTTTTCTCAAGCCAAAGAGTGAAAGAGAATGACCATTTTTTGGCCAATCTCTCTGTTGCTAAGTTACAAACTTAATGTTTTGGCCAGAATTTTGCTTCATTCCTCACACATAACCCTCTCAGCAGTATATTTTATAATTAATAAAGCTTCTAGCTTTGAGGAGACCAAACTTCTCAACTAACTTGAAACTCATAACATTCTCCCTCAAGAAGATATTGAAGGTCAATTTTATTCTTGCTAGGTCATCAGTTTTCTTGTATAAATGAGTCATTACTCCAGGGCTCTGAGATTCCCCATGTCATTCAGAAATAATATAATGCTATAATAGACTTTCCTTGTAACAACTCACAAAGCCCTAGATGCTTCATAGATACTAGGTACCGAGTGCTGTAGGAATCAACATTAGAAATATGTCACTGACCAGTCTGAATTGCATTCAACATCCTTGTCTCTCAGTTCCCTAGCTTCCTTAACTCTAATGATTTTTTTATCTCACCTCAGCCATTTACTCACATGATCATACCCTAGATCTATCACACTCTGTAACCATGACTTCCTGTCTTTCTAGATCCCCTACTCAAATACTCCCACTGTTTTTTACCTCCCTGGTGAACTCCAGCCTCTAGTCAATGTCCAATGACTATAATTCTTTTTTACTATCCATCACCCCCTTTATGTCATTACTCATGTTTCCCCTTTCTTCCTCTGTCATATTTCCTCATATAACCCCCGAATTTCTTTAAACCCAACTTACTCCACACCTGCATCTGAACATTATTCGAGAAAAGAATATAATTGTAGTGACTGGACTAATTTCAAATTTATTACCACAAATTCATTCAATCAGTTGATATTATTGGGCACCAACTGTGTGTGAGGCGTGCTGAGGGTGTATTAGTGAAGAAAAAATACAAAAATCCTTTTCTTCTTAGGGCATACAGTCTAGTGGGAGGTAAAATATATCTTGTCAGCAAGCTCTAAGGAGAATATACAGTAGGGAAAAAGAATAAGAAGTGTTGATGATAGGAAGGGGAAGGATTGCTGTTTTAGCTAACAAAGAAGGCGTCACTAATTTCAAATGGACATTTGTTACTGCCAGTAAATTCCCATTCTCTAGACAACTGTTTCATACTCTGTTCTTAAGTCTCTAGCTCCTTTTCTCTCTCTTTCAGCCAATGACCTTGCACCTACAGATAAAGAGATGAAATAAAATATGAACTGTATCATATTTCTACCATCAGTTTCACCATCTTACCTGTATCTGTACCCACCCGCTGTGCCTTCCCTTTGGTTATAATGGAGAAATACCTCTTTTAAGTAAGCCTCTACACTTAAGCACTGAATCCCAGTCTCTTCTTCTTTCTTAATGACTTTGCTCCTGAAATTTTCCCTTTCCTGCATTATCAGTCTCTCCCTCTCCATGGAAGCATCCTCCTCAGTAAACAAACATTTTTAATATCACAATTAAAAAAAAAAACAACCTTGATCTTAAATTCCTTTATGGCTTTGCTTCATTTTTCTCTTCCCTTTACAGCAAAACTCCTTGAAAATGTTCTCCATATTCTTCCCTTCCTCCAGTCCTTCCCTTCCTCCAGTTCTTCACTTCCCATTTGCTCCTTAAACCATTGCAATTGAGCCTTTGTCCTCACTTTACTGAAATAACCATTTCTCCTTTCTTGATATGTTGTTTCTAGACTTCTTGACCTCAGAGTCACTGGTTTTCCTCACCAACTCCACTTCCTGGCCTCCTTCTCCTCTAACAGATTTCTAATTTTGGAGTGCCTCTAGCCTTTGTCTTTGGCCTTCCTTTCTATCTACATTCTTTCAGGGTTTGGTCCCATGGTTTCTAAGACCATCTCTTCACTGAGGCCCGATAATTTATATCTTTAGCCCTACCTTTCCCCTAAACTCGACTCAGGTTTAGTCCAATTAGCTGCTTGAAATTGCCACTTAACATGGGCAAACCCTAAATAAGATTTCCTCCCCACCAAAATCATCTTTTATTTCTTGTCTCAGTAAATGGCACCCAGTTGCTTGGGCCAAAGAACCAAGAAGTCATCCGTGATTCCTCTCCCTCACTAATACCTTTTGACTACTCCAAAATATAGTCCTAAGTCTGCCACTTCTCACCATCCCAAATGCTGTAAGTTTAGTATAACTATATCACATCTAGCCTGGCTTACTACAGAAGGCTTCTAACTTTTCTGTCTGCCTTAAGTGGGCCTTGCCTATCTATGCAACTTCACCTTTCTCTAAGCTTTTCCTTCTTCACAGTGTTCCAGCCATACTATCTTTTCTGTACTGAAGACATACTCAATTTCATTTCCATATCAGGTACTTAGCTCCTGCTATTCCTTTGCTTAGAACATTCTTCCCTATTGTGTGGCCTCCTCTTTCTCATCAGTCAAGCTAAACATTTCAGCCTTTAATGAAGACTTTTCCTTCATCTAAAGATGAGGTAGCCCCTTTCCTCATCTCCACCATCACTGTTCTCCATTTCCCCTTTTTTATGTTCTTTATAACACTTACCAGTACCTGAAATTATCCTTTTTATTTATGTATGTAAAGGCTTGTATCTTTTTGTCCCTTACTGTAACTCCTTAAGGACCTGTTGTCCTTATTTACTTCTTCTCTGTTGCCTTGGGACATGGTAGGTGATCAACAAGTTTTTGTTAACTGATTGATTCCTAGAGAAGACTAAAGACACAAAAGAGCACCCCCAAACTCCCTAGAGACATCTGAGGATTCCTTGAACCTTTGAATCCCTGATATTTTTATTTCCTTGCAGGAAAATTAGGATACAGTAAATCCCAACTGTCCTAGACCTATATTTTCTTTGGCTCAAAGAAAATAGAATACCAGCCATACCAAAACAAAATTATATCAGAAGCTCCCTATTTTGTATGTCATAGTTATCTAAAATACTTAAAATAGTACTTCTTTGAAAGATGTAGCTATTTTTTTTCATGAGAGCTGCTCATCTTTACCTAATCATTTAAGGGATAAATATTTCGTATTACCACTCTTAACTAAGATAACTACTCCATTTTGAAGAGAGTGCATTGCCTAAAAGTTTTAGTATTTCTTGTAGGTCTTCTAGAGGTAGGAGTAAAAAATGTTTGACTACCATAATTAGATCTATTTATTACATAACCTGGGCCAGTAGACCAATTTAATAATCCTGCCATTTTTCACCAGAAATGTTCTAGTTACTGGGTTTCAAGAATTGTGTCCTTGACTAAAAGCCTAGACACTATCACTGTATCATTTTATCCATTACTTTCTAGAACCCCCAGTAAATGTAGTACTTCTTTTTGGGAATAGTAATAGGTAACAAATGAGTTTTCAGAAATTAAACACCAGACCCACAAACTAAAATCCCAAAATTATAAATCTTTCATAGCTTTCAATTGAACTTTCAAGATGTTACATTTGTAAATAATCAGGAACAAGTTACCTCTTGCTGGATCATTTTGAAATTTGATACTCTCCTTATCTGTCATTTTCCACCTCAGAGAATATGGCCTTAGTAGGATAGATGGATGAATGGATGGGTGAGTGAATGAGTGAGGGGATAGAGAGAGAGGTATGTAATATTATATATATACAATATATACATAAATATATAAATATAGATAAGTATAGAGGTAGCTACATTGTATATCTGTGTGTTTGTGTGTGTGCCTGCGCACATATTAGGAACATGTATCATTATAGCCCTTCCTAAAGACCATCACAGATTGCTTGTTAGTCATTCAGGTAGCCACCCCCTACATTAATGGGCAAGAGTATACTTTTATTTCCTTGCTACTTACTGACTATATTGTGTGTTAGTTGATGTTCTTAACACTTTACAGGTATTATTTAATCTTCATAACAAACTTATCACATAGTTTACTATTACTTTCTGTGTTTTTATAGATAAATAAACTAAGACACTTAGTTAAGTAACTTGCCAAAGTCCCAGAGAGCTAGTCAGTGGCAGAGCCAGGATCTAAACCAAGGTAGTCTGGATCTAAAGTTTTTATTCTTAACTACTATTCTGTACTGCCTGTCTGTTAGAAGACCACTTAACAAAGGCACACAGATTTAGTGCAAATCACTAAACCAGCAGATTCATACATTTATGTAATAAATGTCTTGACTGCCCATCATATTATAGGGATGAGCTAGTAGGTATAAAGCTTCCTATTTGAATAGCTCACAGTCTATCAAGGGATGATCAACATGTAAACAACTGACTATGCAGTCATTATAAATATAACTATATATGTACATACATTTATGTATATATATGCAAACATATACATATTCACTTCATTTGAGATAGTGAAATATGGTATAATTAATTCTGCTAGGGTGAAAAAATATTGTGATTGAGTTAACAAAGGAAATGACATTTCCTGGAATAAAATGTAATAGAGATTAGAAATTTTAAAATTGGTAATTAAAGTTTCTAGATCCTACTTGGCATATTCTTTGGGGTAAATAACCTTTTATTAGGCAAATATTGGGTTATCAGATGTTATCTTTGCTGAGCCATAACAATATACCAGTCCATATCTATATAGCAGCCCACGCTTTCTCATCCAGATTAAGCACTGCAGTTTCCTTCATATTCAGGACCCTTTTCTTGCTATTCTGGCTTCTTCCAGGTCATAGAGAAGAAAGGCAGAGAGTCATCAAAATATTAGTCTTCCTAGTTTTGCATACATGAAACTTTAAAACTGCATCCACAAGGTTTATTCTTATGAATCTTGAGATTTTGATATTTTTAATGTTCTCAAGTGCCTCAATCTTTATGAAGGAAACAGTTATTATTTCTACTTCCTCCCATTCTAAATTTCTTAAGACCTGACCTCCAAATGCTTTTCCTCATGGATCTCTTGGTCTGTATATCTTTTGAAATGTGGTACTCTGAACTGAACATAGTATGTGCTCTGACCACCCACCCGCCCCACCCCCGCACACACAGACATCAATAGAATACAGTGTCATAGTCTTCCCATCCTCTGGAAATAAGCCTCTTATTAGCAAGATATGAAGAGATGTGGTTTATTCATTTTATATACAGTAAAACTTATTATTGGCTATACCCACTTCTGCCAAGTTAGGTGTTATAATCTGAAATGAGACCCTCTAGTTCATATTTTATTGTCATGCCTTTTATCTCTTGGCCTTATAGATAACATGGATGAAATGCAATGCAATTAGTTTTTATTGAAGTATAGTTGATTTCCAGTGTTTTGTTAGTTTCAGGTGTACAGCAAAGCGATTCAGTTATACATATATATCTGTTCTTTTTCAGATTCTTTTCCTTTATAGGTTACTACAAATATTGAGTACATTTCTCTGTGCTATACAGCAGGTCCCCATTGGTTATCTATTCTATATATAGTAGTGTGTATATGCCAATGCTAAGCTCCTAATTATCCCCCTCCTTTCCCCCTTAGTAACCATAAGTTTGTTTTCTATGTCTGTGGGTCTACTTCTATTTTTGTTTGTTTGTTTTGCTTTGTTTTGTTTTTTGTAATTTATCTTTATTTTTATAATGCAGTACAGCTGATTTACAATGCTGTTTTCTTTTTTAAATTTTTTTATTGGGGTGTAGTTGTTTTACAATGTTCTGTTAGTTTCTACTGTACAATGAAGTGAAGTAGAGTATATAAGTTGATTTGAATCATTTGCTTTTAGATTTTGCATATAAGCAATATCATATGATATTTGTCTTTATCTGACTTACTTTACTTAGTATGATAATCTCTAGGTCCATCCATGTTGCTGCAAATAGCATTATTTCACTCTTTTATGGCTGAATAATATTCCATTGTGTGTGTCTATATATATATGTGTATATATATATATATATATAGATATATAGATATATATAGATATATATATACCACATCTCCTTTATTCATTCATCTGCTGGTGGACATTTAAGTTGCTTCCATGTCTTGACTATTGTAAATAATCCTGCAATGAACAATGGGGTGCATGTATCTTTTTGGATTATGGTTTTCTGCAGATACATGCCCAGGAGTAGGATTGCAGAATCATATGGTAGCTCTATTTTTAATTTTTTAAGGAACCTCCATATGGTTCTCCATAGCAACCGTACCAGTTTACATTCCCACCAACAGTGTAAGAGGGTTCCTTTTTCTCCACACCATCTCCAGCATTTATTATTTGTAGACTTTTTGATGATGACCACTCTGACCAGTATGAGGTGATACTTCATTTTAGTTTTGATTTGCATTTCTCCAATAATTAGTGATGTTGAGCATCTTTTCATGTGTCTTTTGGTCATCTCTATGTCTTCTTTGGAGAAATGTCTATTTAGATCTTCTGCCCACTCTGTGATTGGGTTGTTTTTTTTTTTTTGATATTGAACTGTATGAGCTGTTTGTATATTTTGGAGATTAATCCCTTGTCAGAAGCATCATTTGCAAATATTTTCTCCCATTCTGTAGGCTGTCTTTTTGTTTTGTTTATGGTTTCCTTTGATGTGCAAAATATTACCCAAGGCAGTCTGCAGATTCAATGAAATCCCTATCGAATTGCCAATGACAGTTTTCACAGGACCAGAACAGAAATTTTTTTTAAATTTGTATAGAAACACAAAAGACCTGTATGCAGAAAACTATAAGACACTGATGAAAGAAATTAAAGACGATACAAACAGATGGAGAGATATACCACGTTCTTGGATTGGAAGAATCAACATTGTGAAAATGACTATACTACCCAAAGCAATCTACAGATTCAATGCAATCCCTATCAAACTACCAATGGCATTTTTCACAGAACTAGAACAAAAAATTTCACAGTTTGTATGGAAACACAAAAGACCCCGAATAGCCAAAGCAATCTTGAGAAAGAAAAAACAGAAATCAGGCTCCTTGATGTCGGACTATACTACAAAGCAACAGTAATCAAAACAGTATGATACTGGCACAAAAATAGAAATATAGATCAGCGGAACAGGGTAGAAAGTCCAGAGATAAACCCACACACCTATGGTCACCTAATCTAGGACAAAGGAGGCAAGAATATACAAAGGAGAAAAGACAAGTCTCTTCAATGAGTGTTGTTGGGATAACTGGACAGCTACATGTAAAAGAATGAAAAGAACACCCCCTAACACCATACACAAAAATAAACTCAAAATGGATTAAAAACCTAAATGTAAAACCAGATTCTATAAAACTCCTAGAGGAAAACATAGGCAGAACACTCTTTGACATAAATCACAGCAATACCTTTTTGGATTCATGTCCTAGAGTTATGGAAATAAAAACAAAAATAAACAAATGAGACCTAATTAAACTTGAAATACAGTTAGTTTTATAGTCAAAGAAAGAGCTGGATAAATTACTAAAACTAGAGCTTGGAGAAAAACAGTTAAATGTACATATATTGTTAAACTCCAGTTTTTTTGACACCTGAACATATGTTTTGATTTATTTTTACAGATGGTAGGACAAGAATTTGTCTCTGAATTTTGAAACATATAATTAATCACTTGTTATTATAATTGTATTTCTTCCCATTAGAAAGGACCATCCATGTCTTTTGTCTTTCAATCCATAGTATCTTGCCCAGTTTATGGAACTCAGTAGACATCCATTTTGTTTCATGGACTTTTCTTAAATTGATCAATCATTCAAAGGCTTAATTTTAAAAGAATTCTATTAAAGTTTATAAAAACAATAATTAAAAAACCCTTCTCTTTATATATATGTGTGTTAGTTGGTTGGCCTCATTTTTGACTTTCTTTTTCCTTTATGCTTTCTATATTCTTTACACATAAATGTATAGTTATACTCTATAATATATTGTCTTTTAATGTGAACAGAATATACTATTGTCCCAGGAAGGTGTTAAGTGATTTGAGGTCAAGAGTCATGTAATATGCCTTGTGTGCATCTTCCCTAGGGCTCAGGACAATGCTACACACATGGCAAATAGGTTTGTATGCTTGAATTCTCAGCTACATTTAACCATGTAAAACCTTAAAGTTAGGCTAGAAAATTTGTATAACTTTACCTAAGTTTCATAGCTGGTTGACCCTTACCATTGTAACCCTCATTCAAATCTTGTGTTTGGGCTTCCCTGGTGGCGCAGTGGTTGAGAGTCCTCCTGCCGATTCAGGGGACACGGGTTCGTGCCTCAGTCCGGGAAGATCCCACATGCCACGGAGCGGCTGGGCCCGTGCGCCAGGGCCACTGAGCCTGCGCGTCCGGAGCCTGTGCTCCGCAACAGGAGAGGCCACAACAGTGAGAGGCCCGAGTACCGCAAAAACAAACAAACAAACAAATCTTGTGTTTAACATTGTAAGAAGGAAACTCTTTTATTTTTATTTTTATTATTTTATTTTATTAATTTTTTGGAAACTTTTAAAAATATGAAATTGTTTCTCTGCGATTAGGAGCAAGACAAGAATGTTCACTCTCATCACTTTTATTCAACATAGTACTGGAAGTTCCAGCCACAGCAATCAGACACGAAAAAGAAATAAAAGGAATCCAAATTGAAAGGAAGAAATAAAACTATTGCTGTTTGCAAATGACTACGTATAGAAAATTCTAAAGATGCCACAAAAAAACTGTTAGAATGCATCAATGAATTCGATAAAGTTGCAGAATACAAAATTAATATACAGAAATCTGTCACATTTCTATACACTGACAATGAACCGTAAGAAAGAGAAATTAGGGAGGCAATCTCATTTACAATCACATCAAAATGAAAAAAAAAAAGAAACCTAGGAATAAATCTAACAAAGGAGGTAAAATAGTTGTACTCAGAAAACTATAAGACACTGATGGAAGAAATTGAAGACAACCCAAACAAATGGAAAGGTACACCATGCTCATGGATTAAAAGAATTAATATTGTTAAAATATCGATACTGAGCAAGGCAGTGTACAGATTCAAAGAAATCCCTATCAAAATACCAATGGCACTTTTCACCAAACTGGAACAAAGAATTCTAAATTTGTGTGGAAACACAGAAGATCCCAAATAACCAAAATAATCTTGAGAAAAAAACAAAGCTGGAGGTATCATGCACCTTGATTTCAAGCTATACTACAAAGCTATAATAATCAAAACAGTACGGTACTGGCACAAAAACAGACACATAGATCAATGGGACAGAGTAGAGAGCCCAGACATGAATCCACACACTAATGGTCAATTAAACTATGACAAAGAAGGCAAGAATATACAATGGGAAAAAGTCAGCCTCTTCAATAAGTGGTATTGGGAAAACTGGACAACTACATGTAAAAGAATTAAACTGGACTGCTTTCTCACACAATGCACAAAAATAAATTCAAAATGGATTAAAGACATAAATGTTAGACCTGAAACCATCAAACTTCAAGAGAAAAACAGGCTGCACACTTTTTGACATTGATCTCAGCCATATTTTTTTGCATATGTCTCCTCAGGCAAGGGTAACAAAAGGAAAAATAAACAAATGGAACTACATCAAACTAAAAAGGTTTTGCATAGCAAAGAAAACTATCAACAAAATGAAAAGGCCACGTATTGAATGGGAGAAGATATTTGCAAAGGCTATATCCAATAAGCAGTTAATATACAAAATATACAAAGAACTCATACAACTCAATATCAAAAAAATGAACAAGCCAGTTAAAAAATGGGCAGAGAACCTGAACAGACATTTTTCCAAAGAAGACATACCCATGGCCAACAGACACATGAAAAGATGCTTAACATCACTAATCATCAGGAACATGCAAATCAAAACCAAAATAAGATATTATCTCACACTTGTCAGAATGGCTGTTATCCAAAAGACAGCAAGTAACAAGTGTTGGTAAGAATAAGGAGAAAAGGGAACCCTCCTGCACTGTTGGTGGGAATGTAAATTGGTGCAGCCACTATGGGAAACAGTATGAAGGTTCTTGAAAAAAATCATAATAGAACTACCATAGGATCCAGCAGTTTCACTTCTGGGTATTTATCTGAAGAAAATTAAAACACTAATTTGAAAAGTTATATGCACCCCTATGTTTTTTTGAAGCATTATTTACAGTAGCCAAGATATGGAAACAACCTAAGTTTCCATCAACAGATGGACAATGGAATATTGCTCAGCCATAAAAAGGAATGAGATCTTGCCTTTATGACAACATGGATGAACCTAGACGGGAATTATGCTAAGTGAAATAAGTCAGTCAGAGAAAGACAAATGCTGTATGATTTCACTTATATATAGAATCTAAAAAACAAAACAAATGAGCAAACACAACAAAACAGAAATGAAGTCATAGATACAGAGAACAAACAAGTGGTTGCCAGAAGGGAGGGGGATGAGGGGGATGTGGGAATGAGAGAAATAGGTGAGGGAGATTAAGAGATACAAACTTCCAGTTAAACCAATAAATGAGTCACAGGTATAAAATGTACAGTGTGGGGAATATAGTTAGTAATTATGTAACATCTTGTTATGATGACAGACAGTAACTAGACTTAACGTGGTGAACATTTTGAAATGTAAAGAAACGTGGAATCACTATATCGTGCCCCAAGAACTAACGTAGTGTTGTAAGTCAGTTATACTTCAAAAACAAGTAAACTAACAAACTCATAGAAAAAGAGATCTGATTTGTGCTTACCAGCAGCAGGGGGTGGGGGGATGGAGAATTGGACGAAGGTAGTCAAAAGGTACAAACTTCCAGTTATAAGATAAATATGTGTTAGGCATGTAATGTACAACATGATTAACATAATTAACATGCTGTATGTTATATGTAAAAGTTGTTAAGTGACTAAATCCTGAGTTCTCATCACAAGGAAAAAAAAGTTTCTCTATTTCTTTAATTTTGTATCTATTTGAGATGATGGATATTCCCTAAACTTATTGTGGTCATTTTTCCATGATGTATGTAAGTTAAATCGTTATGCTGTACACCTTAAACTCATACAGTCCTGTATGTCAATTATATCTCAACAACACTGGAAGAAAAAAGTGCGTTTCTTTCACCCTATTTCACTAGTATGATAATAGCTATAATATTGGCCAGTTAATGTACAAGCCTCTGTTATTGATGGTGATCAAGACAATTGCAAAATATGGAATAAGCCAATCAGAGACTTGTGTGAAATGAATTCTGTTGTGTGATGGGAGTAAACACAAATTACCAAAGTTGTCTGATGCTATAAAAAACAGAGACAAAGCAAAATAGGTGTTTTATGGTCTATAAATGTAAATTTAGATCAAGCCCTATTTAATGAATCATAGGCAGGTATGATCCATATTCCCTTCTTACTTTCCCTGTTCCTTCCCTTTGAGTTCCCTAAATTTACAAGGTATGAATTGTCCAACAAAATTAATAGACTATGGAATGTGATGATGAAGTCCGTACCCTGCTAAGGTAGAAGCTCACTGACACCATTGTAGAAAGGCTAGACATAAATAACTGTGAAAAGCATGAAAGGCTTGCTGAATAAATGAAAGCGTCAATCCTGTAGGCCTTCTCTTTATTATCTTTTATTTGGAGTCTAGAAACACATGCACGAAGGCCCAAATACAGTATCTGATGAGCATCTTAATGAATATTATTATTGCAATTAATATATATATACCATGTCAGTTATAATTTCATCAGTATTCCTTCCTCAGTATTAGTGTTAGAATTCCTTGGTTTTCTTCTCTTCTCTGTGTAGATTCCCACGCTTGGTAAATCCATCGAGTTTAATGGCTTCAAATACTATCTTCATACTGATCTTCTCTCTTGAACTCAAGACTTGTATATCTAAATATCTTTTTGATGTCTCCATTTATATGTAAAGAGATCTCAAATTTAATGTGACTGAAGTTGAACAACTGACATTTACCTAAAACTTGCTTTACCTATAGCCTTCTTCAACCTTCTTATTGGTTTGGCCAAAATCCTTGTTGTCATCCTTGATTTATCTCTTTCTTTCTCTCCCTATATCAGTCCATCAGATCCTATTGCCTCTAACTTCAAAATGCATTATGAATGTTTAGATGGCACCACCTCCACTGCTACCACCTCAGTCCTAATTGGATCACTCAGTAACCTCTTACCCAACCTTCTTGTCTCCTCAGTGTATTCTCAACACAGCAGCCATTAATGATCCTTTTAAAACTTAAGCCAGGTTATGCCATTCCTTTGCTCAAAACTCTGCAGTGGTAACTATTTTATAGAAAACAAAGAAGTTACAGTAGCTTACAAAGCCCTACAATGTTCAGCCTCCTCATTACTTCTCTGTCCCTTTATCACTTTGCAGTGGTCACTCGGGCTTCCTTGCTGTTTCTCAAAATTATCAGGCATGCCTCTGAATTAAGACTGTTGCACTAGCTATTTCCTCTGCCTGGAAAGTTCTTCCCTCTCCTTTTCCCTCCTTCAAGTCTTTGCTCAAACATCGCCTTCTCAGTGACCTACCTGACCACTTTATTAAAATCACAACCCTAGCACTTCTGATCTTACTCTTCTCCACTTTATTTTGTATTTTTTGTTGTCACTTATCACCTATTAAACTATATAATTTACTTATTTAAAATGTTTATTATTATTAATCCCCACCCCTACTAGAATATCATCTCCATGACGCAGAACTCTTTGTTTTGTTTGCTGATGATTTTCAATAGCCTATAGCAGTGCTTGGAACATTGCCTGTGGGGGGCAATGTTCTAGAGACTTGGATTTGTCTGCCTAAATCTCCTTCTCTTTGCCTCTCTTATACAAAGTAAGTGAAAATAAGGGAATAGAAGAAATACATATGCATGGATGGATTTATGTGTTATTGCATGGTTAAAACACATATAAATGTCTATATATAAGAATAAAATATTTTCTATCTTAATATAGAAATAATAATTGAGTAATACTAGAATGTAAATATTTTCTTGCACATAAATTGCTGTCTTCATCAGTAATTTGAATATATATTGCTTGGTTTTGATAATATTTCTGTAAATACTGTTGCTGAAATAGGAATTGTATTCCCCTTTTCTACACAAATATATTCTCCATGCCATCCATAGTAAGACACTGTTATAGAAAACTATTATCATTCTGATTGTATATTCTGTTTGATGTATTCTTCAAGCCTTATAAGATCTCATTTGCGCCCACTTTAAAATGAAACTATGTTAATTGGCATCTTTTCATTATTAAATATAATACATAATTGGAACACATCTTTCGGGGTTTTCAACTTATAGTTTCAATTCTAGTTCTAAGGTAAGGTGATACAATTGCTCCATTTTGATTGTAAATTCCTATATTTATTTGAGCAATATCTTTTCTGAAAAATGACTGATATTCCTATATGACTAACATAATAACCCTTCTTTTTTTGCATTCTGTAGACTTACTGTTCCTTATTGCTCCATGTCCCTGGTTAGAATATTATTATTATATCTTATCAAGGGAGATTTACCAGTTCATGAATCATTTTGTCATGTAAATATTTCTGATTTGACATATGCTAACGGTGGGTAACTCAGTTATATACCACTTTAGGAAAAGACAAAGTAAAATATAGCATTTTTTTAACCTGAAATTTAAGGAGCAGGGCATCCTAAACCACCAGATACTATTTTGGTATAATCTATCACCTTTGTTAACGTTTTATTGGATATAAATCATAACATATCAGGTTGCATAGAGACAATATGGTTCACCAGGCATTCTATTTTTATAACTTTATTTAAAACTGACATGTAACTTGCTGTACCTGAAACCCCAAGTGAGCCAGTTATTGGAGTGTAACAAAGTTTTGACGTCAGAGTAGCTATTTATTCTACTGGAAACCATTTGCAATGCATTACCCTTTGGCACTGCTGTTTTTTGCAGAAACATGGTTAAAATTTTATGACTGATTTTGACCAATTAGATTTATTTCCCTCTTAGAACTAAAAAATTACATATAATACATAAATATATATGCATGTGTATATATATAATATGCATATGCTTTGTATTCTTAGGATATATAATATATATTTAAATATGTTTATATATGTGTATATGTATACTAACATTATATATATTGAGCCTTTTAAAAGTTTATTTTTAAAAGCCAAATATTATTGTTTTATTTTTCTTAATTTAATGACTGATTACTATTTTATGGAAGGGGATTAGTTGCATATTATTATTGTTGTTTATTACAATGGATATGGATACTGCATAGTTCTACCATGTTTGTTGGCATTATTGCTGTTGCTCTATTTCAAGAGGATTCCTTAGCACTTGTTTACTTCCAACAGTAGAGTCTTTAGAAGTGATGGGAGTGATACCATTTTGTACAAATGTAATATAATCAGTTACAAACAGGTTTTCCTCCTGCTTAGCTTTACTGCTTTTTTCCCAAAGGTACTAAAATACTCTGTGCATCCATGCATGGAGTTAAAGTCCCTTGACTTCTGAGCCAGCCAAGTGCCAGCTTACATGCTGAGCTCTGCCAGTGCATTTCAAATTGGATCTGAAGGGACCACCATTTGGAATTAAGAAGAGGAAAAGGATTTCAGTTTTTTATTTAGTGACCTAGCTGCTCTTAAAGCCCTGTATGAAACATTGCCAAAATTGTGTGTATGGAATAACTCAGTTGTGTCAGTTAAGGAGATGCCTGCATTTAATCTGAGGAGAGAAAGTTATTCTCTCAAACTTTAGTGTCAGACCTCAGATTCAACAATCATTAGTACTATTATTTTTAATGTGGCATTTACTTATTAATTCTCACATTTTAAAATTGAAGTGTAGTTGATTTACAACATTATGTTAGTTTGAGGTATATAGCAAAGTGATTCAGTTATATATATATATATATATATATATATATATATATATATATATATATATATATATATATTAGAGATTATTTTCCATTATAGATTATTACAAGATATTGAATATAGTTCCCTTTGCTATACAGTAAGTCCTTGTTGCTTATCTGTTTTATATGTATTAGTGTGTGTCTGTTAATCGCATATTGGTTGTTTTTCCTTGGAAAATTCAAATGCTTATATAAAATTTTAGTAGGAGAGCTCCATACTGGTAACCCTTTCAGCATGTTATAATTTTTTCCAACTACATCTTTTTCTCCTGAAACCCACCAAGACCCTTTTGAGATGCAAAATGTATAGGATGAGTTCCAACCCCAAAAGTAGTATATTTCTTACAAAGCATCATAATAGCCCAGTGGTTAAAAGTAGAAGCACTGGAAACAGAGCAAACAGGATTAGAATTTCAGCCTATCACTACCTCTGACAGTGAACAGATTATTGCAAAATTCTGAGTTAGTTTCCTGACCTGTATAATAGGTATAATAATGACTACCTCAAAGATTATTGTTTTTGTAAGGATTAAATGAAATAACATAAAGCCCTTAACTCAATGTCTGGCACATAATAATAACAATAAATGGTAACTATCATTTGTGCTCTTGGACTTAGTAACTCTTGTTGTCTCAGAGGCAGTACAGCATGGTGCTTAATAGTACAGGCTTTAGAACTAGACTGCCTAGGTTAGAATTCCAGCTCTGCTGCTTAATTGCTATGTAACCCTTCAAGATGTTTCTTAACTCTGCTGCCTCAGTTTCCTTATCTATACAGTGGGGGAATATAATACTACCTACCTCAGGTATGTTTGAAGATTATACACTTTATACAAAGAGAATGCTCAGAACAGTGCCTGACACATAGTAAGAGTTCAATAATGTTAGCTATTGTTATACAAAAATTACTGAATATGGGCATCCTGGTATTTGAGAGGTATTTTAAGTCCAGATCTGGCATTTTATAATGATTAAACAGGCCGAGATATAGAAATGATTTACCCAAAGACGCACAACATTTCTGAACATTTTAACATCTAGCCCAGCAGTCCTGAAAATGCCTTTCAATAAATATTTATTGTAAAACTAATTTAAATACAAATGAAATAACCTAAGTAATTGACCCCAAAATCTGAATGAATTCATTGTAGTACTTTCTGCAAAAATGTATTATTTCAGATTTTATTTTTGCACTTTTTAAAGTTGAGATATGTAGTTCTTCCAGGAAACCTTGTTGTGTTGGTATGAAGCTAACCTGGTTAATTCTGATTCAAGATTGATATTTGGATAGTTCCTATTTTCAAGTGCACATAAGTTTTTCATCAGGCAGATAATTTCAGTCTGGTAATACTTGCCAGTGGTCTAGCCATCCACATTGGTGACATAGTTGCTAGATCTCTATAATTCCATTTCTTTACTGTCTCCTCCCCCTCAAGGGTGGATGCTAAAAGTAGAGCAATGAATAGACTTTTTCTCCTGGCATGCCATTCCACCTTTTCAAAAAAAAAAATGTATACATAGCTCTAGAATGACTATATTAAGAAGGTGTTGAAATCAGTTTCATCAGAGAGATGTGCAAACAGATGCCCTGAATCAACCTCTCAAAGCTATCTATAGTAATACTTTGACATCTTGGTCTTGGAACTAACTGACCTAAGTTTAGTACTTAGCTTTACCACTACTAAATGTGTGACCTTGAGCAATTCACTCGTTATCAAGTATTTATCAAGTACCCATCTGTTCCCTATTACTGTGCTAGATTATCTTATAGAAAGACGTGTAAGAAAAATATTCTCTAATCTCAAGTTTCAATCATCATAAAGTAAGGAGAAAAGTGTTTACATTATATAATTTATAGAATTGTGATGAAGGTCAAAGTGTGATTAGGTTAAAACATTCTGTGAATCATAAAGTTGTGCACTGTTATGAACTCTTACAATAGGGACCTTAGTATCTAATGTAGTATCTGACACATAGAAGTATTCAGATAGTGTCTGTAGCAGACTGATTTCCTTAAAAATCTCAAAAGCATCTTATCTGTGCATAAAGAATATTAACATTTCAAAATTTAAACTTAATATAGAGATGATTTATTCTTTTGATTTTCTAACTGGATTCCACATATACTCAGAATTATGTTGAACATCCCTATGGAATTTCCTAAAATAAAAAGTAGTGTGGTCTTAAAGTAATTTTTATGTTTGCAGTGTTATCAGCAGGCTCTACTTTCTGCAATGTAATGTTGGGTTTTAATTAAGAGAAATTATAAAATTGATTAAATCTATTATGGCCAACAACTGTTATTATTTTTATGCATCTAGAGCCACAGCCTCCAGATTTTAGAATAATTTAACTTATATGTCATATACAAATCATCAATTCCAGAATTGAACCTAATCATGCAGTCACCGTTTTGCAAAATAATGCCACTCAAGACGTAGATAAACTAAATTCATGCTTTGTTTGGGAAATTATCTCCTGCTAATGTACATTTGAATATTCTTTTAAAATGAGAAATGATATACAGTAGTCACAGAAATAAAACTAAGCAACTGAAAAGTACAGAAAAACCTTTTCAGAGAGAGGTCATTGGAAAATAGTATGGCTAAAAAATTTGCTCCTGACACATATTCAGCTAATTAATTTGCATTTACAGAGGGAATGCATTTTTCTTACTCCCTCTGAACTTAAAAAAGCAATGAAAATTCACTAAAATCTCACTATCAATTTTTAGTTTTAATGATTTTTTTCAAGAGGTCAGAAAGGCCATATTTTCTTCTCCTTAAACTAAAAGCCATTAGCTATTTGCCATAATCTTGTTATATTATGTAATAACCACACTGAGTTTTGAAACTAATGAGAACTACCAATAGGACAAAGGTTTGCAGGCTGTCTTTTCCTTCTCTGGATGCTTTGTTTTAATATGCATCATTTTAATATGTTGTCAGAAGTGTTGTCAGTGAGTATTCAAGATTACAGGAAAAACATGGTATGTCTTCCTAGAGCAACAATTTGACTTGTTAAATTAAACATTGTTTTATAATTAAACATTTTATATTAAAATGAATATAGATATAGAGTAGATTAAAATGTGCATTAATTTAAAAATTCAAACATCAGACTGAATTTTTAGCTAATGACTGCTCTCTTCATTTGAAAAGCACTACTGACTTCCATTATCGATTTTTCCTTCATTTTAAAATACTTGGTTGTATTTAGTGATTTTTATTTCTTTATTTAAACTGAATTTAAATTCACAGTGCCATTTTAAGTCCACCCATCAAAAGATACTAGGGTAGGAACTGGTAATTTCAGACTTACACACTAGAGTTAGGACCTGTTGATGCATAAGGACAGCTTAGTACCCTCACAGGACATCCTTGTGTCAGTGACCTCATTGCTCATCACCAGTAAGTAGAATTTCTCTCTTCTCTTTGGAAGGGGGCGACACACAACTAATATTTCCAAGCCTCAGCGTTCCTAGCAGCTGCCACCCCTTGCCTTATGTAGCAATTTTTATTCTTTACCATAACAGTAAGCATTTAATTTTTCTTACTCTTTTGCTTTATGGTTCTTGTGCGTACTTAGTGTATAAAAGCTATCATCAGCCTCAAGAATTTGCTGTTCCTCTTGGTCTTGATAGACATACCTAAACCTATTTTCTTTTTGGCCATATCTAACCATTGCTCCTTAAAGAGAGCTATGAGAATAAGAACCTTTCAGGAAAATCCCCTAAATATAGCATGTTTGTCTTGATGTTGATTTTTTAGGATGGTAATAAAACATGCATAATTTGTAAGCATTCTCCAGATTATCATGATATTCACCCTTAATTAGAGATCATTAGATTAAATCATCTGGTCCCTTCAGACCTGGGTTCAGGCAGTCATCCAAGCACCCGGCATCATCAATGCCAGGCATTCAAAACTATTAATGTTTAAGTTATGAGAGATCTTCCTGAATAACTGATAGAATCAATGGGATATTTTGGCAGTGTATATGCATGGTGATTTTTTAGAGGTTGAATTTATCAGAACTACTTAAGGACATGTAAGTTTTGGAAAATGATGCCCCCAACAGATGGACACTTCTTATTCCAATGATCACACGAAGCTTTATAGGAAATTGGATAAAAGGATAATATGAAGGGAGTGGGGTTATCTAGCATAAGGAGTCAGAAATATTAGAAATCATAGAAGAAGCAGTTTAAACATCATTTCTCAAATAATATCTGATAATTATTATACAGAGAAAACCAACACTCTTACATATCTCTGTAGATATGTAAAATCTCTGTATATATGAAATAAAATGCATTTTTTTCTGGGACTTTTTAAAGTGCTCCAGAAGGGAAAAAAGGATACTCCAAAAAGGAATTTTATTTAAATAGTATTGTAATACCAGCCTTCAAATTAAAGGACTTCAAAGTTTCCTTCCTTATTGAATGAGTTATATTTAACCTTAACTGAATTCCCTGGCTTTGGTTAGTATGTATGAATTGTGGATTTTATTTCCTTTGTTAATAGAACATGCTAGCATTTTTTCCTTTGAGTATATTTAAGTTCTTCCATGATAATGTATGTCACAAGATACCATGAACAAACTTCTTCCGTGATAATGTAGATGGCCAAATATCATGAACAAAAACTTAAAATACACTATTTTAGGTTGATTGACTATGGTTATAAGGTGGTTCCATAAAACACCTCATGACTCTTAAAAATGTGAAAAATAAATGCCTGAAACTTAAGCCCTTCTAACGAATGTATTGACTTAAATTTACAGGCTACACACTGCATAACTGTTTGTCCCTCCAAGGCTGTATCAGTTTACTGTGTATCTTACATGTATTTCTTAGTGAAGTATGATGGAAAAAACATTGAGTTTTTTATTACTGAGTTCTCATCTTTGATGCCTTTAAAAATGTTAATGCCTTTAAAATCATCACCACTTTCATCATCAAAAAAACTTTCATTGAACACTTAGAATCTTTTAGGTACTACACATACCAAAAGCTGTATAACATGGTCTATATGACCCATAATAGGTTTAAGTTCTTGTTAACAGAGGCAGTGTGATAAAAAGATAAACAACATTACAAAGTAGCATGTACTGAGTGCCAAATGAATCATAAGTAAGCTCTACTTCAGTCTTGAAGAAGAAATATCACCAATCATTGGAACAGTATAGTCTTTGATGAGAGAGAGAGAGAGAGAGAATGTGGGGTATAGGAGTGGGCTGGGTGATTTAAGCACAGAGGATATAGATATTTTTATGTGAGAATTACATGGAATCAAGGATTAAGTGTTTGAATATCATTAAAAAGAGTAAAGTGAGATGCCAAGAAAATTAAGCAAGGAAGCAGTTCTTGCCAAAAAAATGTTCTTATTAGAATTCTTTCTTGTTCATTTTCTAATGTCTTTTATAATATAAAATTAAATAAACATCTCTATGAGGGGTCCAAGTGTAATGAAACCTTCTCTAGGCCATGTATTTGGGAAAATTGCATTTTTATTTGGTATTTTTTTTAGCAGTGGTTATCTATTTCCCGATTATATTGACCTGAAACTGAGACCAGAAGAATTTTTCCGTTTTAAAATCCTGTTGTGTATTCATTTAATAAACATTTTCTAAATCCCTACTCTTTTAAGACAATTACAAAAGTTGTCTCTCCAGCCCTGATCTCTCTCCTTAGCTTCAGTACTATTGCACATTCAACTGCTTCACAGACCTTGTCAAGTGGATATCAACCTAGTGATATCATCCCTTATATATGTGGCTGGATTACATATGCTCATATTTTGTTAACTTTTGTTATTTTGCCCATGAGAAAGATTGGCCTTTAGTTTTGCTTTTTTTGTAATGTACTTGTTTAATTTCATAACAGGGTTATGCTGGCCTTGTGAATGGCTCTTTTTCTATTCTCTGGAGGGGTTTATATCAGATTGATGCTATTTTAACTGTTTGGAAGAATTCATGGTGAAGCCATTTAGGCTTGTTGTCTTCTCTGTGGAACGTTTTATAATTGCAGATTTAGTTTCTTAATGCTTTTAAGACTATTTATATTTTACATTTCTTCATAGGACAGTTTTAGTAAGTTATGATTTTTCTGGGAATTTTTTCATTTGATCTAAATTTCAAATTTATTATCGTAAAGTGCTTGATAATGTCCTATTGTGTTTTTAATGCCTGTAAGATTTGTAGTGACATGTTCTTTTTTTACCCCTTATGTTAGTAATTTGTTCATTCTCTCTTCTTGATTACCCTTATAAGGGATTAATCAATTTTCTTAGTATTTTCAAAGAACAAATTTTTGTTTTTTCTTTAATTATTTCTATTGTTCTATTTCTTTTTTTTTTCCTCTTGTATTTATAATTTTCTGCCTCTTTTTAGGATTTTAATTTGGTATTGTCTTTTTCATTATTATTATTATTGAAGTAGAGTTGATTTACAATATTTTGTTAGTTTCAGGTGTACAGTAGAGTGATTTGGGTTTTTGTTTTTGCTTTTGTTTTTTGCAGATTATAGTCCATTGTAGGTTATTACAAGATATTGGGTATAATTTTGCTGTACTATACAGTAAATCCTTATTATTTATGTATATTACTTTGTATCTGTTAATCTCATACTCCTAATTTCTCCCTCCCCTCCTCCCTCTCCTCTTTGGTAACCATAGGTTTGTTTTCCATGTCTGTAAGTCTGTTTCTGTTTTGTATATAGATTCATTTTATTATTTTTTTAGATTCCACATATAAATGATATTATATAGTATTTGTCTTTCTCTGTCCGACTTATTTCACTAAGCATAATACCCTTTAGGTCCATCCATGTTGCTGCAAATGGCAATATTCCATTCTTTTATGGCTAATATTCTATTGTATGTGTGTGTGTGTGTGTGTGTGTGTGTGTGTATTGGCTGCACCAATTTACATTCCCACCAACAGTGTACACGGGTTTCCTTTTCTCCACACCCTCTCCAGCATTTATTCTTTGTAGACTTTTTGATGATGGCCACTCTGATTAGTGTGAGGTGTACCTCACTGTAGTTTTGATTTGCAATTCTCTTAATTAGTGATGTTGAACATGTTGAATTTCATGTGCCTGTTAGCCATCTGTATGTCTTCTTTGGAAATATGTCTATTTAGATCTTCTGCCCATTTTTTGATTGGATTCTTTGTTTGTGTGATATTGAGTTTTATAAGCTATTTGTATATTTTGGATATTAACCTCTTGTTGGTCACATCATTTGCAAATCATTTTTTATCCTATTCCATAGATTGTTGCGGTTATCGTTTAATTTATGAAATAAGAATGCATAGATCAGGGCTTCCCTGGTGGCGTAGTGGTTGCGAGTCCGCCTGCTGATGCAGGGGACACGGGTTCGTGCCCCGGTCCGGGAAGATCCCACATGCCGCGGAGCAGCTGGGCCCGTGAGCCATGGCCGCTGAGCCTGCGTGTACGGAGTCTGTGCTCTGCAATGGGAGAGACCACAACAGTGAGAGGCCCGTGTACCGCAAAAAAAAAAAAAAAAAAAAAAGAATGCATAGATCATTGATTTTCAGCATTCTTTTATGTACATTTAATTATGTGGATTTTTCTCAATAATGATTTTAGAAGTATTCCACAAGTTTTGATGTGTTGCATTATCATTAGGTGGTAAGTTATACTCTTTAAGTACTGTTTAGTTTAAAATATTTATTAATTTTCTTTATTTTCTGGATTATTTAGAAGCCTATTACTTAATTTCCAAACATTTGTGGACTTTGTAATAGGACTTTTCCTATTATTGATTTCTACTTAAATTCCACTGTGCTTAGAAAATATACTCTGTATGATATCACCCTTTGAAATTTGATGAAACTAGTCTGATAGCCCCAGCAGATAGTCTATTTTTTACAAATTCAGTGTGTCTTTAAAAATATATACATTCATGTAATTTTGGAGTATGGGGTTTTTTGTGTCAGTTAAATCAAACTTGATAATTGTGTGTTTCAAATTTCCTATATGTTGTTCTGCTTAGTCAATATTTACTAAGAGTGATATTTTAAAATCTACCATTATGGTTATATATTTATCCATCTGCTTTTAGTTCTGTCAATTTTTGCTTCATATTTTGAAGCTTTATTATTACGGATATAAAGATTTGTAATTTGTATGCCATTTGGTAGATTTGACCCTTTTATCATGATAAAATACCTCTTTTTATTTCTAGTACTGTTTCAATCTGCTGTATCTGATACCACCTTTCTTTTGTGTAGTGTTTGCATTAACATTTTTTCCATCTTCTTATTTTTGAGTTCTCTGTGTCCTAATAGTTAATTTGTCTTTTATAAGCAGCATATCATTGGATTTTGAAAATCTTTTTTTTAATTAGAGTATTCAGTCAGAATATTTAATATAATTACTGGTGTATTTGGGTTTGGATCTATCTACTATCTTCCTGTTAGTTTTTTATGTATCAACCTGTTCTTTGTTCCTTTTTTCTTCTTTATTGCCACCTTTTTTGTTATTATCATTCTGTCTTTTCTCTCTGTTTGCTCATATGTTATACTTTATTTTACTATAGTTTTTAAGATTACCCTGGAGAACACAACATGCGTAATTGTCTTATGAAAGTCTAATATAAATTAGTACTTTAACCTCTTCCTGGACAATGGAATTTCAAAGACTTTATAACATAGCCTCCGAAACTGTTATTCCAGAACCGAGGAATATTACTCCATTGAATACAATTTGAAAGGGTAACTGAAAAATAGAAATAGAATTACATTTCATCATTTCTAAAATGTGCTTTATTCAAGTCAATATATGAGTTGTGAATAAACAATGAAATCAATTTTTACAAAGTATTTCCTGAAGGGAAAGACAATGGTCAATAAAGATAATGCTATCAAAGATTTTGAGCAGTTATGCAGAACAAAAACAACATCTTTTCGTTCCATCTCTACAGTGTATGAAAATACTCTTTGAGCAAGTGTATCTTTTAATAGTGTTTACAAAGTGATCACAATTAATATGAAAATCAACATATCTTGGACCTTTATGTAGTATGGTAAACATTAACATATCAAAAAGCGAACAGTTCTCAAACTATAACAAGAGCATTGTGAAATGGAAGGAGAAATACAGCTCAGTAGCAGCACATAAAAGAGACTGGAGAATTCTTTATAGTCAATATGGCCCTGCATTTGATGTGCCTGGAGCAAATCCTTGCTACTACTCCCAACTTTCAGTTGGCAACACAGTGACCGAATCGTAAGAAGAATCTCTAAGGGAAGAAAAGCAGGTTGGAACAGAGGGAGAGAACATTTATTGAGGGCCTTCCTTTGCCTAGTCATCTTAGTATCTTATGTACATTGATTAACATACTCTTCACCAAAGCTTTGTGAGTTTGGAATTGCTCTGTTGCCCACATGGTACAAATAAAGAATCTGGGTCGTAAAGGGATAAATAATTAAAAAGTTAATAATCTGATTCACTCTGACTCCAGAACTTACTGAGATACTTCTACCATACCAGGCTGCCTCAAAGGGGAAAAACTTAAATACCATGAGACACAGGGAACTGAAACTGAGGGATATTAAATAACTTGTCCAATACCATAGGGTTAATAAGTATCAGAACCAATTTTTAAACATAAACCTTATGATGCAGTTTCCCCTTTCTGCTCTACCACTGTTGTTTAAAGAAGAAATAAACCATCTCCTCAGTGATTTATATATGTTTGTGTATATACCTTTCTATATTGTGTGATTTTGTTCATTTTTATATTCCTGTATTCCAGTACCTGGTAGATAATCCTTATTCAGCAAATATTTGTTGAGTGCTGAATCTGCAGACCTATAGCTATGAAGAGATGGCAAACATTGAAAACAATTAAAGCATTTTAATAAAAAATCAGAAAAACTAGGCAGATTTGTGGACCATGACAAGGTTATAATGATGAAGAGTTAGAGGTCTGAAATGGCACTAAATAAATAGAAACCTAGGTATTACAGTGTAGTGGTTAAGAACATGACTCTGGAGCCAGACAGGACTGAGTTTACATTCTAATTCCAGCACTTACTAGCTATATGGCTTGAGTAAGTGACTTCATTCTCTGTACTTGTTTCTTCATCTGCAAGATGTGGGTTATAATGTCATCTAGCTCATAGGGTTATCATAAGGATGAAATGATTTAATAAGTATAAAGCACTTAGCACAGGGTCTAGTACATAAGAAGCATTCTACAAATGTTGGCTCTTACCATTGCTCAAATATGAGCTATGCTTTCATCCACTGCTTTGGCTCCCTCTGAGTTCCTTGCTTGAGGGGTGCCTAATGAAGTGATAAAAACAGCCAAGGCCCCTGCTCTGTGCCTACAGACCAATAAAATTTAATGACTAGAAAACAGGTAGCACACTGGGATTTCATGGATTAATGCTGATACTAATGTGAGAAAGGCTTGAATCCACTGTAATCAGACCTTCACCCCCGCAAAAACAATTTGGATTTTGCTCTTCATATCCTCTTAGGGAATGTTATCACCTAGGTATGCCCTCAAATGGACACACAAAATGAATGATTAAAGTAAATGACAAAGTGAACCCTGAAACGAACTTTAAGTATCTGAATACATTCCTGGCAACTTCTTAAGAAATGTTAGTTTTCTTCTCTTCTTTACATTGTTCTGCTTGTCACTCTGGTCCATATGATCAGAGTTCTCTGCATATCCATCTGCTAGCTCAGTGTACCCTCAGATTTCACCACAGGGTTCCTGATAATGGGCTGAAGATGGCCTAGTCTGTAGCTTAGGTAACTTTACATGAGGTTGCCTTCGCTGCTGATACTGACTTGATGCCTCAGTTTTAGTGACTGAGCCAGTTCTAATAAATTATATCTCTAACTTATTCTTTCATGCCTGAATCTGTTTCCATATCCCTGTCTAAGACCTCAATTCCTTCACAGCTAAATGATTTGTTCTTTTTAGAAAGAATCTGGATCTACTTTTATAATTTGTTGAGTAATCTATCCTTAACTGCTATCATTAGACTGTATGCAGTTAGAGGAATGATGAAGTTCCATGTTTAATCCTAAATCACATAGTAGCTACTCTTACATCACTAGCCTCAGTATATACTAGGATCCTTTATAATAAAACAAACCCAAAACTTGTACTCCAAGTGCAGATGACTTGCCAGAGTCAAGATTAACAATACTTATCATGGTCAAAGCCTCAAAAAATGGCTTCCAGGAACTAGGGTATTACTGGCACTCTATTGCTAAGTGCCTTATTTTTCTTGACGTTGGGTTGTAGAATCTTCTCATGTAACATGTGCTTTGAGTCAAAAGCAACATTTTACTTACATCCTGGGGATCCTAGGGTAATGACAAATGATGATGACAATGATAAACAAATTCTGTATTTGTAGTTATGGCTAAAAGTCCTGGTTTGGCTCTGTTTTTGTGACCATCATGATCCTCTCTGGCGAATTCACACTTTTCTTTTACTTGCTTTATAACACTTGTAAAATACATATGCAAAAATACTAAGAACTTAAAATTTGAATAAAAGAGGAAGAAAGGAAGGAGGTAGGGAGAGAGGGAAGGAAGAGAGAGGACCTGAGGAAGGAAGGGAGAGAAGAAGGAAAGAAAAAAGAGAAGAAGAAAGAAAAACGTGGGCGTGGAATCTTCCTACCCAGGAAAATTAGCCTCAATATAATTGCATATGTGAAATAATGCCCCAGGGTCTGAAGTTAAGGCTAAATTTTCAACAGTTTGTTGGTATACTTTTAGATTTTTTTTTTTTTTACTATGAGAATAATCTAATTCTAGAAACATAACTGATATAGCATCAGAAGACTCTGCCTTAAACACATGATTTACTTTGTGGTGTTGTCTCATGGTTACTTTTTTCCCCCACATGATATTCTCATACTTGTATATGATTATGGTGAGGATTATATTTTTGTTACTTACTCTTTGTCATGCCTAAAACTATCTGAATGTTAGTGTTAATCAGTTATGTTTGAGGGTGTCCAAGAATGCAAACATCTCCTATAAGATATTATTTTTATTTTACAATTATATTATTAGCTTTAAGCAGGATATAGCTCTAATGCTAAGGAATTAAGACTGGGCAATAGTGATTTGTTTGAGGCTTTTGCTGCAGTGTAGAGAAGATTTCTATGGTTCAAGATAATATCTGGATCCTAATGGTTGTAGAAAATATGTAGGTTAGAGATTGTACTAGATCTACAATCATTAACAAAATAAAATTGCACAAGTACAGTGTGGAGGAAACAGGCTTAGCAGTGGTGTACAATGGTATTAGATAGTATAAGTCAACAGTGTGAAACAAATTCTAAAACTATTTTGATCTTGAGCCGTATTAATATAATAACTATAACAAAAGAGGAAAGAATTTACTTTATTCTGTGCTGATCATTATGGAATTCAGATCTAGGGACATAGGCAAACTGGGACACATTCAGAAAAGAGCATCTTGCATGGTGAAAGACTTTTTGCATAGAGAATAGCAGAAGAAACAAGAGTTGTATGATTTAGAGAAATGAACACCTGAGAAGCATGATAGCTATAATAGTTATGTTTTCCATTGCAAGTAAAAAAAAAAAAAAAAAAACAACTCAAACTGGTTTTAAATAACAAAGGTGATTTATGGGCTCATATACCTCAAAAGTTCAGAGACAAGTTGGATTTTAGGTGAGGTTCAATCTAATGACATGGTTAATCTTTCTCTCTGCTTTGTAGAGTTTTGGCCAAATTGGCTGCTACCCTCTCCCTTCTTTGGGCCAAGATATCTGCTGGCAATGCTCAGAGCTTGTGTGCTTTTTCATATCAAGTGAGAGTCTGAAAAACATTTTTCTTCCTATAGCTCAATGGAAGAAAAGAATTTTCTTTCCCCAAGTCCCTAGGAAATATCTCTTGTATCTTATTGGCCAGAGATGTGACACACGCCAATCTTAGAACAAATTATAGGGGCCGTGGTGGTCATGTGTGCAAATTATCTTAGCTAATCAGAAATCTACCTCTTGAGCAGAGATATTATATCCATTAGGATAGAATTCTCAGGAGAAACAGAACCAGTAGGAGATATAAATACATATACACACATACACATCATATATATATATATATAGAGAGAGAGAGAGAGACAGAGAGAGAGACAGAAAGAGAGAGAGAGAGAGAGAGAGAGAGAGATTTATCTCAAGGAATTGGCTTGCATTGTGGGGACTGGCAAGTCTGAAATGGTAGGGCAGACCAGCAGACTGGAAACTATGATAGGAGATGATATTATAGTCTTGAGATTGAATTTCTTTTCCTCTGGGGAACCTCATTTTTTGCTCTTAAGGCCTTTCATCTGATCAGATGACACACACCCACATTATGGAAGGTAATATCCTTTACTACAGGGAACTGACTGTAATGGTAACCACATCTAAAAAAACCTTCACAGCAATACCTAGATCATTGTTTGATTAAATAACTGGGTACTTTTGCCAAGCCAAGTTGACATAAACAATCATGGATATGATCATTCTCTCCCAAGATACAAATTTTGACATCCTGTTGGAAAAAAAGAGACTGGCAACTAAGAGGTAGCCAGCAAGTATCGCTTACCATAACTAACAATAGATATGTAACAGGCTGCCATGGGTTTTTAATTGTTTTCCATGGACTGGTACCTGGGACAAAAGTTATAGAAATAGTGAGGTAACAGCCAGCAACTTCACTAAAAACCAACTGACTAAAAAAAATTTTAAAAAAACAAAAACCAATAGGAAGTTTTTATTTACTGGGAATGTTCAAACACAGGCTAAATGACTGTGAGGTAAGGTCTAAAATTTAAGCCCAGTATTATGTGTTCTTGACATTTAAGGAAAGCTGTAAGAATCTTAAATGGCCTAACCACAACTTTTCTTCCCCACTGTGCTTCCACAGAGAAAGTTCCTAGCCAAACAACACTCCTTATCAAAGGGATCAGGCATAATACCTGCTCATCCCTGAGTAGCAGGTTTCAGTTCCCTGCCAGCCCGTGGAATTATTCAAACAAGCCAACACATCCTTTCTTGGGCATGCGGCACCCTACCCTATTGATACCATAAAATCTGCTTCTCACAGCCTGTCCGTCCACTCTGTTCCTGAGTGCAGCACCCATGTAGCCATGCGTGGCATTTGGTGTCCTCCTCCCCTGGGCTGTGAGTGGATGTGATTAATAAACTCCTGTCAGTCTCAGCTGTCCAGTGTCGGGTGCTGTGTGTTCACTTGACCATTTCCATAATTTTAGAATCGGAATCCCTTCCTCACCAACGGGGTGAATGAGATATGATTAAAACAATGAGTCTTCTCCCCACCCTGCCCTCCGGCAGTGATGGTGGAAAGGGAAAAGATTCAAACATCAATTAAATAATTGGAACAAATGATTTGTGAGTTGCCTTCCAATCCCAAGATTCTACTATTTCTGTTTTCAATGCTAGTATTAGCATTCATTTTATATTTTCCAAATACAGCCATAGCAATTTGTCTGTCTCTCTACTATCAGCACCCATGAGATTGTTTTGCAAACTGTTTATTTATATACCTTTCTCTCAGCTCAAAGCTCAGAAAGCCATGATTTATTAATCTGTTTATACCTCAGAATAGCATAATGCCTGACATATAGCAGATATTTAGTGACTATTTGGTGAGTAAACCTGAAAATCACTTTGACCATTGGAATTTGAGAAAAAATTACCAATGAGCTGTGAAATTCTCCTTAAACAACATAACATATAAGTAAATATCATAGATATGAATTCCCCAACACTGTTGAAATCCACCCTCACTCCATACACCTGTAGATGGAGGGAATGAGGTCTTGGAATGTTGCCCAATTTTTCTCTTCTCATTCCCCTTCCAAAATGCATGCCAGTTGCCCTAGGGCTTCTGAAGAACCCTGAAGGCAGCATCTCACTTTGTGTAGGAAGGAGAATTAATATAGCTGTAAGGTGATCCCAACTCCTTGCCTGTCTGTTAATTCTGAATGCTCCATTCACTTCAGAATCCCTGCTGAGAGCTAAAACATTGCTTCTGTAAGAAGGCGTTTATTTTAGGCATAGTTTCATTCTTCAAGTGTGCAGCTGCACAGCACCCCTATCCTGAATTATGTGAAGAATATGGAGAAAGGTAAAATGATTGGCTTGAAGATGTTTGACATATAATAAGTAATAAAACATAAAGAAAAATGATATTTAAATTGGTTTACTAGTTAAAAGTTTATTTTTTTCCAGTTTTATTGAGATAATAATTGACATATAACACTGTACAAGTTTAAGGTGTCCAGCATAATGATTTGACTTACATATATTATGAAATGATTACAACAATGTTTAGTTAACAGACATCATCTCATATAAATACAAAAGAGAAAGGGTTTTTTTTTCCTTGTGATGAGGGCTCTTAGGATTTATCCTCTTAACAACTTTCATAAATACCACACAGTAGTGTTAACTATAGTCATCGTGTTGTACATTACACCCCTAGTACTTATTTGTCTTATTTATCTGGAAGTTTGTACCTTTTGGCCACCTTCATTCAATTCAGTACTTATTTGTCTTATTTATTTGGAAGTTTGTACCTTTTGACCACCTTCATTCAATTCCCCTTACCTCATCCCCCACCTCTGGTAACCACAAATCTCATCTCTTTTTTTACGAGCATGGTTCTCTCTCTCTCTCTCTCTCTCTCTCTCTTTCAATCTCAAGATTTCACATATAAATGAGATCATACAGTATTTGTCTTTCTCTGTCTGACTTAGCATAATGCTCTCAAGGTCCATCCATGTTGTCACAAATCACAAGATTTTCTTCTTTTTTATGGCTGAATAATATATATATACACACCTCAAGTTCTTTATCCATTCATCCATTGACAGACACTTAGGTTGTTTTCATGTCTTGACTATTGTAAATAATGCTGTTATGAACATGAGTGTGCCGATATCGCTTCAACATAGTGTTTTTATTTCTTTTGAATATATTCCCAGAATTGGAATTGCTAGATGATATGGTAGCTCTATTTTTAATTTTTTGAGGAACCTCTATACTGTTTTCCATAGTGGCTATACCAGTTTACACTCCCACCAACAGTGTACAGGTGTTTATTCTTTTGAGAGAATGGCATATGTTTCTTTTCCCAGCCCAGAGATATAAGAATTTTTTTTTTAGAAAAAAAAAATAAAAGGACTGGTCTGACCAGCACATTTTTCTAATTCATAAACTTATATACCTTCACAAGGTATAAAATAAATTGTGTTTATTAGCAAGACTAAAATTATGTTAAACCACCTCTGGTGTTGAAGCCAAAGATATAGAGTTTCCATATCTGTATGTCCTTATATAGTACAAAGCATGTGGTTGGCACTTAGTAAACGTATATTGGTTAATAATAAGCTAATAATAGAATGTGCTCCCTTTCATTGATCCTAGACCTTAAGAAAGACTTTAATATGACATAAGTGTTTTTTCCATCTCCTGGGTTTATCCCCAGTAAACAGATCCGAGCCATCCTGGGCCAGTTCAGCCAGGCAGAAGCCTTACTAATGAAAGCTGGAGTGCAACCAGGGACTTTGGATGGAGTTCTTTTGGATCTTGGGTGTTCCTCCATGCAACTTGATACCCCTGAAAGAGGTTTTTCCCTTCGGAAGGATGGCCCCTTGGACATGAGAATGGATGGTTGCAGGTGAGTATTGATAAAGCATTTCTCCTCATAACAAGAAATCAATTTCTCAAAAACACTCTGAATTTAATTTCCTTTTAAGACTGTAGAATTCCCATCACACGCCCACACCTAACACTATCCATACATAATAAATCAGTTTTGTTTGCTACTCGTTATAGACTTTAGTCTTTCTCTAGATTTGGGATTCTAAAAGAAAAATCATTGCAGTCTTTACACAGAGTAGTGAAGAGGATAACTTTAATACTGATTTTCTTTTTTACAGATACAATGTGATCTTTTAAACTACTAACAATATTAATATGATACTGAAGCAATGGTTTCATTTTGGTGCAGGCCCAACTATGCCTTTTGTGAAAAGTAAAAGGAACTATATTTAATGCATATTCTTTTGAATACTGCATAAAAGGCAAGATCCTAGAGGTCAGCAATTGTGTGTTTTGTCCTGTTTCTTGTACAGTCACTTGGATTCAACCTTCTCCAGGGAAACTAAAACTTATGGTACTAAATCAGACACAGTACTATGTGTAAGACAGCTTTACACCTCCTCTTCATTCCTCACCACCTTGGAAATACATTTGTTCTCCATCATTTAAATAGGTAATATATATTAAATAACACAAAGAGGGTCACATTCTAGGAAAGTATAGGATAATTTCTTTTAAATCTAAATTAATTTTAAAAGCTTAGATTAGCACTTGTCTCTATGCCCAACACTGGCCCAGGAACTGAATAGCCTGTACCTACGAAACAAAGCTTAAGCATGTTTTTCTCATTTTATGCACCCCCTCCACCAAATTATTTATCATGGCCCCTACATTTGGGAAGCTTACTTTCTAAAAGAACATTAGTCTTTCTTCTATCTAAATTTGTAAGCTATTCTGTTACTAATCTGCAATTCTAGACCTGCACAAACATTTCTACTGAAACAAATGTATTTTCCCACATTTCTTCCAATCTGTCAGAAGGACCTTTATATGAGAAATTTAATGTCCAATTTAAGTCAACAATTTAATATTGAGTTGACTTTGACTTTTTTTCCCACAGACTTCTTTGTCTCATGGTAATTGTTTACATATAGCCTTTTCCCCATGTTTTGATATGACCTGTTAACTTAGAGTGTGATTCATCTTGTTGGAACCTTTTTGTTCTGAGTCTTATACCTTCATTTGCACAAATTGGCATTCATGGAGTGAAGAATGTCATAAAAGAAAACAATAAAAATCTTTTAAAGACCAATGACTAATAGTAAAGGTCAAATATCTTCTCATGTTTGGAGACTGAGGTTGTTGTGCGGAGGTAATAAAATGTCAAGCAAATTTCTGCTGTTCCTATGTCTTACTAAGGATACCTTCTGAAATACAGTGAACAAAGCTTCTAGTTAATAGTAATAAATCCCCATATTGTTAATGTAGAGACATCATCAGACTGTAGTCTATGAATGAGGAGGGTTCCTGAGGTTCTCCCCTAAGAACATGAAAATAAGCCCTCGAGAATTAAACTCTAAGTCAGTATGTAATGGATAATAATAGTATTGAGCAAATGTATCTTGAAAAGCTGGGTGGCTTCCAGGTAGATAGCATAGGCTGTAAACTAATCAGAGATGTTAACATATCTGAAGAAAGTTCATGGCATTCAGAAAGGAGTTGGTTCACATGAATTCATAGACAAGGGAAAGTTGGAGATGCAAATATATTTAATGCTAATCTAAGTGGTATTATGGGAAGAGGAAGTCCAAGCCAATAAATTTGGCCAGTCAGATCCTGGAAGCTGATATTTCCCTGTGATGAAGATGGGTGCAAGAGGCTTTCTTAACCTGTTGCCATTTAACACTGGAATCTTACAGCATAGTTAATTCTGTACTACCCCAAGTTCAACAGTAGCTTTCAGATTATAAATTCTCATATAGCAGAAAGAAGTTCCCAGCTTCAAGGACTTGCAGGTCTAGCTCTGTTGTCAGTTGTATTCTTCACTAGAAGGTAATAATGAATTGCCATAAATTATGGCAATATTTATGCAATAAATTATGTTAATATTTTCTCTCCCTCCTGAGTGTAGTCATTTGTAAGTTGGTGATCTCTGGAGGACTGACAAGATCTCTTAACTTTTAATTTGGAAGGGCAGATTTTGTATGTTGGCTTCTTCACTATTTGAATGCCTATTCTGAAGCCTCTTAACAGCCTATCAGTTTTCCAGAGTATTGCCCCTTTTGCCTTGTAGCCCTATGGAAACAAGTTGGCCAAAAATGTTTGTTCGTTTTTTTCCGTAAGATGGCTCTAGTAGCCCTTAGTTGTCTTTCACTTCATTCAAAACAATTTTGTTAGATTGTATTGTGACAGCTGTCAAATCACCATGCATTAAAAAAAACATCAAAATTGGTGAATTTTTGTGTAGCCATTTAATATTGAAGATGGAAGGAAAAAAACAACATTTTCAGCATATTATGCTTTATTATTTCAAGAAAGGTAAAAACACAACTGAAATGCAAAAAAAAATTAGTGTAGTGTATGGAGAAGGTGCTGTGACTGATCAAATGTGTCAAAAGTGGTTTGTGAAGTTTTGTGCTGGAGATTGCTCACTGGACAATGCTCCGTGGTCGGGTAGATCAGTTGAAGATGATAGCAATCAAATTGAGACATTAGTTGAGAACAGTCAATGTTATACCATGCAGGAGATAGCCGACATACTCAAAATATCCAAATCAAGCGTTGAAAATCATTTGCACCAGTTTGGTTATGTTAATCGCTTTGATGTTTGTGTTCCACATAAGTTAGCGGAAAAAAAACCTTCTTGACCATATTTCTGCATGCGATTCTCTACTGAAACTAATGAAAACTTCCATTCTTAAAACAAATTGTGACAGGTGATGAAAAGTGGATACTGTACAATAATGTGGAATGGAAGAGATTGTGGGGCAAGTGAAATGAACCACCACCAACCACACAAAACACTGGTCTTCATCCAAAGAGGGTGATATATGGTGGGATTGGAAGGGAGCCCTTATTATGAGCTCCTTCCAGAAAACCAAACGATTAATTCCAACAAGTACTGCTCCCAATTAGACCAACTGAAAGCAGCACTTGACGAAAAGTGTCCGGAATTAGTCAACAGAAAATGCATAATCTTCCAACAGGATAACGCAAGACCACATGTTTCTTTGATGACCAGGGAAAAACTGTTACAGCTTGGCTGGGAAGTTCTGATTCATCTGCCGTATTCACCAGACATTGAACCTTCGGATTTCCATTCATTTCAGTCTTTACAAAATTCTCTTAAGGGAAAAAATTTCAATTCCCTGGAAGACTGTAAAAGGAACCTGGAACAGTTCTTTGCTCAAAAAGATAAAAAAGTTTTGGGAAGATGGAATTATGAAGAAAAATGGCAGAAGGTAGTGGAACAAAATGGTGAATACGTTCTTCAATAACATTCTTGGTGAAAATGAAAAATGTCTTTTATTTTTACTTAAAAACCGAAGGAACTTTCTGGCTAACCCAATACACTGCTATTCTATGTGAACATGAGAGTAAAATAAAATTATGCCTATTATCCACTGAACTGTATTTGAGCAAAATGCTCTTTTAATTTTCTTACTTAAAAGTAGAAAGGTATTAAAAAAAATGCTGAGTACATCCATACTAATCTTAGAATTGTCCTGATAGACCTGTACATGTAGTCTATGAGTCTGAATTTACCATCACTAACAAGTTTCATTCTGATGCTTGGTGGTTTGGGCAGTTGAATTAACAACTAGGTAAGATCTAACAGAGATTTTTCAGTTAGACCAAGAATGATGTTTGGCAAATTTAGGAATGGACAAGATCTAAAGGACAGTGACATTCATTGAGTTTCTCTGTCCCAGGTATTATACTATCTAGTTTATAATTGCGTGAACCCTTAATTCTGTCAACAATTCTGTTAGGTAAGCATTGTTACTTTCATTTTACAGGTTAGAAATTGAGGCTCCAATAGGTTCAAAAGTTTACACAATATGAGTAGCAAGGCTATGATTCTGATCGAGGTTGATCTGACTCTATAGACCAAATCTTTGTCCTTAAAAGCTGTTATTGAAGGAGCAAAGCCTGTTGAGATGGAAATAGGCTACCTTATAGGATGTTCATTGATCTGGGAGTACCATGGCAGCCAAAAAGAAAAAAAAGAAGAATCACAGGATCTGGAAAACAAGGTTACACACACACACACACACACACACACACACACACACACACAAAGAGAGAGAGAGAGATGGAGGTCATGGCGAAATAGGGGACAAGCCAAACACAATAACAAAATTATTTTCCTGGTGGTACTAGACATGTTAACAAGGTGCAATGTAGTATTTTTAAGGACAGATTCAGGTATTCCTTATCATCCCCACTCTGATTGATGGTCAGGTCTTAAAGCTACTATATCCTTCTTACTTAAAGTCATTACAGTATGGTACCAACAATCAATCCAACGTATTAACTACAGGAGAGAGAACTGTACTATTAGCAAGGCTATCTTTCTAATAATTAAGATCTCAGTTAGCTCATCACTTAAAATTCCTTGACACATTTCCCTAAATTAAGGTAAATTGGAATGGCCTGACAAAGTGAATGCTATTTCCTGTTACTATAATTTATTCTATTTGACCAGAGGTTGGTATTGCTTTGTCTCCTCCACCTGAAATTACCATCTAGGCCTGTTTAATATTGTTTGTTAATTACCAGATTTTACCCCATGGTGACTTTTGTCATGGGTGTATAAGCCCATATTGTTAACAATTTGAAATAATATATGTTATTACTATTAAGGTTGTTCTAGTTTTTGTGAGGGAAACTGACCAGCAGTATCTTCTTTTTTAGACTTTCTAAATTCAATTTGTACCCTCATATAAATAGTTGGTTACTTTACAGTCTTAGATTTAGTTAAGTTCCTGAGATCTAGGCTCATTTAAATATCAGTCAGTAAGTCTTGTATCTTCTATACTAAAAAAAAAAAAAAATCAAGCAGTAATTTAAATTTGAACAAACTAAATCCAAAACATTTTCCATTATTTTAGTTTAGGAGAAATCTTCATAAGGAATAATAACTTCTTTCTGAATTAAAGGCTAATAAAGCATTTTAACTTTCTGCTGCCCTTGACCTTAATGAATGTCACGCACAATCCCACTTGCCATAACCATGGGTATTTGAAATGGAAAATCTATTTCATTTGTGTAAGATTTCAGTCTGTGACTTTAAAAACCTCATAAGACCTCTTAGACTATGTGTGTATGCCTGACTTTATGTCTCAGTACTCTGAAGTTTCACCTCTTGTCAATGAAAACTGATGTCAGTGAACTAATTGGCTCTTCTTCTGCATAGGTACCCTGACATGCCCACCGCAGCTGATGTTGTGAACGCTTTAGATCAACAGGCACTTGCATCCATCCTGAGAACATACGGGGAGGAGAAGCATGCCAAGAAAATCGCTTCAGCAATCGTTCAGGCACGCAGCATCTACCCCATCACCAGAACCCAGCAGCTTGCCAGCATCGTTGCAGGTACCCACATTAATTCTGAAGTGTCTGAGAGAAGAAAAAAAAAAAAATATATATATATATATATATATATGTACACAAACACACACACACATCTATGTGTGTATATATATACATATATATATATATATATATATATATATGAATCCCCCCAAACTCCCAGAGGGATTCATTTGTACTTGAAATCATGCAGGATAGAATCTTGCCTATCCTTCTCTTATGCCACCTTTCTTTGGATTTGCAAGCTTCCCCCCTCCAACGCCTCTCCCCCACACACAATTTTTAAAAATATACTGTAGTTTGCTGATTAGTTTAATAATAGAAATTTTCTGTGCATGAAGTGATTTATCATTTGTGCCTACCAAGGTGAAACGTGGAATGACAAGAGCAGAAGAATTTCTCTATCCATTACAGTGGTTGATAAGCATCCTGTATAAGATATGACATTACCTCTCTTAGTTTCACATTTCTGCATTTTAATATTTTGGGCAAAAGGAGAATTGCATTGCCCAACTGCTAAAATAAAATCCAGTGACTCATACATCTATTCTAAACAACCAGCTAACAAAGGGTATGTGATGTATAGGTTTACTCCACTTTGTGAATGCTAACTAAATCAGCCTGAGGGGCTTATTGAAACATTTCATCTTTTCTGCTGTTCACCACCATAAACCTCTTGAACCTAAGTATAGCTAGGAGGTGCTTTATTATAGCCTTTCTGTCTGAAGCCAAAGTTGTTTCACAGCTGTGTTCCATGATGAAAGTTTTCCAAGGCAAAAATATAAATCCTGAAGTTATTTAACAGAATTCCAGTGGTAAATTCTTCATCTTGTTGGACCATCTGAAACTCTACATCATTTTTATTTACCAAATGTAATAAGATTTTTTTAGTAGTTCCTATTAAGTTACTTTAAGTAGCTAAAGATGTAGAAAAAAGGAATATTTGTATAGCTTGTAAAAAGAACCTAATATTAGTTGCCTCTCTCTTAATATCATACATAGTTTAAGGAATAAAACTTAATTATAAATTCACTCAGATTGAGATTTAGAGGTCATATAGCAACTATTTTATAACAATTTAATAAAATGATATTCTATTTAGTTATTAAGAGTTGACCAAGTCTTTAATTTTTTAAGCCGCATACCTCAAGGCCTCAAAGCCCTTCCAACTTACCACTGAGATTCCTGTAGGAAAGTATGAGTAAAATCTTGCAGGTTATGTGAGCATAAAATATTCCATGATTTTCTTCCCCCAAAACGTTTATCCTAGCAGGCTGACATCACATTCACCCTGTCTTCTGTCCCTTCCTTTCTTCCTACTCCATACTCACTAACACATCTCCACCTTATCCTTTCTGTCATTCTTTAACTAGCTATGTTCTCTGTCTCCCATTTTGGAAAGAAGAGCAGTGAGAAGTCACATTTTTTTTTTTTTATTGATAAGAAAATCCAGAATTTTCTGTGCTGAAAATGAGGACTCGGGGTAGAGGGCATCCTAGAGATCATCCAGTCAAAAAGCCTCATCTGATAACTGAAGAAACTAAGGCTCAGGGAGGGTGAGCAATTTCCTCAAGAGTACAGTGGCAATGTCAATGCTAATCTAGAATTTGAGGCATCATTAGGAATCTGCCTTTAAGAAATTAAGCTAACTTTTCTGTCTCAGAACCCTAATCTGTAAACTTGGGGAAATAACACTGTGGTATCAGATAGAAATTATTTGAAGATGTAGAATAGGTACATAAGTATTTTCAGAAAGATTATGATGTGAAAAGCATATTAGGGCTGTGAAAAATGATATACTAAAAATGAGAATTTTCAGGTATGTGTAGATAAAACCCAATTTTTGTAAATGCCATTAAAAAATTGAGTTCTCCATAATGAATCCATTTTTAAGGCTCAAAGCAGCCCATTTTAATACAACTTTATTGATAATATAATTCTTTGGAGAAGGGAAAAACAGAAAAAAAATGTTTTCCATTTTGTGCTTATTTATTCAAAAACTATCTTGGGAGATGCTGCTATATATCAGGCATTTTACGAAGTACTGAAGGTAGAATGGGGAGCAAATCAGATAGAGCCTTTGTGTTCATGAAACTTACAGGCTAATAAGTGATGGAATAAAAACATGGGGTAATAAACTTGTACTTATAGTAGAAACACTCTTATTTATTGTAGTCTGAAGTTATGATTGTGTGGCTAATAGAAAAAGTTGCTTCAAGTGGAGAATTATAGAACCTGTACATATATGTATATATACACATATACATTCATATATATAAATATATATATATATGGACATGGTTGGGTCCTAACTGCAGTCCCACGAAATCCATTCTTACATAAACCACACCCATGGCATATATTCTTTTTTTTTTTAACATCTTTATTGGAGTATAATAGCTTTACAATGGTGTGTTAGTTTCTGCTTTATAACAAAGTGAATCATCTATACATATACATATATCCCTGTATCTCCTCCCTCTTTCATCTCCATCCCAACCTCCCTATTCCACCCCTCTAAGTGGTCACAAAGCACCGAGTTGATCTCCCTGTGCTATGTGGCTGCTTCCCAGTAGCTATCTATTTTACATTTGATAGTGTATATATGTCCATGCCACTCTTTCACTTTGTCCCAGTTTACCCTTCCCCCTCCCCGTATCCTCAAGTCCATTCTCTACGTCTGCGTCTTTATTCCCGTCCTGTGCCTAGGTTCTTCAGAACCATTATTATTATTTTTTAGATGCCATATATATGTGTTAGCATACGGTATTTGTTTTTCTCTTTCTGACTGACTTCACTCTGTATGACAGTCTCTAGGTCCATTCACCTCACTACAAATAACTCAATTTCGTTTCTTTTTATGGCTGAGTAATATTCCATTGTATATATGTGCCACATTTTCTTTATCCATTTATCTATATATATTGATGGACACTTAGGTTGCTTCCATGTCCTGGCTATTGTAAATAGAGCTGCAACGAACATTGTGGTACATGACTCTTTTTGAATTATGGTTTTCTCAGGGTATATGCCCAGTAGTGGGATTGCTTGGTCATATGGTAGTTCTATTTTTAGTTTTTTAAGGGAGGTTCCTTAAATACTGTTCTCCATAGTGGCTGTATCAATTTACATTCACACCAACAGTGCAAGAGGGTTCCCTTTTCTCCACACTCTCTCCAGCATTTATTGTTTGTAGATTTTTTGATGATGCCATGGCATATATTCTATAAGCTCTAATTTTATTTTTATTAAAATGAAGAATTTAAAGATACTTACAGGGTAATCTGAATGAGCATATTTTCTAGATTTTCATTATTTTTGTCTTAATGATTACCTCACCCACATCTAATTTGATTGCATTTTTATGTGACTCACCTTTATAAGAGAAAAGTTTCCAAAGTCTCCAACTTAGTATTCATGGAAACAGCAACTGTCTTTCCTTTTGCATTCATATTTCACCAGTTCATGTGATATTTCATTAAACTATGTATTGACAATATAAGTGCTCTGGGCTATAAGCATACAGTTCTTTTGGTGGGAGCAGGACTATATGGAATTCTAGATAGTAGAATACAATTTGTTTAGTAGAGAAAGGGATTAATCTGTCAAGTACATTAAATAGAAGTCTCTTAAGAGAGCTGCTTCATAAGGAAATATGGGAAGCAATGGAGGGCCCAAGAAGGTTTCTATATTAGTTTCATAGTACTGCTGTAACAAAGTACCACATACTAGGTGGCTTAAAACAACAGAAAGTTATTCTTCCACAGTTCTAGAGGCTAGAAGTCCCAAACCAAGGTATCAGCAAGGCTCTGGGTGAAGAGCTTCCTTGACTATTCCTAGTTTCTGGTGGTTTCCAGCAGTCCTTGGTATCCTTGGCTTGTAGATGCATCACTAAGTCTCTGCCTCCATCATCACATGGTGTTCTCCCTGTTCATCTGTCTTTGTGTACACATTTCCCTTATTATAAGGACACCAGTCATGTTTGATATAGGGCCCACCCTAATCCAGTATATACTCATCTTAATTTGATTATATCTGCAAAGTTCCTATTTCTAAATAAAGTCACACTCACTGGTTTCCAGTGGACATGAACTATGCGGGACACTGTTCAACCCCGTACAGTTCCTAAGCAATATCTTTATTTAACAAACATGTATTTTAGCAGGCTATGATATGCAGTGATTATATTTGAATGTCTTTTCTGGTTCTTAATAAATTCATACTAAACATGTTCAATATTATCAAGCACTTTGGGAAATATGCCACTGTTCCTGACACATAGTAAAAGCCACGTATGGACAAAAATATAAATCACTTCCTTTGCTTTCAAAAAGCTAATCATCTATCAGAACAAAAAAGACCACCACACTTGTAATCACAATATACTTAGTGGAATTATATAATAATTAAAGTGATTAAGCTGTATTTATAAAACCTAAAGCCTAGTGCCTTTTGCTAGTACAAATAACTACAGTTCTAGTATTCTTCCAGATCATGGGAGCTCCAGAAGACAGATTTGGGGCTCTAGGATGGAATAGAACACTTACAACTACCATGAATTCCTTTGTAAATTACCAGTCAGCAATTTGTAAGGTAATTCCAAAAACAACCTGAAGGACTTCACTGATTATATGCACTATTCAGAACTCCTAGCCAGGAATTTTCATATAAATAACACATATACAGTGTTGTATATAGTGTTCCCTTCACTAAAGTTCCCTACACCTACCCTTTCCTGTGGCTAATGTCAGCTCTTCCTTTTGAGCTTAGTTGAAATGTCACTTCCTTTAGAAGTTTTTTCCAGTCCTACACAAATTAGTTGAGATTCTCTTCTTTTTGCTCCCATAGCACTGTATTAGCCTGTCACAGCATTATGCTGTTCTTGTTGCTTGCTTACTATTTATCTTTTCCTCTATACCTATACTGTCCAATACAGTTGCCACTAGCCACATGTGTCTGTGGAGCTCTTGAAATGTGGTTGCTGTAAATTGAGAGGTGCCATATATGCAAAATACACACCAGATTTTGAAGCTTAGTTAGAATAAAGAATTTAATATGTCTCAAAACTTTTTATGTGCATTATATGTTGAAATGGAAACTGAATCTCCCATACCAAAATGGTCTAACAACATTAACACTAAAGTACTCAGGTAAATTAGAAAACACACATTGCCCTCCCTTATAATTTTGGGATACTCTGAAGAAAAATAATTCTCTGATAAACTATTTTTACTAATAAGAATCTTTAAAGATGGGAAGTGGTACATATAAAAATACTCAAGCTCCTCAGGAAAGAAATTTATGCACTTAATTTTGACAAAATGGCTGTGGTTTTAGATTTTGCAGAATTAATGTATATCCGATTTATGTAGGCTTAAAAATGGTATTGGTGGGCTTCCGTGGTGGTGCAGTGGTTGAGAGTCCGCCTGCCAATGCAGGGGACACGGGTTCGTGCCCTGGTCCGGGAAGATCCCACATGCCGTGGAGCAGCTGGGCCCGTGAGCCATGGCCACTGAGCCTGCGCGTCCAGAGCCTGTGCTCCGCAACGGGAGAGGCCACAACAGTGAAAGGCCCGCGTACCGGAAAAAAAAAAAAAAAAGGTATTGGTTCTGGATATCCCTTTGAATAACAAAGTCTGATTATTTTCCTTAATAAGCTGTTCATATTTCATTAGAGCTATCCTGTATTCCATTTCTCTTTCAATTCTCTGGATACATCAAGGGAAAAAAAAGTCATTTAATATTAAATTCAGTAGGTGAAATGAAAGACTTCATTTAATTGTTTATGATTTTCAAAATGATTTAGAATTCATCCTAGATCAAAATAAATGTATGTGATAAACTTGAAAAAAATAATAATCTTAATTATTAAATTAAATCTAGTTTAATGTGAAGATCTTAATTCAGCTCCTGGTTCTACAGCTTGCTTTCTGTGTAAACTTGAACAGTTCTAGACCTTATCTTTCTTATCTTGAAATGGAAGTGAATAATGATGATGATCATTGTTATTTAGCAAATATAACCCTACTAATTATATTTTACTTAAATGAATATTGGAATTCACTTGCAGTTTCCAAGCTTATGCAAAAATCAAAGAAGTATACTGATCACTTTTCAGGTCATTGGGATTTAGATTCAAATTCACAAAATAGATAATTAATCCATTGATTATCAGTGACAGAAGGCTTATACTATCAATTTTTCAATGGGAAAAAGGCAACGGGAGGAAGCTTCTTAGATATGTCTGATTCTTGTTGATTAAAACGTATAGACATTATTCTCTGACTAAAATTTTTATGTAACCTTTATTCTGACTCATGTACTGGGTACATGGCCAGAGCTTAATGAATGCCTGTTGAACAAATAAATCAATAAAAAGATGTATACGTTCTCAGCCAAAGTAAAATAAACATTCAGGAAAAAAAATTGTACGTTGTTAGGTGTTACTGAGAATCAATTGTACTCTGCCCTTCACATTGAAGAGTGAGAGACCTAAGCATCAAAGTCCTCAGTATCAGTTAAAGCAGCGTGAGGAATAGGTGAGACTGCCCAAGACATGGAATCAAAAATCCTGAAGTTCTATTTCTGGTTCTGCGATTTATTTGCTTTGTGAACTTAAATAAGTCACTTATCTTCTCTGATCCTTATTTTTTCATCTGGAAAAAAGGGATAACTAGTAACTGCTATAACCAATAAATGAGATGATATTTGGAAAGTTCTCTGTGAATTTTAAAGTGTAAATACACTTGTAAGCATTTTATTCTCCTCTGTCCAGAACTAGGGTGATCCAGAGATCAAATAAGTGCACTAGTTAGAACCCTGAGTGTGGTCTTCTACCCTGGAATTCCTGTCCACAGCCAAATAGTGTGATCTGTGATAGGCTGGTTGCTTCATTCCAAGCTGTTCTTCCCTTAGAGGTTATGTGAGTTTTAGAAAGAATAATCATCTTTTTCTGCATTGGTGAATATAAGGTGTATCTTTCCACGGTAGCATTGATGGCTCATGCCTCAACTTATGTTTGAAATCACTATCTTTTCCCAGTAAAATTTTGTTAATTCAGAGAGAAACCTCTGAAATGAAAAATAAAGCATTCATTAAGAAATGGGCATTGCTGTCAAATTTTAGTGGAACATAAACTTTTTCCTGATGAAGCTAATCAGACTAGTTTGCCATCCTTTTTCTGTTTTAATAACCTACAAGTTGCTTCCTCCATCTTCCCCAAAAAGGACTCTTTGTATTAATGTCGTCATAATTAAGGAATAAATGAATATGTCAGAGTTCAGTTACCACTCTAGTGGAGAATGGTATGGTCAAGCCTACAGCTGAATTTGGATGGCTTGCCAGTGAGTCATAGTTGTCATTGCTACTGCCTATGATAGTACACTTATTCTTCTGTCATTTTAAATTTCTTCAATTCAATCTGTTATACACTGTGTGTATTGGTATGGTAACTTCATGCCAATTAGCAAATGACATTTCATAAGTAAACTTATTTCTTTTTTTTAACTTAATTTATTTATTTTTTATACAGCAGGTCCTTATTATTTATCTATTTTATACATATTAGTGTATATATGTCAATCCAATCTCCCAATTCATCCCAACACCACCCCACCCCCTGCTTTCCCCCCTTGGTGTCCATACGTTTGTTCTCTACATGTATGTCTATATTTCTGCCTTGCAAACTGGTTCATCTGTACCACTTTTCTAGATTCCACATATATGTGTTAATATATGATATTTCTTTTTCTCTTCCTGACTTACTTCATTCTGTATGACAGTCTCTAGGTCCATCCACTTCTCTACAAATGACCCAATTTCGTTCCTTTTTATGGCTGAGTAATATTCCATTGTATATATGTACCACATCTTCTTTATCCATTCGACTGTCAGTGGGCATTTTGATTGCTTCCATGAGCTGGCACTATTGTAAATAGTGCTGCAGTGAACATTGGGGTGCATGTGTCTTTTTGAATTATGGTTTTCTCTGGGTATTTGCCCAGTAGTGCGATTGCTGGGTCATATGGTAGTTCTATTTTTAGTTTTTTAAGGAACCTCCATACTGTTCTCCATTGTGGCCATATCAATTTACATTCCCACCAACATGCAAGAAGGTCCCCTTTCCTCCACACCCTCTCCAGGATTTGTTGTTTGTAGATTTTCTGATGACGCCCATTCTAACTAGTGTGAGGTGATACCTCATTTTAGTTTTAATTTGCATTTCTCTAATAATTAGTGATGTTGAGTAGATTTTCATGTGACTCTTGGCCATCTGTATGTCTTTGGAGAAATGTCTATTTAGGTCTTTTGCCCATTTTTGGATTGGGTTGTTTGTTTTTTTAATATTGAGCTGCATGAGCTGTTTATATATTTTGGAGATTAATCCTTTGTCCATTGATTCATTAGTAAATATTTTATCCCATTCTTAGGGTTGTCTTTTCATATTGTTTATAGTTTCCTTTGCTGTCCAAAAGCTTTGAAGTTTCATTAGGTCCCATTTGTTTATTTTTGTTTTTATTTCCATTACTCTTGGAGGTGGATCAAAAAAGATCTTGCTCTGATTTATATCAAAGAGTGTTCTTCCTATGTTTTCCTCTAAGAGTTTTATAGTGTCTGCTCTTACATTTAGGTCTCTAATCCATTTTGAGTTTATTTTTGTGTATGGTGTTAGGGAGTACCCTAATTTCATTCTTTTACATGTAGCTGTCCAGTTTTCCTAGCACCACTTATTGAAGAGACTGTCTTTTCTCCATTGTATATCCTTGCGTCCTTTGTCATAGATTAGTTGACCATAGGTGCGTGGGTTTACCTCTGGGCTTCCTATCCTGTTCCATTGATCTATGTTTCTGTTTTATGCCAGTACCATATTGTCTTGATTACTGTAGCTTTGTAGTATAGTCTGAAGTCAGGGAGTCTGATTTCTCCAACTCCTTTTTTCCCCCTCAAGACTGCTTTGGCTATTCAGGGTCTTTTATGTGTCCATACAAATTTTAAGATTTTTGTGTTCTAGTTCTGTAAAACATGCCATTGGTAATTTGATACAAATTGCATTGAGTCTGTGGATTGCTTTGGATAGTAGAGTCATTTTCACAGTATTGATTCTTGCAAACCAAGAACATGGTATATCTCTCCATCGCTTTCTGTCATCTTTGATTTCTTTCATCAGTGTATTATAGTTTTCGAGTACAGGTCTTTTACCTCCTTAGGTAGGTTTATTCCTAGGTGTTTTATTCTTTTTGTTATGGTGGTGAATGGGATTGTTTCCTTAATTTCTCTTACAAATTTTTTATCACTAGTGTATAGGAATACAAGAGATTTCTGTGCATTAATTTTGCATCCTGCTACTTTACCAAATTCATTGATTAGCTCTATTAGTTTTCTGGTGGCATCTTTAGGATTCTCTGTGTATACTATCATGTCATCTGCAAACAGTGACAGTTTTACTTCTTCTTTTCCAATTGTATTCCTTTAATTTATTTTTCTTCTCTGATTGCCATGGCTAGGACTTCCAAAACTATGTTGAATAATAGTGGTGAGAGTGGACATCCTTGTCTTGCTCCTGATCTTAGAGGAAATGCTTTCAGTTTTTCACCATGCAGAATGATGTTTGCTGTGGGTCTGTCATATATGGCCTTTATTATGTTGAGGTAGGTTCTCTCTATGCCCACTTTCTGGAGAGTTTTTATCATAAATCCATGTTGAATTTTGTCAAAAGCTTTTTCTGCATCTATTGAGATGATCATGTAGTTTTTATTCTTAGATTTGTTAATATGGTGTATCACATTGATTGATTTGAATATATTGAAGAATCCTTGCATCCCTGGGATAAATCCCACCTGATCATGGTGTATGATCCTTTTAATGTTTCATTGGATTCTGTTTGCTACTGTTATGTTGAGGAATTTTGCATCTATATTCATCAATGATATTGGTCTGTCATTTTCTTTTCTTGTAGTGTCTTTATCTGGTTTTGGTTCAGGGTGATTGTGGCTTCGTAGAATGAGTTTGGGAGTGTTACTTCCTTTGCAATTTTTTGGAAGAGTTTGAGAAGGATGGTTGTTAGCTCTTCTCTAAATGTTTGATAGAATTCACCTGTGAAGCCCATCTGGTCCTGTACTTTTGTTTGCTGGAAGATTTTTAATCACAGTTTCAATTTCATTGCTTGTTTTAGGTCTGTTCATATTTTCTGTTTCTTCCTGGTTCAGTCTTGGAAGGTTATACCTTTCTAAGAATTTGTCCATTTCTTCCAGGTTGTCCGTTTTATTGGCATAGAGTTGCTTGTAGTAGTCTGTTATGATGCTTTGTATTTCTGCGGTGTCCGTTGTAACTTCTTGTTTTTCATTTCTAATTCTTTTGATTTGAGTCTTCTCCCTCTTTTTCTTGATGATTGTGACTAAAGGTTTATCAACTTTGTTTACCTTCTCAAAGAACCAGCTTTTAGTTTTATTGATCTTTGCTATTGTTTTCTTTGTTTCTATTTCATTTATTTCTGCTCTGATCTTTATGATTTCTTTCCTTCTACTAACTGGGTTTTGTTTGTTCTTCTTTCTCTAGTTCCTTTAGGTGTAAGATTAGATTATTTATTTCAGATTTTTCTTGTTTCTTGAAGTGAGCTTGAATTGCTATAAACTTCCCTCTTAGAGCTGCTTTTGCTGCCTCCCATAGGTTTTGGATTATTATATTTTCATTTTAATTTGTCTCTAGGTGTTTTTCGATTTCCTCTTTGATTTCTTCAATGATCTCTTTCTTATTTAGTTATTGTCTAGCCTCCATGTGTTTGTGTTTTTTGCATTTTTTCCTGTAATTTATTTCTAATGTCGTAATGTTGTAGTCGCAAAGGATGCTTGATATGATTTCAATTTTCTTAAATTTACCAGTGCTTGATTTGTGACCCAAGATGTGACCTATCCTGGAGAATGTTCCATGTGCACTTGAGAAGAAAGTGTATTGTGTTGTTTTCGGATGGAATGTCCTATAAATGTCTGTTAAATCTATCTGGTCTATTGTGTCATTTAAGTTTATGTTTCCTTATTAATTTTCTGTCTGTACCATCTGTCCATTGGTGTAAGTGAGGTGTTAAAGTCCCCCACTATTATTGTGTTACTGTCAATTTTCTCTTTTATAGCTGTTAGCAGTTGCCTTATATATTGAGGTGCTCCTATGTTGGGTGCATATATATTTATAATTATTATATCTTCTTCTTGGATTGATCCATTAATCATTATGTAGTGTCCTTCCTTGTCTCTTATAACATTCTTTATTTTAAAGTCTCTTTTTTCTGATATTAGTATTGCTACTCCAGCTTTCTTTTCATTTCCATTTGCCTGGAATATCTTTTTCCATCCCCTCACTTTCAGTCTGTACGTGTCCCTAGGTCTGAAGCGGGTCTCTTGTAGACAGCATATATATAGGTCTTGTTTTTGTATCCATTCAGTGAGCCTGTGTGTTTTGGTTGGAGCATTAATTCCTTCACATGCAAGGTAATTATCGATATGTATGTTCCTATTACCATTTTCTTAATTGTTTTGGGTTTGTTTTTGTATGTCCTTTTCTTCTCTTGTGTTTCCCACTTAGAAAAGTTCCTTTAGCATTTGTTGTAGAGCTGGTTTGGTGGTACTGAATTCTCTTATCTTTTGCTTGTCTGTAAAACTTTGATTTCTCTGTCGAATCTGAGTGACATATTTGCTGGGTCGAGTATTCTTGGTTGTAGGACTTCCTTTTCATCACTTTAAATATGTCGTGCCACTTCCTTCTGGCTTGTAGAGTTTCTGCTGAGAAATCAGCTATCAACTTTATGTGAGTTCCCTTGTATATTATTTTTTGTTTTTCCCTTGTTGCTTTTAACAATTTTTCTTTGTCTTTATTTTTTGTCAATTTGATTAGTATGTGTCTTGGCATATTTCTCCTTGGGTTTATTCTGCCTGGGACTCTCTGCACTTCCTGGACTTGGGTCGCTATTTCCTTTCCCACATTAGGGAAGTTTTTGACTGTAATCTCTTCAAATATTTTCTTGGGTCCTTTCTCTCTCTCTTCTCCTTCTGGCACCCCTATAATACGAATGTTGGTGCATTTAATGTTGTCCCAGAGGTCTCTTAGGCTGTCTTCATTCCTTTCCATTCTTTTTTCTTTATTCTGTTCCATGGCAGTGAATTCTACCATTCTGTCTTGCAGGTCACTTACTGTTCTTCTTCCTCAGTTATTCTGTTATTGATTCCTTCTAGTGTATTTTTCACTTCAGTTATTGTATTGTTCATCTCTGTTTGTTTGTTCTTTAATTTTTCTATGTGTTTGTTCTTTTATTCCTCTAGTTCTTTAGTAAATATTTCTTGCATCTTCTCAATCTTTGCCTCCATTCTTTTTCTGAGGTCCTGGATCATCTTCACCATCATTATTCTGAATTCTTTTTCTGGAAGGTTGCCTATCTCCACTTCATTTAGTTGTTTTTCTGGGATTTTTTCTTGTTCCTTCATCTGGTACACAGTCCTCTGCCTTTTCATTTTGTCTGTCTTTCTGTGAACGTGGTTTTCATTCCACAGGCTGCAGGATTGTAGTTCTTCTTGCTTCTGCTGTCTGCCCTCTGGTGGATGAGGCTATCTAAGAGGCTTGTGCAAGCTTCCTGTTGTGAGGGACTGCTGGTGGGTAGAGCTGGGTGTGGCTCTGGTGGACAGAGCTCAGTAAAACTTTAATCCATTTGTCTGCTGATGGGTGAAGCTGAGTTCCCTCCCTGTTGGTTGTTTGGCCTGAGGCAACCCAGCACTGTAGCGTACAGGCCCTTTGGTGGGGCTAATAGCAGACTCCAGGAGGGCTCACACAAAGGAGTATTCCCCAGAACTTTTGCTGCCAGTGTCCTTGTCCCCATGGTGAGCCACAGCCGCCCCCTGCCTCTGCAGGAGACCCTCCAACACTAGCGGGTAGGTCTGGTTCAGTCTCCTGTGGGATCCCTGCTCCTTCCCCTGGGTTCTGATGCACACACTTCTTTGTGTGTGCCCTCCAAGAGTGGAGTCTCTGTTTCCCCCAGACCTGTCGAAGTCCTGCAGTCAAATGCAGCTAGCCTTCAACATCTGATTCTCTTGGAATTCCTCCTCCTGTTGCTGGAAACCCAGGTTGGGAAGCCCAACATGGGGCCCAGAACCTTCACTCCATTGGGTGGACTTCTGTGGTATACTTGTTCTCCAGTTTGTGAGTCACCCACCCAGCTGTTATGGGATTTGATTTCATTGTGATTGCACCTCTCCTACAGTCTCTTTGCGGCTTCTTCTTTGTCTTTGGATGTGGGGTGTCTTTTTTGGTGAGTTCCAGTGTCTTCCTGTCGATGATTGTTCAGCAGTTTGTTGTGATTCCAGTGCTCTCACAAGAGGGAGTGAGCGCATGTCTTTCTACTCTGCCCAGTAAACTTATTTCTTCTTTTAATAAGTAATCTTTCCAAGAGACATTCTGTACAAGAAGTCCAACTCAAAAGAGAATGAAATGAAATGTGGAAAAAAAAAAGAAAGAATAAAACCTTAAAATCTTTCTCCTAAAAAATCTAGCTATCCTCAGTTTGAAGTACCAAGTAGGGAGCAGGAGATGCCAATCCCAAGTGACTGTGGCCCAATCATAATTTAATAGTAATAATGCTAGCTCACACTTTTTGAACAAATATTAGGTGCTATCCTAAATTATTTTCTCGTGTTAACTCAGTCCTCACAACTACCCATAAGGCACGTACTGCTTTTATCCCCATTTTACAGATGAGGAACTGAAGCACAAAGAGGCCAGATAACTTGTCTCTTGTCAGGTGGAGCTGGAATTGAAAGCTAGTAATTTCACTCTAGACCCTGTGCTCTTATTTATGACACTACTCTAAATCCCTTTCTTATGATTAAGGCACAGCATGAATTGCTGTTGGAGAATGCTGATAGCTCAGTCTTCCAGGATCTCACACACTCATATAGGAAACAGTCATATAAGCAACTCACTCTGTCACCCTGTAATAAATGCTATGTATAACAGAGTCAAGAACAAAAATGTATGGAAATCCAGAGAAGGGAGCAACTGATTTTGATGTGCTGAGAAAGTTTGAGTTATTGAGTAGAAGTTATAGACAAAGAGACGTTTGAGTTGGGCCTTTTAGGGGGAGAGTGATGGCTGTTTATAGAAAAGACCCTGGCCCCCAGTAGAAACTTATTAATTACAGAAATGAAAAAAATCAATGAACAAATAAATGAAGAAGCAGGTAGGATTTCAGAGGGCTGTGAGCAATAGAAGACAGGCAATTGAGGGTCCTATCCCAGGACCCAACACACTTCAAGTCCCTGGGATTCTCCATTATCTTGGGATATTCTATCCTAAATGTGATCTCGAATTGGGTCAGATTCTTAATTTAGAATAACCAGGCCCTCTAGGTTTTCCTGATTATAGCTGAATTTCAAACTGCTTCTATGGGATAAGAGAAGGGAAATGCATCCTTTTATCTCATTACTCCATTTCTTATTATTTTATACTTTGTATGCTTCTGCATGTGAAAATCAAAATGATATGCTGGCATTATAGCAGTTTTCCCATTGGTATTAATTTTGTAAGGATGCATATAAATAGCCTGGCCATTTTGTCGTTCTCTCTATTAATTTAAAAAAAGAAAAAGAAAAAAGAAGAGGAAGAGGAAGAAGAATAAGAAGAAATGTTATTTGTTCCTGTAACTAGTTATTGAGCGGTTTTAAGAATTTGGTGGTAAATATGAGAGCTCTCTATTTGAGAATCAAGATCAAGCAGTCTTATATATTAATTGTACTACCATTTTGTTTCTGAGATTGACATGATTCCGATGTTGTCTAGGTATCTTGTAAGTATAATAACAAGTCTTTACCTCTCCCCCAAAGTACTAAGAGGATCAACAGTATGCAGCACCATTCTTAAAAGTAGTAGTTTCAGATGTCAGTGATTATATGTTGGGAATATTCTTTGAAGACAAGCATCTGTTTTCATTTTCAGAGTTTAAAATGTTCAAATCATCCCAAAAGAATGTCAAAGAAAGAGAACCCCAAATGTTAATAGGTTGACAGAGATCAACGATTATATTTCTAAGGCTGGGAGGAGAAATAGTGAATGAAATAGTAGTTTTGATGTCCAAACTTTAATCATAACTAAAAATTAAGAAGAATACTTTAAAATTATTTTCTGTGATATCTTTTGCTTTGTGCCAACATTGAGATATTATAGAATATTTGGAAAAGGTATTCCTCGAATTGAAAATACTAGGAATCTATACTAACTTTTCATATGTTCTTATCTTTCCCTCATCTCTTTATTTTTGTTAAGAATATTAGCAGTTTTGCCATTTTTCAAACATTTTAATTTATTTTATCCCTTTACTGTTTGTGTGGCTATATGTTGCTTCACATATTTTTTATTACTTGGAATCACTGCTACCATATTATAAACTGGAGAACAGATAATTTCCCTTTACATTTGTATGTAGTACCCATCTGCATGTAGCACTCAGTAAGCAATAGGAAATATTTACTGACTTCCTACATTATTCTAATGTAAAATTATCCATTTGATGTCTCTCTTATCAGCTGGACTATTAACTCTATAAGAGCAAAGATTAGATATATCTTCTTTATTGCCTAATCCTCAAGACCTAATATAGTATTTGGCTTATAATACATGTTCAGTTAATATTTCTTGAATGAATAAATTCATGTCCATTTCTTTATAGTTTTTATGATGTTTAGAAAATAGATGAGATTAGAGACAACTAATAGGAGTCTTATAACCAACTAATTTCTTCAGTATATAGGCACTTTCTATTGTTAGGTAGACTCAGACCTACAATGATAAGGAAAACTACAATAATTTTTTGACACTTGTAATATCTTTCCTGTTCTCTAAAGGGTGAATTGGGTTCAATATGCCATACAATACTGGGTCAGTCTTCTATATTTTCAGTTTCTTCATTAGCAAAGCAGAGAATTTGAACTAACATTGAGATGAGACATCTGTTTCATATATACATTATATGTTAATTTAATCATCAGTGTTTATTGTGAGTCCACTTTGTGCTAGGCACTAATGAAGTCACATGAATGATTAAGACAAAGCTTTCATCTTCCAAGAATTAACAAAAAAAATGATCTTTCCTAGTTAGTAGTCTTCACAGTTAGTGCTTATTTGGATATATCAACATGTTTACTTTTTTTTCCCTTAGCTACAATTCCCACTCCTTTCTGAGCAGTTTCCTTCTTACCCAAGTACTTATTTTGAGATATTTCAGTGAAGATCTATGAGAGATACGTTCTCATACTTTGTTTAAATCTGTCTTTATTTTGCCCTAACTTTTAAATGATAATTTAGTTGTGTATAGAATCAACAGGTTTATAGTTATTTTCACTTAATACTTTTAAGATATTATTCCATTGTCTTTTCACATCTATTATGGTTGAGGAAAAGTCTAATTGTCATTATTTTATAGTTGGTCCTTTTCTTTTTCTTGTCACCTTTCAGATTGTCCTCTCATTGATGTTTAATTGTGATGTGTTTGGTTGTGACTCAATTTTTATTGGTCATTAATGAAACAGAATGAACTTCTTTAATATTTCTTCAATACTGGAAATATCAGACATTATTTCTTCCCATATTTACTTTCTCTCATTCTCCCAACTCCTATGCAACAGTTATTCACCATGTCACTCACATTTCCCATGTCTTTGTCTCTCTATGTTACAATCTAGGTAAGATTCTTTTCTGGTTCACTAAGTCTCTCTTAAGATATATCTAAGCTGCTGTTTAACCCATTTGTTGAATTCAGTAGTTGCTTCTTAAAGTTCTAATTTTTTTCTAAGTACTCTTGTTCTTATTCTTTCATTATAGCCTTTATTGATTATTTAAAATCTTAATTTATTTTAAATATCTAAATATATATATTTATATCATATTCATGCTCATTTTTTCTGTTTTCTCCAGTTCTTCCTGTTTTGTTTCATCTGCTGATTTTAGACACACACACACACACACACACACACACATATCCCCTTTGGGAACCCTGCATGTGGTTTAATGCCTCCTTCTTCATTTCTTCCCTTCCTCTTTCCTACCCAATCACCTACCAGACAAACAAAAAGTGTCATGTTAGTAAGTTCTTTTAGGTTGCTGAAGTCAAAGACACATTTAAGCAAACTTAAGTAATAAAGGGTTGTTATTCTAAGCTTTGCCTGATAATTAAAAGGAATTGTTATAAGACTATTCATGTTAATAAGAAAGTTATCTAAGCTACATAACCTGGTCTCTGAGAGACTAGAAGGTGACTCAGGAGCTGTTCAGGATACTACACAACTTCACTACTACACTATCACGTTGTAGTCTCACCAGGGAACATCTTTGGCTCTGTGCTCTCATAAATTGTCATTATTTTGGTTTGGCTACTCTTTATCTCCAACTTCTATGATTAACTTTTTTTTAGGGTTACTAGTTTCTGCTTACTCAGACCTTTTTATCTATTTTTACTGCTTCATGTCTTCTACGTATATATGCTTTTACTGTATGTTTTAGTAAACATACACTCATGTAATAGACACCCCCTCAGAGTCATAATTATTGAAATAATGCTTCAAAGAAAAAGTAGCTCCTGAAAAAGTCCATAACTGTTGGTAAGTTTTTTGTTTTTTGGGGGGTTGCCTTTAAAAGAAAGGTTTATTTGTGTCTATTTGCCTTTAAAAAAAAAGGTCTATTTGGGAATTCCCTGGATGTCCAGTGGTTAGGGCTCTGCACTTCCACTGCAGGGGACACGGGTTCGATTCCTGGTCAGGGAACTAAGATTCCGCGTGCCACACTGCGCAGCCAAAGGAAAAAAAAAAAAAGATCTATTTGTGCCCACCTATTGTAAACAAGTATTGAGAGATTCATTGTATAACTGTTGTATAACAGTTCTAGTGTGTCACCAAAGCATGATAAAATTTACAGTTTCCCAGAATTTCCAGTGGCAGTGAAATTGCTTCTCTGTCCAAGACAAATGGCCTTGTTTTGAGATCCTCCTACCTACCACCAAATATAAGGCTACTTCTATTGAAACTTCTTTCCTTCTCTCTATAGTGTCAGCCTTAGCAGGTTCATCAGATAGAAAGATAGATAGATAGATAGATAGATAGATAGATAGATAGACACATAGATAGATACATAGACAGACATGACTCTGGCTCAGATCACATTTCTAAGCTCTACTCCCACATTTCCAGTGGCCTGCAGGACATTTCTACCTGAATTGCTTGTTAGTACCCCAATGTCAAAATGGATAATAGGGCAAATTAATTATTTTCTCCAACAAAACCTTTTTTCCTTCCTGTGTTTGTTGTGCTAATGGTAGTACCTGACTTCCATTCAGTTGCTACCAACCATCTGGCTGACCATGCAAATCTGGCTTTTGATTCATACTACCACTGATGACTAATGAGCCTCCTATTTAGACTGTTCTTGGTTCCCAACTAACTAGATTTCTTTCACGTTCTATACCTACCTAACTACGGCTAGCCCTAGTCCTGACCAGATTCTGCTTCATCTTTTACCATTCAGGGCCCAATTTTCTGACTCTTCCATCTTTCCTTTACTAACACAGGTATCGTTCATTTGCATCTTTAACTCTTCTCATGCAATATTGTTCTTGTCCATTTCCTTGGAAATCTTGGAGTACCACCCCACCCCACCAAGGTCCAGATTTTTGTCACCACCCACTGTCCAAGTATAAATTCCCTGACTCTTAATTCCCTACTCTGCCACTAATTGACTGTTATTCAAGACAAGTCATTTTTCACTCTGGTCTCAGTTGTAAAGGGAGAGTGAATTAGATCTCCCAATCTCTAATGTTTTATGAAACTATAAAAGGCATTTTCCTAGCCTACAGCATGGAAACTTCAGAGGTATATTTGAATCATTTCTTTCTAAGCCCCCCCACCCACAATTTTCCATGTGATCAGTTTTTAAATTCTATCCTGATCCTGGCTCTTGATTCACTCCTCTCTTTTCCACCCCATCACTACCACTGTTTATCCCTTGTTTAGACTATTACAATAGCCTCCTTAAAGATCTACTTGCTTTCACTCTTCTCACTCAAATCCATCGGTTACATATATTTTGGAGTGTCTGCCCAGCCTACACCCTCTTTCCTTGCAATTGCATAGATCCCTACCAACTCCCAATACCTGATAAAGAAAGGGTAGGACCTACATAACCATGTTTGCTATACCAGGGTACCCCAGAATCAGCTGATTAAAGAGTCATGGAAATTAGATATTTCTCTCAAACATTTGAGCTGGGGAGAACCTTCAAGATGGCAGAGGAGTAAGACGTGGAGATCACCTTCCTCCCCACAAATACATCAAAAATATATCTACATGTGGAACAACTCCTAAAGAACACCTACTGAATGCAGGTGAAAGACCTCAGACTTCCCAAAAGGCAAGAAAATACCCACATACCTGGGTAGGCAAAAGAAAAAAGAAAAAAAACAGAACAAAAGAATAGGGATGGGACCTGCACCTCTGGGAGGGAGCTGTGAAAGAGGAAAAGTTTCCACACACTAGGAAGCTGCTTCACTGGCGGAGACAGAGGGTGAGCAGGGGGGAAACCGGAGCCACAGAGGAGAGCACAGCAAGAGGGGTGCAGAGGGCAAAGCAGAGAAACTCCCACACAGAGGATCAGTGCCAACAGGCACTCACCAGCCTGAGACGCCTGTCTGCTAACCCACAGGGGTGGATGGGGGCTGGGAGCTGAGACTTGGGCTTCAGAGGTCAGATCCCAGGGAGAGGACTGGGGTTGGCTGCATGAAGACAGCCTGAAGGGGACTAATGCGCCATAGCTAGCCGGAAGGGAGTCTGGGAAGAAGTCTGGACCTGCTGAAGAGGCAAGAGACCATTGTTTTGGGGTGCATGAGGAGAGGGGATTCCTTCCCTTTGTGCCCACAGAAGGCAGAGCACTACCTAAGTGAGCTCCAGAAACGGGCGTGAGCCTCAGCTATCAGCTCAGACCCCAGAGATGGGCATGAAATGCTAACACAGCTGCTGCAACCACCAAGAATCCCGTGTGCTAGCACAGGTCACTGCCCACATCCCCCCACCCCACCCCCAGGAGCCTACGCAGAATGCCACTGCCAGGGTCCCAAGATCCAGGGACAACTTCCCTAGGAGAACATGCGACACGCCTCAGGCTGTTGCAATGTCACGCTGGCCTCTGTCACCACAGACTTACCCTACATTCCAGTTATGACTACCGTACCCCTCCCTCTCCCCAGCCTGAGAGAGCAAGGAAGCCCTAATCATCTGCTGCTTTGACCCCCTCCTGTCTGGGTGGGGAGCCGACGCCTGAGGGCAACCTACACACTGAGGCAGGGCCAGAACCAAAACTGAACCCCAGGAGCTCTGCAAACAAAGAAGAGAATGGGAAATTTCTCCATGCAACTTCAGGAGCAGCAGACTAAATCCCCACAATCAAGTTGATATATCCTGCATCCATGGAATACCTGAATAGACAACGAATGTTCCCAAATTGAAGCAGTGGACTTTGGGAGCAACTGTAGATTTGGGCTTGGCTGTCTGTTTGTTTCTGATTATCATGTTTATCTTAGTTTAGTTTAGTTTAATTTTTAGTGCTTGTTATCATTGGTAGATTTGTTTATTGGTTTGGTTCCTCTCTTTTTTTAATTATTATTTTTTAAATTTTATTATTATTCTTTTAATTTATGCTTTTTTCTTCCTTTTTTTTCTTTCTTTTCTTCTGAGCTGTGTGGCTGACAGGGTCTTGATTCTCCAGCCAGTGTCAGGGCTGAGCCTCCAAGATAGGAGAGCTGAGTCCAGGGCAGTGGACCACCAGAGAGCTCCCAGCACCACATAATATCAATTGACGAGAGCTCTACCAGAGATCTCTGTCTCAGCACTATGACCTAGCTCCACCAAATGGCCAGCAAGCTCCAGTGCTGGACGCCCCATGCCAAATAACTAACAAGACAAGAACACAACCTGACCCATTAACAGAGAGCCTGCCTAAAATCATACTAAGTTCACAGACACCCGAAAACACACCACCAGATGTGGCCCTGCCCACAAGACAAGATCCAGTCCCACCCACAAGAACACAGACACCAGTCCCCTCCACAAGGAAGCCTACACAACCAACTGAACCAACCTTAGCCCCTTGGGACAGACACCAAAAACAATGAGAACTACTAACCTGCAGCCTGTGAAAAGGGGACCCCCAAACACAGTACATTAAGCAAAATGAGATGACAGAGAAATACACAGCAGATGAAGCAATGAGGTAAAAAACAACTGACCAATCAAATGAAGAGGAAATAGGCAGTCTACCTGAAACAGAATTCAGATTAATGATAGTCAAGATGATCCAAAATCTTGGAAATAGAATGGAGAAAATACAAGAAACGTTTAACAAGGACCTAGAAGAACTAAAGAGCAAAGAAACAATGATGGACAACACAATAAATGAAACTAAAAATTCTCTAGAAGGAATCAATAGCAGAATAACTGAGGCAGACAAACAGATAAGTACCTGGACAATAAAATAGTAGAAATAACTACCACAGAGCAGAATAAAGAAAAAAGAATGAAGAGAATTGAGGACAGTCTCAGAGACCTATGGGCAACATTAAATGCACCAACATTCCCATTAGAGGGGTCCCAGAAGAAGAAGAGAGAAGAAAAAGGTCTGAGAATTTGAAGAGATTATACTTAAAAACTTCCTTAATATGAGAAAGGAAATAGTCATTCAAGTCCAGGAAGCACAGAGGATCCCATACAGGATACATCCAAGGAGAAACATGCGAAGACACTTATTAATCAAACTATCAAAAATTAAATACAAAGAAAAATATTAAAAGCAACAAGGGAAAAACAACAAATAACATACAAGGAAATTGCCATAAAGTTAAGCACTGATCTTTCAGCAGAAACTCTGCAAGCCAGAAGGGAGTGGCAAGCCATATTTAAATTGATGAAAGGGAAAAACCTACAACCAAGATTACTCTACCCAGCAAGGATCTCACTCAGATTCGACAGAGAAATTAAAAGCTTTAAAAACAAGCAGTAGTTAAGAGAATTCAGCACCAGCAAGCCAGCTTTACAACAAATGCTAAAGGAACTTCTCTAGGCAAGAAACACAACAGAAGGAAAAGACCTACAAATACAAACCCAAAACAATTAAGAAAATGGGAATAGCAAAATACATGTCGATAATTACCTTAAATGTAAATGGATTAAATGTTCCAACCAAAAGACATAGACAGGCTGAATGGATACAAAAAAACCCGTATATATGCTGTCTACAAGTGACCCACTTCAGACCTAGGGACACATACAGACTGAAAGTGAGGGGATGGAAAAAGATATTCCATGCAAATGGAAATCAAAAGAAAGCTGGAGTAGCAATTCTCATATCAGACAAAATAGACTTTAAAATAAAGACTATTACATGAGACAAAGAAGGACACTGCATAATGATCAAGGGCTCAATCCAAGAAGAAGATATAACTATTATAAATATTTATTCACCCAACATAAGAGCACCTCAATACATAAGGCAAATACTAACAGCCATAAAAGGGGAAATCAACAGTAACACAATAATAGTAGGGGACGTTAACACCCCACTTTCACCAATGGACAGATCATCCAAAATGTAAATAAATAAGAAAACATAAGCTTTAAATGATACATTAGACAAGATGGCCTTAATTGATATTTACAGGACATTCCATCCAAAAACAACAGAATACACTGTCTTCTCAAGTGCTCATGGAACACTCTCCAGGACAGGTGATATCTTGGGTCACAAATCAAGCCTTGATAAATTTAAAAAAATTGAAATCATATCAAGTATCTTTTCCGACCACAGTGCTATGAGACTAGGTACCAGTTACACGGAAAAACTGTAAAAAATACACACACGTGGATGCTAAACAGTGTGCTACTAAATAACCAAGAGATAACTGAAGAAATCTAAGACAAAATCAAAAAATAACCTAGAAACAAATGACAACGAAAACACGATGACCCAAAACCTGTGGGATGCAGCAAAAGCAGTCCTAAGAGGGAAGTCTATAGCAATACAGTCCTATCTCAAGAAACAAGAAAAATCTCAAATAAACAACCTAAACTTACACCTAAAGCAATTAGAGGAAGGAGAATAAAAAACCCCCAAAGTTAGCAGAAGGAAAGAAATCATAAAGATCAGATAAGAAACAAATAGAAACAAAGAAAACAATAGCAAAGATCCATAATACTAAAAGCTCATTCTTTGAGAAGATAAATTAAAGTGGCAAACCATTAGCCAGACTCATCAAGAAAAAAAGGGGAAGACTCAAATCAAGAGAATTAGGAATGAAAAAGAAGTAACAACTGACACTACAGAAATACAAAGGATTATGAGAGATTACTACAAGCAACTGTATGCCAATAAAATGGACAATCTGGAAGAAATGGACAAATCTTAGAAAAGGTCAAACTTCCAAGACTGAATCAGGAAGAAATAGAAAATATGAACAGACCAGTCACAAGCACTGAAATAGAAACTGTGATTAAAAATCTTCCAACACTGTCATTCCTGTACACTAATGATGAAAAATCTGAAAATGAAATCAAGAAAACACTCCCATTTACCATTGCAACAAAAAGAATAAAATATCTAGGAATAAACCTACCTAAGGAGACAAAAGACCTGTATGCAGAAAATTATAAGACACTGATGAAAGAAATTAAAGATGACACAAATAGATGGAGAGATATACCATGTTCCTGGATTGGAAGAATCAATATTGTGAAAATGACTCTACTACCCAAAGCAATCTACAGATTCAATGCAATCCCTATCAAACTACCATTGGCATTTTTCACAGAAGTAGAACAAAAAATTTCAAAATTTGTTTGGAAAAACAAAAGACCCCAAATAGCCAAAACAATCTTGAGAACGAAAAACGGAGCTGGAGGAATCAGGCTCCCTGACTTCAGACTATACTACAAAGCTACAGTAATCAAGACAGTGTGGTACTGGCACAAAAACAGAAAGATAGATCAGTGGATCAGGATAGAAAGCCCAGAGATAAACCCACACACATATGGCCAACTTATCTTTGATAAAGGAGGCAGGAATGTACAGTGGAGAAAGGACAGCCTCTTCAATAAGTGGTGCTGGGAAAACTGGACAGGGACATGTAAAAGTTTGAGATTAGATCATTCCCTAACACCATACACAAAAATAAGCTCAAAATGGATTAAAGACTTAAATGTAAGGCCAGAAACTATCAAACTCTTAGAGGAAAACATAGGTAGAACACTCTATGACATAAATCACAGCAAGATCCTTTTGGACCCACCTCCTAGAGAAATGGAAATAAAAACAAAGATAAACAAATGGGACCTAATGAAACTTCAAAGCTTTTGCACAGCAAAGGAAACCATAAACAAGACCAAAAGACAACCCTCAGAATGGGAGAAAATATTTGCAAATGAAGCAACTGACAAAGGATTAATCTCCAAAATTTATAAACAGCTCATGCAGCTCAATAGCAAAAAAACAAACAACCCAATCCAAAAATGGGCAGAAGACTTCAATAGGCATTTCTCCAAAGAAGATATACAGACTGCCAACAAACACATGAAAGAATGCTCAACATCATTAATCATTAGAGAAATGCAAATCAAAACTACAATGAGATATCATCTCACACCAGTCAGAATGGCCATCATCAAGAAATCTAGAAACAATAAATGCTGGAGAGGGTGTGAAGAAAGGGGAACACTCTTGCACTGCTGGTGGGAATGTGAATTGGTACAGCCACTATGGAGAACAGTATGGAGGTTCCTTAAAAAACTACAAATAGAACTACCATATGACCCAGCAATCCCACTACTAGGCATATACCCTGAGAAAACCATAATTCAAAAAGAGACATGTACCAAAATGTTCATTGCAGCTCTATTCACAATAGCCTGGAGCTGGAAACAACCTAAGTGTCCATCATCAGATGAATGAATAAAGAAGATGTGGCACATATATACAATGGAATATTACTCAGCCATAAAAAGAAACGAAACTGAGCTATTTGTAATGAGGTGGATAGACCTAGAGTCTGTCATACAGAGTGAAGTAAGTCAGAAAGAGAAAGACAAATACCGTATGCTAACACATATATACGGACTTTAAAAAAAAATGTCATGAAGAACCTAGGGGTAAAACGGGAATAAAGACACAGACCTACTTGAGAATGGACTTGAGGATATGGGGAGGGGGAAGGGTAAGCTGTGACAAAGCGAAAGAGAGGCATGGACATATATACACTACCAAACGTAAGGTAGATAGCTAGTGGGAAGCAGCCGCAGAGCACAGGGAGATCAGCTCGGTGCTTTGTGACCGCCTGGAGGGGTGGGATGGGGAGGGTGGGAGGAAGGGAGATGCATGAGGGAAGGGATGTGGGAACAGATGTATATGTATGACTGATTCACTTTGTTATAAAGCAGAAACTAATTAAAAAAAAAATCTTCCATCAAACAAAAGCCCCGGACCAGATAGCTTCACAGGTGAATTCTATCAAACACTTAGAGAAGAGCTAACACCTTTCCTTCTCAAACTCTTCCAAAATGTAGCTGAGGGAGGAACACTCCCAAACTCATTGTACAAGGCCAGCATCACCCTGATACCAAAACCAGAAAAAATGTCACACAAAAAAACTACAGGCCATTATCACTGATGAACATAGATGCGAAAATCCTCAACAATATATTAGCAAACAGAATCCAAGAGCACATTAAAAGGATCATACACAATGATCAAGTGGGGTTCATCCCAGGAATTCAAGTATTCTGCAATATATGCAAATCAATCAATGTGGTACACCATATTAACAAACTAAAGGATAAAAACCATGTGATCATCTCAATACATGCAGAAAACCCTTTTGACAAAATTCAATATCCGTTTCTGAAAAACACTCTCCAGAATAGGCATAGGGGGAACCTACCTCAACATAATAAAAGCCATATATAACAAACCCACAGCCGACATCATTCTCAATGGTGAAAAACTGAAACCATTTCCTCTAAATCAGGACAGGACGAGGTTGCCTACTCTCACCACTATTATTCAACATAGTGTTGGAAGTTTTAAACATGGCAGTCAGAGAAGAAAAAGAAATAAAAGTAATCCAAATTGTAAACAAGTAAAACAGTCACTGTTTGCAGATGACATGATACCATACATAGAGAATCATAAAGATGCTACCAGAACACTACGAGAGACTACCAATGAGTTTGGTAAAGCAGCAGGATACAAAATTAATGCACAGAAATCTCTTGCATTACTATACACTAATGATGAAAATCTGAAAGTGAAATTAAGGAGACACTCCCATTTACCATTGCAACAAAAAGAATAAAATACCTAGGAATAAATCTACCTAAGGAGACAAAAGACTTGTATGCAAAGAACTATAAGACAGTGATGAAAGAAATTAAAGATGATACAAACAGAGGGAGAGATCTACCATGTTCTTAGATTGGAAGAATCAGCATTGTGAAAATGACTGTACTACCCAAAGCAATCTACAGATTCAGTGCAATCCCTATCAAACTACCAATGGCATTTTTCACAGAACTAGAACAAAAAATTTCACAATTTGTTTGGAAACACAAAAGACCCGGTATAGCCAAAGCAATCTTGAGAAAGGAAAATGAAGCTGGAGGAATCAGGCTCCCTGACTTCAGACTGTACTACAAAGCTACAGTAATCAAGACAGTATGGTACTTGCGCAAAAACAGAAATATAGATCAGTGAAACGCGATAGAAAGTCCAGAGATAAACCCATGCACATATGGTCACCTTATCTTTGATAAAGGAGGCAAGAATATAAAATGGAGAAAAGACAGCTTCTTCAGTATGTGGTGCTGGGAAAACTGGACAGCTACATGTAAAAGAATGAAATTAGAACACTCCCTAACACCATACACAAAAATAAACTCAAAATGGATTGAAGACCTAGATGTAAGGCCAGACACTCTAAAACTCTTAGAGGAAAATAGGCAGAACACTCTGTGACATAAATCACAGCAAGATCCTTTTTGACCAACCTCCTAGAGAAATGGAAATAAAAACAAAAATAAACAAATGGAACCTAATGAAACTTAAAACCTTTGCACAGCAAAGGAAACCATAAACAAGATGAAAAGACAACCCTCAGAATGGGAGAAAATATTTGCAAATGAAGCAACGGACAAAGGATTAATCTCCAAAATATATAGGCAGCTCAGGCAGCTCAATATCAAAAAAACAAACAACCCAACCCAAAATGGGTGGAAAACCTAAATAGACATTTCTCCAAAGAAGATATACAGATTTCCAACAAACACATGAAAGGGTGCTCAACATCACTAATCATTAGAGAAATGCAAATCAAAACCACAATGAGGTATCACCTCACACCAGTCAGAATAGCCATCATCAAATATCTACAAACAATAAATGCTGGAGAAGGTGTGGAGAAACGGGATCCCTCTTGCACTTTTGGTGGGAATGTAAATTAATACAGCCACTATGGAGAACAGTGTGGAGGTTCCCTAAAAAACTAAAAATAGAGCTACCATATGACCCAGCAATCCCACTACTTGGCATATACCTTGAGAAAACCATAATTCAGAAAAAGTCATGTACTACAATATTCATTGTAGCTCTATTTACAATAGCCAGGACATGGATGCAACCTAAGTGTCCATGACACGTGAATGGATAAAGAAGATGTGACACATATATACAATGGAATATTACTCAGCCATAGAAAGAAGCAAAGCTGAGTTATTTATAGTGAGGTGGCTGAGCCTAGAGTCTGTCATACAGAGTGAAATAAGTCAGAAGGAGAAAAACAAGTACCGTATGCTAATACATATATATGGAATCTAAAAAAAAAATTGGTTCTGAAGAACCTAGGGGCAAGACAGGAATAAAGACGCAGGCACACTGAATGGACTTGAGGACACAGGGAGTGGGAAGGGTAAGCTGGGACAAAGTGAGAGAGTAACATTGACATATATATACTACCAAATGTAAAATAGGTAGCTAGTGGGAAGCAGCTGCATAGCACATGGAGATCAGCTTGGTGCTTTGTGACCACCTAGAGCGGTGAGATAGGGAGTGTGGGAGGGAGATGCAAGAGGGAGGATATATGGGGATATATGTATACATACAGATGATTCACTTTGTTATACAGCAGAAACTAACACACCATTTAAAGCAATTACACTCCAATAAAGATGTTTTTAAAAAGTTTTTTGAGCCAAGAAAACCAGAATCTGTAATTATAGGGTATTGGATGAAGAATTAGGACTAGATTTGCCTCTCTTTCAATCAAGAGCAAGTTGAAAGCCATAGTTAGGAGAACTGGGAACCAAGAACAGAGTGAAGGAGATTAGTTTGCAGAAAGAACAGTCATCTAGAAAATGGAGATGTTCAGAGATACACACAGAAACAAATGCATGCACAAACACATGTGCGGAAGGAGTGCTTGTCTGATAGCTCTCTAGTTCCTTTAAGACCTAGTGCTATTTCCTGTAATTGACTTCCTGTGATTCATACATTTCCTTTTAATGATTGTTTTTTATCTTAAGTTATTTGAGTAGACTTTGTTCCATTCTTTAACCTCCAGTCAACCCCCTAGGACATCACGGCTTTACTAATCATGTCATTTACTTGTTCAAAAACTTTCAATGGCTGTCCTTTGGTGAAACATTTAATCCCATACTCCTAAGCTTCATATAATCTATTTGGGTCCATTCTCTGGTCCAAGACTTTCTTTTCACACTTCTCTCATCATCATCTGTATTCTTCCCTAACTGTTCTGAGTTAGCAGTTCTTGCAATACTTTTTTGGTAAATAAGAAGTTTTGGTCTTCTGTCATTAGTTTCACAAACTAGTGTTTTTCTTAAACTATACTTACACTAAAGAGGACCTAAGATGATTTTGGGGTTTAATGATAGGAGTATTAGGGGAATGATGTGTCGGGCTATTAAAGCGTATTCTTGTGTGAAGGAGGGGGTGAGGTCATAGCTTACTAATTAGCTTTACAAGCCTTCTCCTCCTTAATCAACTCAACGACAACAGCCTTAATTATTCCCTAACATTCTTCTCCGACCCCCTCTCCACACCACTCCTAATCCTCACAATATGACTCCTCCCCTTGATACTAATAGCAAGCCACTCCCACCTTCTCAACGAACCACTCATCCGAAAAATGTTCTATTCTTTTCCCTCCAAGCATGCTTTATATGTTTTTTGCTTATGTTTTTTATTGTGCTATATCTTCTACCTGGAAAAAAATAGAACTCTCCTTCCATCTCCACTGGTTGAAAACCTCTCCACCATAAAGCCCAACTTAAATGACACTAAATATTTTAAATTATTCCATCCTTGATCTCCCAAGTTGGGTATGGCCTTTGATTTAAACTATAGCAGTTTGTTCATCTTTCATCTTCATTATGTCAATGTGGCATGACAAGAGAATATAGGCTTTAGGGTCAGGCTGATCTGCATTCAGGTCCTCGTTTTGCTACTTAGTGGTTGTGTAACTTTGCCAAGTTGTTTAATCTTTCCAGGCCTCAGAGGGTGAAACAGTTAATAAGCAAATAATCATTCAAATAAATAGATAATTATAAATTGTATAAGTGTTATGAAGAAAACATATAGGGTTTAGTATTAACATACAGGGTTTAGTATAAATTTATAAGGTTTACAGAGAGTACAGTATGGGGACCTAGCCTGGTTTAGGGGTTTCAGGAAGGCTTCCCTGAAGAAGTAGCCTTTAATCAAAGTCTGGAAGAATAAGTAGCCAAGTGACAAGTGTAGGAGAAGCATTCTCAAGACAAAGAAACTAAGCATAAACAAAGGCACTGAGGCCCTCCTGCATCTTACTTTATCACTAGTATTTTCTCTTCTCCCCTCTTAGGTATTGCTTCATTCAGTCCCACTGTTTTTACATTTCATGTTTCATGTCACGATTTGTGTTCTGTTAGTAAGTTTAATTCTCATTGCCCTATTTTTGTGACATTTTATAACATAATCTTGATAATTGCAAGCATCAATTTAGTGTATCTGTTAGCTATACCACTCTAGTGGTTGACTAACCTTTGCTGCTAAAACATTGAAATATGAATAGATGAGGATAAACACTGCTCTTTTAATTCTAAAATTTTTTATTCTTTCCTTTTAATGACTTCCCTTTTTCTACTTTCTTTTTCTTTCAGTAATTTTTTATAAAATACATATCTATATCTCTCTCTGTGTATATAATATATTTAAAAAATTGGGGCTTCCCTGGTGGCGCGGTGGTTGAGAGTCCACCTGCCGATGCAGGGGACCATGGGTTTGTGCCCCAGTCTGGGAAGATCCCACATGCCACGGAGCGGCTAGGCCTGTGAGCCATGGCCACTGAGCCTGCGCATCCAGAGCCTGCGCTCCGCAACGGGAGAGGCCACAACAGTGAGAGGCTTGCGTACAGCAAAAAAAAAAAAAAAAAAAAAAAAATTATATGTGCCATATATTATATATATATATATCCTTATTATATGTTCATAAGAAGTCTAAACTGTAGTGGGATATTGACATCTAAGCATATAATTCTAAAATGAGGCAGAATAGTTTTCCATTTCTTTTATCTCATATTTTACCATTCCCCTCTCCCCCCTTGACTCCTATGATGGCATATTCTCCCTCCTGCCTCTCTGTTTGTACTTTTTCAGTACTAATTTTTCTTCCTTTGCTTTTGCCTTAAATGTTATTGTTTGCTGGGAGTTCAATCCCTGGTTCTTGATTCACTGTACATATGATGCTGGGCATCTACATCCATTTCTACAGATCTGATATCATCTGTATGCCCATGTGCAACTCAAATTTTTCTTCTGAACTCTAGACCAATATTTGCCACTACTTACTGAACATATCAACTATTTATCCCACAAGCATATAAAGCTCAGTGTTCCAAATCTCACCTTGCTTAGTGCCACTGACCCTGCCTCTTTTTCTGTTTCTAATGCAC